>NC_000068.7:64175333-64522833 GCF_000001635.26 Mus musculus | reverse complement strand
GGGTGGAAATTTGCTGTGAAATGATGACAAGAGCAGAGCTGATTTCCTGAGATAAAGAGCATTGACTGGTTTTGTGTTTGTGACAAATGTTAATGTGATCACATACCTTCTGTAGGCTAGTATCTACCTCACAAAAACAAACTGTTTCTAAAAACGTATAAAACTGCTTTCATTTTTACACTGAATGTGTGCTAGGCTGATTAGAATGGCACTGAATTCAACACGGCTTTCTGAGTCTATATCCTTTGTTTGAGGGTGTGTTGCAGCTACTCCAAGAGGTTAACTCCATTTCCCATCTCTTGAATCTGGATTGGCCATAGAACTTGCTTTGCCCTATGTGACAGAAGTGACAGCTTGCCAGGGTAGAGTCAGGGCTTCTTAATGACTCTCCTGAACGCTGGTCCAGCTGTCATGGGAATCGGCCAGGATTAGCCTGCTGGAGGACAAGAGGCATGGTGAATAGTGATGATTTATCCCAGTTGGAGCTGTTCTAGTCTTACCAGCCTCTAGTTGACCTGTGGCTGATGGCAAATTGCTGAGCAATCCTAGCAACATCATTGAAAGCTGGCCCAAAGCAGAAGGATCAGTCCCCATAGCCAAGTCTGTACTGCTCACTCCCATAACAGTAAGTTGAAAATTGGTCATTATTACAACCCACTCAATTGTGTGGAGCCTTGTCACACAGCACTAGATAACTATTTGGATGCTGTAGATTGAGAATCCAGATTAAGAAACATAAGGCTCAAGGTTTAGCTGCAATATTACTGAGTGAATGTGAAACCCCATTCTGGAAAGAATGATCTATCTTCCTTGTCTACCTTTGCTTCTGTAGCTTTCCGCTGCCAATGTCTTTTCCGATGGCCCACACTGGGTTTTTCTTTAAAGCTAGATGGTCTACTTATTCATGAAAGCTTTGATGACTTCTTTAATCTGCTGCTCAGAACTTTCTAGAATTAGAGGACTAACTGTATAATATCTTCCCTTTGTGTTGTTTTTAAGGCTAGTAATATTTTGCCCTTTGAAAGGACATGAGATTGTATCTTAACCATATTTATAACACTGAAATCAAATCACCTTTTGTATATATGTTCCTTTCCTTCTTTCTTCTTTTGCCTCCTCCTCCTCCTCCTCCTCCTCCTCCTCTTCTGCTATCTCCTCCTCCTCCTCCCCCTCTTCCTCCTCCTCATTTTTCATCTCCTTTGCCTTCCTTTTTCTGAGGCAGAATCCTGCCATTTATTCCTGACTAGCCTGAAGTTCACTGTATACCCCAGTCTGGCCTTAGACCGCTTATTCTTCTCCTTTTGCTTAGCAACAGCTTAGATGACAAGAATGAGGCACCACTCCAGGCTATCTTTACAATCTTGACAAAACTAAACAATACAAAAGCAATCAAATAAATACGATCATGAGTATGGGAAAGATACGACTCTGGGTCCCAGATTTCGCTCTGTGTTTTCGGTGCTGCCTTAGGATGTTGTTGGGTAGCTTCTAGAACTCTCAGTTAATCTAAACTTTAATTTATTATTACTGCTACTAGTGCATATTTACTTTGTTCTTATTTATTTGCCTCATTTTGCAAAGGTGAAAATTGAGCCCAGGAATTCTACATGTTAGACAAGTACTCTACAACCCAGCCTTTTTTTTTTTTTTTTTTTTTTTTTTTTTGTTCCTTGTCTTTGAGCCTTAAAACATACAAACTAGTTTTATCAAATGTGCTAAAATTCTAAAGAAAATCTATCTTTTCTATACTTACTTTAATATAGACTATTTCTTTAAAATCCACATTTTCTCCTTTACCACTTTCCCCATAGCCTATGTCACTAGCTCCAAAGCCTTAATCTCTGATTTTATATCAGCACATTCTTTCAAGTTCACAGGAAAGGCTTAATTAACTTCATTAGGGTGAAGATATGTAATTTTATTAACAGCAAGATTTTGGGTTATTATTAACATGCTTTCATTCATCTTCCAGAACTGTCTGAAGTTATGATTCATTATTTTTTCTAGCTAACATATATGTCAGCTGTGCATTGTCTTGTTTATATACAACATACATGGACAGATATCAAGTTACTTTTCATCCAAGTGAAATGTAAAGCCTTTTTCAATGGCAGTGGATTTATCAAATGTCCCATAAGATCACAAAAGGACTAAAAAGTTAGGATGTTGGATTTCTTTTGAATTTACTTAGATACTTTTCTGCAGTTACATAAGTCATATAAGTTTTTAACTTTAGGTAACCCAGCATCTCTCTACTTCAATTTCTCAACATTTACCAATAGTATTAAAAGGTTGTGTCAGCGCATCAGCTTAGGGAGATCCTAGAGGGGTGAGGCAGGAGAGGGTGGGTGGATCAGGGAGCACCATCTTAGGGGCAAAGGGGAGGGGGACGGGATTGGGGTTGTGCAGAGGGAAGACTGGGAAGGGGGACATTTGAAATGCAAATAAATAAAATAACCAATTTTTTTTTAAAAAAAGGCTATGCCAGCTCCTGCCGTTCTTCTGAATAAGAAGGAAGTCATTTTGTTTTTCTGCACCGTGGCTACTGCGAACTTAATATCTATTAATCCCTTCTCAGCTCATGTTTGTGAATGACCACCATCTGAGGATATGTTCTTGAGGACCTAATAATAAGTGTTATTAACTTTCTGTGATAACACTCACATACTTTTAACTGTTATAAACAGAATACCTTTATTTTTCATAAGTAAGCAAGCCTGTGGGGAGCCAAGGGAGTTCCCGGTGGGTGTGTATTATTGACGTGGGTGTGGTCATGTCAAGGACACCAATGCAAAGGATCCAGTAGAATAGGCAAAACCTTCCAAGTGAAGCTCAGAGGCAAGGTGAAGCCTTCCTTGGTCCAAATAGGAATTTCTAGGAACAATTAACCAGTGTGTACACATTAGCACTACAGCTTCCTCCTGCAAGCTGTTTGCAACTGAAAAAGCTCCCTATAGAGACCTTTTATGAAGATTAGTTTATTCCTCCTCACTGTGCTCTAAGTAATAAAAGTGTTGAGGTTCTAGGTCATAATTGGTGCTATTTCATCAAAGTGAACCCAACCGTCCTGAAACCAGCTGTGTGTGTGTCTGTTCTTCATTCCCTTGTCTCTGCAGTCAAATTTCCAGGACGAAGCCACAGAGGACATGGAGAAAGAGTCCTTTTCTTGGGATAAAATTATGGATGCTAATTGTGGTTTTGTATGCCTAACATCCACCTGAGGTAAGTCCAAACAATTCAACAGAAGTTCTCTCTTCACTTATTTAAATAGAGGAACACTAGTCTATGACATAAGTGGATAAAATATTTACTAAAATGAATCACTCAGAAAGAAAACACATCAATTTATTCATTCGTTCCAATAGAAATGTACTACTCCCAGTGAACTCACAGCTGTGACTTTGAGCTGTGAATTGTATTTGGTATTTACAATAGAGAAAAATCACTTAAAAATAAACAAACCACCCCTAGAGGGGAGATGAGATAGTGGGTTTGTGGGCGGGGCAGGGAAAAGGGAGAAACATTTGAAATGTAAATAAATAAAATATCCAGTTAAAAAATAAACAAACAAATTAGTAGGCAAGTTGTTTGGATTGGTGCTGACTGTAAACTGCAAATATGCAATATTGTACTCAGTTTGGATAACTTTAGCGAGTGGTTTGTGTGTGTCCTCAAGTTCAGATTTTGCTTAAGTAACTTACAGTATATAGGAATCCTAATGCTTGATTACTAATATTTAGATTTGCATGCACAAACATCTTACCAACCCTTATAATGGTCTTGCTATTACATTGGTTTTCTTGTATAAAATTCATTACCTTATCAACAATGTCTTTTCATCATCAGGTGAAGATATTAAAAACTGTTATCAGTGGTTTTTTTTAAGCTAATCATATTCCTTTTTTTTTATTAGATATTTTCTTTATTTACATTTCAAGTGTTATCCCCTTTCTCAGTTTTCCTTCTGAAAATATCCTACCCCTCCCCTCCTGCTCCCCAGCCCACCCACTCCCATTCCTGGTCCTGGCATTCCCCTATACTGGGCCGTAGAACCTTCACAGGACCAAGGGTCTCTCCTCCCATTGATGACATACTAGGCCATCCTCTGCTACATATATAGCTAGAGCCACAAGAGGTTAAGAGCACCTGTGGTTAATATGTGGAGTTAGTTTGGAATAATTGCCCTCATTCTAACTTATTTCCTTGATATTGTAAAATACTGAATAGAAATAGGTAAAACACACACACACACACTCATGTGCATACATGCATGTTGTGGTATACTGCAACAAAAATGAATTGAAAACTTCCTTGCTGAATGTATTTTGGGGATGGGTTGTACATTTTGTGTACTTGATACAGAAGGATGGGACCTCAGCATTTTTTACTCTTTATCATTCAACATTTCTGAGCTATCAAATTGCAATTGAGACTGTTGGGAGTATTTTAAAAATAGAAATTAAATATGGACAACTTTTTTGCCAGAATGGCTAAATAGTCCAGAAGTTCAGTAGAGTTTTCAATATGTGTTATCTATCGCTGTATTTTAAACTGACTCACATAATGGAAAGCACTGGTGTTTACCACCATTGTCTGTATAATGCTAAATCATATTGAAAAAGTTACAACATGGAAGGGAAAAAGAAAATCCTTGGTATTCTGCGTTTGTATTTACTATCTAGAACTATTTAATAGTGCCATGGTCCAAATATCTTTTGAATTTATTGCCAAAACTCCAAACATTCTATTATAGCACAGGGATCTCTCATACTGTCCATAATTTTCTTTCTTTGAGGAGTAAAATGAGGAACTTATTTATTTGACATTATTTAAATATTTTTATTAACTTTCTATGACTTTTCTTTTTATTCTCTTCTATTTTCTGTACAGCCGGGATGAGTTTGCATTTAGGCAAGAAGTGCTTATTCATGCTGGCATGTTTGAATGGAAAGAGATTTTTAATAGCACTATCATGAACAGCAGCACCCGCACTTTTAGTACTTTCAAGTTATTCACACTAATCAATCATACTCATTCTTTTTGTAGTATCATTATGAGATGGATGTGAAAAACTTTTATTTCCATTTTTAAAAGTTACTAACATTTTGGCTCTAATCTGATGTTCTTCCTCCCCCTTCCCTTGCTCCTCCCCCAACTCTCTTCCTCCCCTCTCCCTCTTATTTTCAGGTAAACCCCACATTTCTATAGTGTTTGATGCAGCTGATATCCCTTAAACATCTCGTTTATTCTGTGACAGAAGGAACGTTTAAGCTCTTCCTGTCACTTCAGTGTGTCCTGCAGTCCATTCCCCGCATTCTTCTGCTGTGTTATTTATTCTACTTCCTGCTGTATGCTCTTTTTTTTAACCTTATCATCTCCAGTCTTATGCTACAAATACTTTTTGCAACTTAATTGTCATCTCTTTCTTCAGACATTTTTTGTGATAGAAAACAATAATGCCTTTTGCAACCCCGCCCACTCGGCCTGGTACTTGAGTAACAGTCAGTCACGTGACAAAATCTGGTCCAGGATGTTTTAACTTAGATTTTTCCAAGGTAGAATAATGAGAGAAAAGCTATTTTCTTCTCTATTCATAAAATGATAGTAGTGTGAGGTCAGGTCACGCATGCTTCTCTTTCCATACCCTTATATACGACTAGGGAAAGATGATACTGCTATAACATTAAAACCATGTAAGAGGTCCCATTTATCGATTCTCGATCTTACAGCACAAGCCATTGCTGTTCTATTCAGGAACTTTTTCCCTGTACCCATATCTTCGAGGCTTTTCCCTACTTTCTCCTCTATAAGTTTTAGTGTCTCTGGTTTTATGTGAAGTTCCTTGATCCACTTAGATTTGACCTTAGTTCAAGGAGATAGGAATGGATTGATTCACATTCTTCTACATGTTAACCGCCAGTTGTGCCAGCACCATTGGTTGAAATGCTGTCTTTTTTTCCACTGGATGGTTTTAGCTCCCTTTTCAAAGATCAAGTGACCATAGGTGTGTGTGTTCATCTCTGGGTCTTCAATTCTGTTCCATTGGTCTACTTGTCTGTCACTATACCAGTACCATGCAGTTTTTATCACAATTGCTCTGTAGTAAAGCTTTAGGTCAGGCATGATGATTCCACCAGAGGTTCTTTTATCCTTGAGAAGAGCTTTTGCTATCCTAGGTTTTTTGTTATTCCAGATGCATTTGCAGATTGCTCTTTCTAATTCGTTGAAGAATTGAGTTGGAATTTTGATGGGGATTGCACTGAATCTGTAGATTGCTTTTGGCAAGATAGCCATTTTTACTATATTGATCCTGCCAATCCATGAGCATGGGAGATCTTTCCATCTTCTGAGATCTTCTTTAATTTCTTTCTTCAGAGACTTGAAGTTTTTATCATACAGATCTTTCACTTCCTTAGTTAGAGTCACACCAAGGTATTTTATATTATTAGTGACTATTGAGAAGGATGTTGTTTCCCTAATTTCTTTCTCAGCCTGTTTATCCCTTGTGTAGAGAAAGGACATTGACTTGTTTGAATTAATTTTATATCCAGCTGCTTCATTGAAGCTGTTTATCAGGCTTAGGTGTTCTCGGGTGGAATTTTTAGGGTCATTTATATATACTATCATATCATCGGCAAAAAGTGATATTTTGACTTCTTCCTTTCCAATTTGTATCCCCTTGATATTCTTTTGTTGTCGAATTGCTCTGGCTAGGACTTCAAGTACAATGTTGAATAAATGGGACCTCATGAAGTTGCAAAGCTTCTGCAAGGCAAAAGACACCGTCAACAAGACAAAAAGACCACCAACAGATTGGGAAAGGATCTTTACCTATCCTAAATCAGATAGGGGACTAATATCCAATATATATAAAGAACTCAAGAAGGTGGACTCCAGAAAATCAAATAACCCCATTGAAAAATGGGGCTCAGAGCTGAACAAAGAATTCTCACCTGAGGAATACCAAATGTCAGAGAAGCACCTGAAAAAATGTTCAATATCCTTAATCATCAGAGAAATGCAAATCAAAACAACACTGAGATTGCATCTCACACCAGTCAGAATGGCTAATATCAAAAATTCAGGTGACAGCAGATGCTGGTGAGGATGTGGAGAAAGAGGTATACTCCTCCATTGTTGGTGGGATTGCAAGCTTATACAACCACTCTGGAAATCAGTCTGGCAGTTCCTCAGAAAATTGGACATAGTACTACCTGAGGATCCCGCAATACCTCTCCTGGGCATATATCCAGAAGATATTCCAACCGGTAAGAAGGACACATGCTCCACTATGTTGATAGCAGCCTTATTTATGATAGCCAGAAGCTGGAAAGAACCCAGATGCCCCTCAACAGAGGAATGGATACAGAAAATGTGGTACATCTATACAATGGAGTACTACTCAGCTATTAAAAAGAATGAATTTATGAAATTCCTAGGCAAATGGATGGACCTGGAGGGCATCATCCTGAGTGAGGTAACCCAATCATAAAGGAACTCACACAATATGTACTCACTGACGAGTGGATATTAGCTCAGAAACTTAGGATACTCAAGACATAAGATACAATTTGCTAAACCCATGAAACTCAAGAAGAACGAAGACCAAAGTGTGGACACTTTGCCCCTTCTTAGAATAGAAAACAAAACACCCATGGAAGGAGTTACAGAGACAAAGTTTAGAGCTGTGACGAAAGGATGGACCATCTAGAGACTGCCATATCCAGGGATCCATCCCATAATCAGCTTCCAAACGCTGACAACATTGCACACACTAGCAAGATTTAGCTGATAGGACCCAGATATAGCTCTCTCTTGTGAGACTATGCAGGGGCCTAGCAAACACAGAAGTGGATGCTCACAGTCATCTATTGGATGGATCACAGGGCCCCCAGTGGAGGAGCTAGAGAAATTAGCCAAGGAACTAAAGGGATCTGCAATCCTATAGGTGGAACAACATTATGAACTAACCAGTACCCCGGAGCTCTTGACTCTAGCTGCATATGTATCAAAAGATGGCCTAGTCGGCCATCACTGGAAAGAGAGGCCCATTGGACTGGCAAACTTTATATGCCCCAGTTCAGGGGAATGCCAGGGCCAAAAAGTGGGAGTGGGTGGGTAGGGGAGTGGGGGGAGGTATGGGGGACTTTTGGAATAGCATTGGAAATGTAAATGAGGAAAATACCTAATAAAAATATTTTTAAAAAAACATGTAAGAAAGGAAAATTTAATTTTTATCCTAAGTTCTTATGTATGACATGAATCTCTTAAAATTTCAATTGTGAAGTAGCAAATATGTATTTGAAACTCATCAAAATTAGTTTAAGTAGGAACTTTAGCCAGCAAATATCATGAGTCACCCAACTAGCCTTTTCATAGTGAAGCCATAAAGCCCTACTCTACTGTCTTGGTGAAGGCTACTGGGATTGTATGTGACTGTGGCCAGCTTTTCATCCATCTGCTAGGACCCACTATTATGATCTTCTTATGAACATGCGGTGTGTTCTATGTTTTTATAAGTCAGTCCTAATCGCCCATGCTGTTTTCATCATGTAAGTCAAAGTTCGTTGGAATTCTATAGATGTCTACTTCCAGGTTTATTTGACTTTGTTCTCTTGAAGGTTAAGATAAAATATACAGAGCAGTATAATGTTTTTTAATAAAACAGTGTTGGCTTTTCCTTAGTGCACAATTCATGTTCAGAGAATAATTGGCTTCAGGGAGCTATAAACCCAGATGATTGTAGCCAACCACACTAGCCATGCTGTTTGTACTCTTACTACAGTAGTTTGCAATATGATTTTACAGAATAGAATCTTTTTCTCAGATAATAGAAACATCATAACAATAAAAACTGCAGAGAGGACTTCAGAAAAATTTTTTACGCATGAGTGGTTCAGAGAGGATATTACATCTCCAAAGGGCTGGACTATGAAGACAGAAAAAATGTCTTGCATGATTATACCTTGATAAACTGGAATGACATAGGAAAAAAAGGAAGGCTATCAATTGGGATACTATTGACACCCTCCTGGGTTTCCCGTGAAAAGATGATGTAAATAACTATAACAGCGAGCCAGAGATGTGGTCACAGAATTCCCTTAGCTATTGGTGGTCTAACTTAGGAGTAGTAAAGGCAAGAACAACTTAAGGAGCTCACATATACCTCAATTTTCATCTCACTTTGTATCTGTGTACCTGATCTTCATTTATTTGTGTGATTCAGATTGTACAGTTGTTTTCATGACTCCAGCTGCATATTTAGCAGAGGATGGCCTAGTAGGTCATCAATGAGAAGAGAGGCCATTGGTCCTGTGAAGGCTCTATGTCCCAGTATAGGGGAATGCCAAGGCCAGGAAGGGAGAGTGGGTGGGTTGGTGAGCAGGGGGAGTGGGGAGGGGATAGGAGGGTTTTGGAGGGGAAAACAGGAAAGGGGATAACATTTGAAATGTAAATAAAGAAAATATCCAAGAAAAAAGAATAAAAGGAAAGATACTGAAAAATAAAATTGAAGAATAAAAAAGCATTTAAACTTAAATAATAAATTGAAACGAAAAAGAAAAGAAAAAGAATTCAAGCCTACTAAAGTACCTGTCCTTTCATAGTTAAAAGTTAACATAACCTGGGATGTAAGGCTTAATCTGCAGATGACATCTGATGTCTGTCTTTTTATTTTCTTTCTTTTATTTTTTATTTTTAGTTTTTGGGTACTTGTCACTAATCCTTGGAGGGAAGTATTTCCAAAATACTGACCTGTTGTGTGGTACACCATAGAGATACAGTCCCTTGACTAAGTATGGGGGGGATTGGTTTATTTACTTATTTATTTAGCATCTGAACACTTTTAGTGTAGGTTAGAGGAAAGTGGGCAGCAGTGGGGGGCTATGGATAGTCGTGGTTGACATCAGAGATAGAGAAATTTCTAGAGGAAAATCTGCAGAGAGTACAGGCCTCTAAGAGCCAGCACCTCCACTAACCCAGGATGCTAAAAATAGCAGCAGCAGCAGCAGCCACAGAAGCAATCAGCACACTTTTGAACCAAGAAAGTTCAATTTAGTGCATTGGGGGGATTTAAAAATGTAATCCCCAAGTAAAATGCTAAGTATCTCTCTCTTTTCCTCTCTCTCTCTCTCTCTCTCTCTCTCTCTCTCTCTCTCTCTCTCTCTCTCATGTGTGTGTGTGTGTGTTAGACCACATCTTCACA
The DNA here is from genome assembly GCF_000001635.26 of Mus musculus. NCBI lineage: Eukaryota > Metazoa > Chordata > Mammalia > Rodentia > Muridae > Mus > Mus musculus. Next base: position 64,512,629 of record NC_000068.7, on the reverse strand, counting down.
GACATATATACACCAAGACACATACATATCATCTGAGAAAATTGTTTAGGTCCTCCAATTATTAAATTTCAGTGAAATCTTATTCACAATTCAGTATTCAATGTGTTTTCAGATAACCAAAGAGAAAGATGAAATACTCTTTTATTCTGAGTAATTCAGGAAAGGTGTGAATGGTTATGTTTTATTCTGCTGTTCAAGTGCTAACTCTCTCAGTCAGTTTATAGCATACCCAATGATGTATTCAAGCCTTATGGACATTAATCTCACAACATCTGCAATTGCAACTTGATTTCTGAGAGCATTGGCTGAGAATTCCAAGCAAATGTCACCAGTCTGACCCTGAAATTCGAACTAACTGCCCTGTCCCTATGATGAGCATGGTTTTTGTTGTTTGTTTGTTTGTTTGAAGTAAGTAGGTTTTGTCTTTCCTTTTGTTTGTTTAACTGTTCTAACAGTTTAGGGAACAGGTTTAAAAGCTAGGACATTTCTGTGTAGCCACTGCAATTTTAACAACAGATAAACTCTTTAGAGAAAATGTCCACTGGGGTAGAACTAAAATCTGGAAGTAATCAGAAACCACTGAGCATCAGAAATTCTTTTAAAAAAAATTTAAACGCAGCTGGAGCCTGCTGGTAGTCAGGATAGGATTCAGGTACCTAATCCCTTGGGGTGAGCCACCAGTGTTCTTCATCCTTGTTTTGGATGTGGAACTAAAAAACCCCAGGGTGTTGATGGCTGCACAGAAACTGTGGCATCTGACACCCGCTGGGAGCAATAAATAAAGAAGTGTGCCTGCCCTTGTGGGTTGTTCCTCCCTTGTTCATTCCTTGAGTCCATCTTCTCTTCTTTTGCTGAGTTTTAGGAGAGAGAGTTCTGCTTTGCCTTGTAAACAAATATGGTGTGTGAGTGTGTGTGTGTGTGTGTGTGTGTGTGTGTGTGTGTGTGTGTGTGTGTAGCGTGAGCCACTGCAGTTCCTTATTTTTGAACTGTGTTCTCTCCCTATAACAAACCTTTACTTCTGTGTATTATGTTGCAATTTCTCTGAAAGCAAAACCTTTTGGAGGCAGCCTATTTTGCAGTAGGCATGGTTCATTGGTCTGTTCCCCGCTGGATGGTAATGGCTTTACAGTTAACAAATGAAGACTGGTAGTTGTTTGTGATTTGTATAGATTGATTACATAATTCTTTCTGCACACCCATCTTGTCTAGTTACCCTAAGGGTTTCCGCAGTTATTTCTAAGGGGGGGAAAAAACAAAACAAATGCAATCCATGAAGCTGTGAAGGTCCCTTTTATCTGTGGTGCTTCATAAAACAATAAATTGCACCTGTTAAGACATTGCTCCAAACAGAACAGCATAAGTTGGTTTCAGATCAGCAAAAATTGGGATTGCCATAGAATTCAAACTCATCTGGCGAAATCTTTCATTTGGCAAGCAGAAAAGGAAAGTTAAATACCCTCTACCAGACGGTTCCTTAAAATTTATCATTCAAACACCAACCTAATTATTTGCTTATACCAATTAGTCTAAACTCTTACAATTCAAGCCGGCCATTGGTTTTTCCTTGTTAGAATTCACACTTTTCTCTATTTGGCAAGTAAATGAGAGCACAATATTTTGCATTCTGTTCAAATGTTTTCCCCTCTGTAAAATGAATCAAATGTGTTTCATACCATATGCCTGATATTTTCCTCTTGTCCATATTCATATATTCTTGACTCTCCAATATCTGGCACCTTGAGAAACAAGTCCCAAGCACTCTTTGGATACTGGTTTGCTAGAAAAGGAAAACAAAGAAATTGGGTAAAGTCTGTTGGATTTCAATTAGTAACAAGGTCAATAAGTTTTAAGAGATGTTTTCCATTTGATTTGCTTAGAACAGTGAATCTTCTTTTATTTCTTAACAAAACGTTATTATGTTTAATCAGTTCATAGCCTGTATTACTCTCTTTGTGTTTCTATGTCTGCCTGTCTCTCTGTCTTTCTTTTTATGTCTCTCTGTCTCTGACTATGTTTCTCCATCTCAGCTACCCCCAGCCTTCGTTCTTAGTACTGGCTGCAAGGATTAAAGTACTATTAAATTCATCCAAAGGGAGAGGAGGCACCTGTGGCTGACACTCAAGAACCATTTCTAGGGAAGAGGCACAGTAGATTTTCATATACCTTTCCCACTTCTTCAGAGTAAAATGTAAAGTGGCTACCCTTAAAAGCTTTTCCTGAATGAATGAATGAATGAATGGATGGATGGATGGATGGATGGATAGATGAATGCATGGCAGTAGGTTTATAGGTCAACACAGTTCTCCTTAAATTCTTCTCTTTTTTGAAATACTCAGAAAAGCCTTGGTCCAACAAGAAAAAAAAGTGCCTTCAGCTTTTAACCGGTTTTTAGCTAGATGACAGACTTCCTTTTGTTTGTTTTTATTATTTTTAAGTTTTTAAAAATAATTTTTTGTAAATTGTGTATGTAATACAACTTTACAGCATGCTCAGAATGCATTTTCTCCTTGAAAACATTGTTCCACAATCTACCAGAATTTTTCCTCATTCTGCTAGCACTCAACCAGGTGTTCAGTACCTGCCATCCACTCACAATCCATAGCCAAGAGATGCCTAGACAAAGCTCTTCGCTAAAAGGGGCTTACAATGTTGCTATGATATTGGCAATACTTGTATGTTTACTAAGCATAAGTCTTATCTTAAGTATTTCATTGTTCACTTCAATATTTTTACAAGGTAAAGAGCATTTTCAAACCATTTTTGAAAGAACCAAACCTATTAATTTTTATCCTTAATTAAATTGATCCCTTATGACATCTTAAAATTGTTATTGCATGATAAGACATGCAGAGACTGTCGTCTTCTTATACAAACTTAAGTGACTCTGTTATGATTAAAATTCAGGAGAATGCCGTACCTTCTTTCCTTAGACAGGAGTTTATGCCTGGCATCATTGATAAGAAAGATGTAACATCTGTTACTTATGAATGGTTGGAACAGAAGTCCATATAACACTGAAATAAATGACTGATTCTTATGAGTTTCTCAGACTTCATAATTCAACCACATGAACAAATGAGAAATAAGACGTTTTCTAGTAGTAAGTGTTAATTTTGACTTTCACAAATGAGATTGAAAATAAAACAAACATTATCAATTATTATTATTCAATAATCCAAAAAGAAACACATCCTTTAGAGAGAAAATTCTAATTTTGTATTCACCACTTCCTTTTGACTGCAGGAAAGAGAGAACAGCATAGATAGATATAGATATAGATATAGATATAGATATAGATATAGATATAGATATAGATATAGATATAGATATATAGATAGATAGAGATAGAGATAGAGATAGAGATAGAGATAGAGATAGAGATAGAGATAGAGATAGAGATAGAGATAGAGATAGAGATAGATATTCTTCATGCTTCCAGCCCATAATCATGTCACTCCCTGTGCTTAATCTCTTCCCAGTCCACATTAACAGAAAAAAAAAAAACACTTCTGTGCATACTATAGTCTACGTTCATTCTTGTGAGTTTAATTTTTTCTAAACATGATTTATTAATTGAATGTAATTTTAAAGATATAATTCAGTTATTTTAAACATATTAATTATTGTGGATCTTCTTATCAGGCACTATATTACCCAAATTTAGTGCCTCATGAAAAATGAGCTCATGGTTTATTAAAATAATGCATATATTCAGAACAGCTTACAGGCTGCATACTATCTCTTTCCCACTGAAGAATATGTACCCCCATTACAGTTAGCATACTTGTGAAACATAAGATAGTTCGATTTTTTTTTTTGTGTGTTCATACTCTTCTCTGGAACTCAAAAGGAGAGAATAATTTAAATTCTTTGTTTTGTTTTTTTCAGGTATTTCATCCTATGTAAATTGTTAAATAGATAAAACATTGTATTAATGTATCATGGTATTTCTGTAAAGTTCTGACATATGGTACTTCTGTTTCCAGGGTCCGCCTCCAACTCTACTGCTGAAGTTCTATGTGATGATGCGTCAACCACAGATTTTCTTGGCCTCCATTTCTTTACCTATGAGATACAAATGTTGTACCAGATTATCTTCAAGATTGCTTTGTGTCTGAAACATAATGATTCCATTTACATCTTCCATTCAAAGACATTTGATCATCATGGGATGAATCATGTGATACTGTTTCATAATATATGAGCCGATCAAGAGCAAATACCTTTGCTAGTCGATAGCTTATAACTTGAAAGTTGTACCCCTCTGCTTGTATGGGTTAAGCTACAGGAATAAAAACAAATCAGGTTATTGATTCTCATTGGGTCTTCAGTAGCATAGAACAGATCTGTGTTAGGGAGATTTTTGCCTCTGAGAGACATTTGTGAATGTGTGAAGGTATTTTGAATGATGAGAACTCAAACATAGAAGATCGAGGACAGTTGATACTAAGCTTCTTCTGAAACCCAGGAGAGCCCCGCCTCTAACCGCTGGCCAAGAATATCTTGGTCCACAGCATCAGTGGTGCCTTGATTAAGAATCACTTGTAATGCAAGAAATTGATATTTGGGTAAAGGTAGACATCCTGAGAGTAGGACTTTAGGCCAAAATAGTCAAGGAAGATACAAGCCTCTTAGAGACTTCCATCTTCTGAGTGCTAGTGAGGCAACTATCTTCAAACTCAAAACTTCCAAATGCTCTAAGAGCAGCTGAGACTGGATGGAGAGGAACGGGAGTAGAAAAGGTTTTCAGAAAGTATGGTGGCAGTAAAGAGCAGAATGAAAAACTACAAAGAAAAATTATAAATGTTGAAAGGAAAAGATGAACTCTGAATGAAGTCAATCTATGCATTGCAACCACGGAGTGAGAACAGAGAAGGGAGAATTAGCAGAAAGAGCCACTCCTAACACTGTTTGAATTCTTAGAAAGAGTAATGGTGAGGCATCAGAAAATAAAACACCTCCATTGGATGGTGACACGCTGTCTGTGTGGCAGCAGTGCACATAACATCATGTTTTAAAGCTGGCACCAGCAAGTTGGGTTGGCTATATAAATTAGATTCTGAAATCTGTTATATGTTATATGATGCACATCCAGAACTTCTGCCTCTTGCTTGTTTTAGAGAAAACAACAAACACAGTGTTGGAAAGTGGAAGATAGGGTATCTAACAGAAGAGAACATAGAATGAGAGCCTTGTTGGGGAGAGCACACACACACATACACACACACACACACACACACACACACACACACACACACAAATTAGCAAATATAAGGGTTCACAAAGAAGGTAAAACTGTCAACAAAAGTCCTTTTCTTTACTTCAAATAAATACAGTTAAGGAAGAGAGATCAAGGCAGAAATATTAGAAATTGGGAAAGAGATGTGACTAGAATTGTGGGAGGTAAAAGGTAAGGGGTAGAACACCGGAAATAATACCTGGCCCTGTTGTGTCTCTGAATGTTGTGGCAACTCACTACCAAACGAGATGATCAAGGAAGCAGCTCTACAATGGACTCAGGACGCTGATTTCCCAGGGTAAACACTCACGGAAACTGGGGGGAAAGAACGGAAGACATAAGAGGCAGGAGCAACCTCTGGGCCATGATGCAGGGTAGACCTCAAGAAAAAAAAACAGGGTTGACTAGCAAGTGCCATACACTGACACTGCAGTGTGTCTCCGAGTTTAATCAGGATCTTTAAAAATCTCAGTAAAGATCACTGATTAGAGAGACCCTGCCTGAGCACATCGGCCTGGTCTCTCCGATGATGTCTGTGAGAAGCATGGAGAGAGACATTATGAGAAATAGAGAGTAAGAGGCAATTGGCTACGACTGTCATTGAATGACCTGACTAAAGTCTTCCATGGATGCTACCCGAATCATTAGATTTTTTTCAGATCCCCTCTCCAAGAAAGACTAAGTATATGCAAAATATTAGCTAAAATTAGAGAAGTTAGAAATATGCTGATAGACAATGCCATGCCAGGGAAATCCAAGGAAAGATGGAGGAGTCATGGTAGTCGCTTCAGAAGACATTCAAGTCGCCAAACTGTGAAGAAAGTAAACGTGTAGAGAGGACAGTGAAATGTGTGTGAATCTGAATTTTTGTGCTATTACTACACTAGAGAAGAGAGAAAGTTTTGTGTTTCTTTAAACTTTATATTACTTGTTTAAACATTTAAAATTTTTAGCATAAACTGTAAAGCACAGGCTCACTAAACATAAAAGTGGAGGTTTAGCATGAAGAATGGAATATTCTTAGGAAAACAGAGCACAAAAGAGATGTAACAATAGCTAATACAGTCAAAATGGACACATTATAGAAAGCTAACAATAAGGAAAAAGGGAAAGTAGACACAAAATGGGGAAACTGTATTACTCAACATGATTAACTCTATGGAAAAAAATAAAAGCTGGACAAAGAATTACTATCTATCTATCTATCTATCTATCTATCTATCTATCTATCTATCTATATTCCAAAAATAAACTTTAACTTAAATGCAAAATTTAACGAGAGTGTAATTCTGCTAGAAATTTGGAATGTAGGTGATTAAATAGCTAATTAATCCAAAGCACAGAAAAATATTTAAAGTCAAATGACAAGACTATGGCTACTAAGAAATAACACAGCTCTCGCTAGACCAAATGAGTTCTTCAAAGAATAGTGTGGCCTTTATCATGACACCTTTCTGTAGATGATATCACTAATCATTTTATAATTTGACAATATGGAAATATTAATTATTAACTCAATTACATATTTTGTTACTGTCGTCAACAGGTGGTAGCTCTAAGCATGTAGTTTGGAAATATTTCTTTGGCATTATAATAAAGAAAAAAATGTGTCAGTGTAGAGATCTCCTTTACTTAATGAGGTGCACTACTTTAAATTAGTGATAGTATTAGAATAAGACCTATCTATCTATCTATCTATCTATCTATCTATCTATCATCTATCTATAAATGGGCTATCTTAGGTAGCTCTCCAACTTTCCTAATGCCACAGCATTAACAGCACACTTAATACAGTTCCTCATGCTATATTGTTGCTACTATACAACTGTATTTTTGCTACTATCATGAAGTGTAACATGAATATCTGATACTCAAGATATTTGGTATGAAACCCTAAGACTATCATGGCACACAGGTTGAGAAACCTTGTTTTACAATCCTGTGATCCTGCTAGTCCATCAATGGCTATCTACCAATGGAATGTCAAATAATCCAGGAGTTATTCAGTCCATGAAGCTGGATGTCTCAGCTAGTCTTCAGTATGTGCTGGAATAAAAAAAAAAGTAAACTCTAATGCCAGTGAATGAATGAACTTGCTGGTGAGACTGAGAGACAGCAAGTTTTCTTCTTACATGTCCTTTATATAACCTGCCAGCCGAAGGTATAGCAGATTAAAGGTGGGTCTTTTCACCTCAAAGATCTAGATTAAGAGTATATCTTCCTTCCTCAGAAGATCTGGATTAAAACTGGATCTTCATACTTCAAATGATTTAATTAAAATTTTTCTTACAAGCCTACCATTTAGTAGTTAATTCCATATATTGTCAAATTGATAACCAAGAATAACCATCACAGTAGTATTGCGTAAACATGAGAATGTAATAAATATGTTTATGTGTTTCTTGAGCTTTTTCTTTAGATGCTTCTTCCTTTTGGTATCATTCTGTTTTGCTTTCATTTTATTCATCATTATCATTATTATTCAGATAACTGCCTCTATTCTAAAAGATGGAGAAAGAAAGGGTGTAGATTTTGATGGATGAGGAATTGGCACCTTGGAGGAGTTGGGAGAGAGAAAGTCATAATCAGAATAAATTGTATTAAGAAATCTATTTTCAATTTTTTAAAAAGCACACAAAATAAGAATTGTTTCCATTATTATATGAGCTGTGTTTAAAATATTAACTAACCTGATTAAGCAAGAGGAAGAAATGAGAGGGATCAATGTTAGAAAAGAACAAGTCAGATTATCATGTCACCATGTATTTTAATATACATGGCTTTACTGGGATCTTTATAATGTTCTCCCTATAGCTCATTTAAAAAAAAAGCTAAATAGAAATTGTCATTATAGAGTTAAATAGCAAGCATATAATGTCAGTTGTATGAAAATTGTATAAATGGCTGCCTAATATGTGTCTCAGTGGCCAAAGCTGTCATAACTTGAGCCCTGTGATACATTATTCACAGTACTGTACTGTCATAAATCAATCAGTATTCAAGACTCTATATGAATGCAAAGGAGTGACTAAAAATACAAAGGAGAAGAAAGAATTCCTCCAAATTAGAAAATAGGGAAGAGATGAATTATAATGGCTCCATTACAATATCATGGCAACAAATGCTGCTTACAAGATCCACAGGTTGGGAAACACTAGCAAAGTAGTGAGTATTCTTCAAAAGGAGATCTTAATTCTCCACCAGTTGAATGTGTGACTGATGAATCAGTTCTGACTGATGAATATGAAAAGGAAAAAATACAATTATAAAATACCCCAAATGCACCATTGTCTAGCTATGGGCTTGCTCTTCAGTCCAGAGAAGCCTTGTGGGACCCCAAGAGTGTCCTGTCTCCTTATGAAAACTTTCCAGGCTCCCAAAACTAACCGTCTTGGAACCCTGCCTGAACAATCCTATCTAGTTGGATCTCTCTACTATCCCAGTTGATCCACTTGGGACACAGACTACACAAGTGAGTTGCACTCATGCCCTGAATAGCATTGTGTAGCTCAGGGCTTGCTCTTCAATCTGGAGAACACTTGAGGACCCCAAGAGCATCCTGTTTCCCTGTGGGATGGTGGGGCAGCTTTTGGGTATATGCCCAAGAGTGGGATAACTGGGTATTCAGCTAGATCTATTTCCAATTTCTTTCTTTATTTCTTCCCTGAACCAGTGATCATTGAATAGGGTTTTACAGTTTCTGTGAATATGTAGGCTTTCTTTTGTTGCTGTCTTTGTTGAAGTCTGTCTTTAATCCACACAGCTCTGATAAGATGCATTGGGTTATTTAAATCTTCTTATTTCTGTTGAGGCTTGCTTTGTAACTGATTATATGATCGATTTTGGAGAAGGTTATGTGAGGTGGTGAGAAGAAGGCATGTGTTACACTATGTTCATAGCAGCCTTATTCGTGATAGCCAGAAGCTGGAAACAAGCCATATGTCCCACAACAGAAGAATGGATACAGAAAATGTAATTCATTTACACAATAAAATACTATTCAGTTATTAAGACCAAGAATACCACGACTTTTTCAGGGAAATGGATGGAACTATAAAATATCATTCAGAGTGAGGTAACTCATTTCCAAAGGACATGCATAGTATGTGCTCAGTAATAAGTGGATATTATCCAAAAAAGTACAGAATACCCAGGATACAATCCACGGAACTCAAGAAAGTTAACAAGCTGACGGCCCAAGTGAGGATGCCTCAGTCCTACTTGGGAGAGAGAAGAAATCAAACACAGGGGGCAGAGGGAGGGAGGGACATGGGTGAGAGAGGGGACGGGAGGGGAAAGGGGGAGATGAATAAGTATTAATGGGGCACAAACAGGAGTGAAGCCTTTGGGGCTTCACCCAAAGACTAGCCAGCTTGGAACTGTGCTCCACCAATCCTGTCCAATGTTCCAAAGGCACACCCAGCAGCGTTGGGTACCTTGACCACAATTGTCTGACCTATGGCTCCCTATACAATCCTGAGAAGTCCTGTTGCCATTCAGATCATCCAGCTAACACCAGGGAAAAACAGATACTTAAAGGATAGCATAAGAAGACAAGAAGACCTAAGGCAATATGATGCCACCAGATCCCAGTTATCCTGCTACAATAAACTTCATGAGGAAAAACAAAAACAAAAAACAAACACACACACACAAAAAAAAAAAACAAATAAAAACAAAAAAAAAAAACAAAAAACAAAACAAAACAAAAAAAAAAAACGGGGCTAAAACAATCCTGAGCAATAACAAAAAAAGATCTTCTAGAGGTATCACCATCCCTGACTTCAAGCTGTACTACAGAGTAATAGTACTAAAAACTGCACGGAACTAGTATAAAATAGACAGGTGGATCAATGGAGTCAAATTGAAGATTCAGAAATAAATGCACACACTTATGGACACTTGATTTTTGACAAAGAAGCCAAAACCATACAATGGAACAGGGAAAACATCGTCAAGAAATGGCACTGGTCTAATTGGCTGCAAGTAGATTCATATTTATCACCCTGTACAAAGCTCAAGTCCAAAAGGATCAAAAGCCTCAATGTAAAACAAGAGTCACTAAATCTAATAGAACAGAAAGTGGGGAATAGCCTTGAACTTGTCAGGATAGGCGACAACTTCCTCAACAGAATACCAATGGCTCAGGTACTAAGGGCAAGAATTAATAAATGGGATCTCATGATACTTAAAAGCTTCTGTAAGTCAAAGGACACTGTCATTCAGACAAAATGATAGCCTACATATTGGGAAATGATCCTCCCAAACCCTATATCTGAGAAGGGGCTAATATCTAAAATATGTAAAGAATTCAAGAATTTGGACACTAACAATCCAAATAACTCAATTAAAAAATGGTGTACAGAGCTAAACAGAATTCTCAACAGAGGAATCTTGAAACTATCTAAAGAAATGTTCAAAGTCATTTGTGAATGCAAATCAAAATGATCCTGATATTCTAACATATCTTTCAGAAGGTGAAGATTGAGCAGGGTAGTGGTGGCGCACGTCTTTAATCCCAGCACTTGAGAGGCAGAGGCAGGCAGATTTCTGAGTTCGAGGCCAGACTGGTCTACAAAGTGAGTTCCAGTACAGCCAGGGCTATACAGAGAAACCTTGTCTCGAAAAAACAAACAAACAAACAACAAAACAAAACAAACAAAAAAACAAAACAAAACAAAACAAAAATCAAAGGACAGCACATGCTGCCTGGGTTGTGAAGCAAGGGGAACACTCCTCCACCACTGGTGCAAAGGCAAACTTGTGCAAACATCCTGAAAATCAATATCTTGGTTTCTCAGAAGATTAGGTATTGTTCTTCCTCAGGACTCCCCTAAGTGACATAACTCAGACACAAAAGGACTGGTATGTACTTAGTTCTAAGTGTAAATTAGCCATAAAGTGCAAGATAACCAATTTATAATCAATGACCCCAAAAAGTTAAATAATGATGGCCCAATGGAGGATGGGTGATTTTTTTTTTCTCAGAAAGGGAAACAAAATTAATATTGGAGGTCAATGAAAGGAGGAAACTTGGAAGAAGAGGAGATGGGAGCAAATCAGGGGTCTGGGGGGGGGAGGTGGGAATCATATGTAGAGATAACAGGAGAGAAAGTAGGGAGATAGGCAGTGAGAGTGTGCAATCTCCAGGACATGCCAGAGACCTGAGAAGCAGGGAGGCCCCAGAGGATCTATGGGGGTGACTGTAGCTGAGATTCCTAACAGTGGGTGATATGAACCCTGAAGTAGCTCATTCCTGAAGCAATTCAGGACTTCTAGTGGATGGATAAGGACAACAACCCACCCACAAAAATTTCCATCCAAAATATGTCCTGCCTACAAGATGTGCTGGGACTAACATAGAGCAGGGACTGAGGAAATGGCCAAACAATGACTGCCCCAAATTGAGACCCATCCTACGGGCAAGAACCAATCCCTCACAGTATTAATGATACCCTGTTATGCTTGCAGACAGGACATAGCATAACTGTTCTGAGTGGCTCCACCCAGAAGCCTATGGAAAGAGATGTAGAGACCCACAGCCAAACATTAGATGGAGTTCACGGAGTCTTACAGAAGGGATTAGAGAAGGATTGAGGGGATTGAAGTGGAGAGGGAATATACAGGAATACCAACAGAGTCAACTAATCTGGACCCTTAGAGACTCCTAGAGACTGAATCACCAACCAAAGATCAAGCATGGGATGGACCTAGGCCCTCTGAACATATGTATCAGATGAGCAGCTTAGTCTTCATACAGGTCTCCCTACTACTGTAGCAGGGGTTGTCTTTGAGCCTGTTGTCTGCCTGCTTATGGGTCCTTTGTCTCTAAATAGACACCCTTGTCTGGCCTTACTAGGAGAGGATGTACATAGTCTCACAGGGACTTAATGTTCAGGATTGCAAGGGGGTGCCAGTGTGGGCAATGACACTCACAAGGGGGCTCTCCCTTCTCAAAAGAGAAGAGGAAGGTGGAATGGGAGAAAGACTTGCATGAGGGGGTACAGGCAGGGGAAGAAGGGATGATAGATATTGTGTTATAAAGTGAATACATAAATAATAAATAACCTTCCTAACATTGAGACAAAGTTTGCCTCAGAGTAATAAGCCATGCTGAGAACTTAAATCTTTTTGTAATGTAATGAAAGCACACTCCGTCTTTGTGTTATCATCTTCTCAATTCATGATCCTGGTTTTCACATGAAAGAAAAATTCCTAGAAAAACCTTAATCACTACAGAAAAATAACCACTAGCTAGAACTTTTGACAATAAGACAACATTTTCAACAAATGATGCTGTTTCAACTGGTGGTTGGCATATAGAAGAATGCAAATTGATCCATTCTTATCTCGTTGTACAAAGCTCAAGTCCAGGTGGATCTAGGACCTTCCCTTAAACCAGATATGCTGAATTTAATAAAAGAGAAAGTGGGAAAGAACCTTGAACACACTGGCACAGGGAAAAATTTCCTGAACAGAACACCGATGTCTTATGCTCAAAGATCAACAATTGACAAATGGGACATCATAAAATTGAAAAGTTTCTGTAAAGCAAAGGACACTGTCAATAGGACAAAACAGCAAAACAGCAACCCACAGATTGGGAAAAGATCTTTATCAACTCTATAGAGGGCTATATATGCAATACATGCAAATAATACATATTTATATAATACATTTATATCATGTAGGGCTTTGTATATATCCAATATATACAAAGCACTCAAGAAGTTAGACTCCAGAGAACCAAATAATCATATTAAAATGGGGTACAGAGCTAAACAAAGAATTCTCAACTGAGGAATCTTGAATGGCTGAGAAGCACTTAAAGAAATGTTCAACATCATTTGTCATCAGGGAAATGCAAATCAAGATGACTTGAGATTTCACCTCATACTAGTCAGAATGGGTAATATCAAAAACTCAGGGAACAGTAGATACTGGCAAGGATTTGGAGAAAGAGGAATACTCCTCCATTGGTGGTGGAACTGCAAAGTGGTATGGCCACTTTGGAAAAAATCTGGCAGTTCCTTAGAAAATTAGTGGTATAGCTGAAGACCCAGCTATACCACTACTGGGAATATACCCAATAATGCTCCGTTCCACTATGTTTATTGAAACTTTATTTGTAATAGCCAGAAGCTGGAACGAACCCAGATGACCCTCAAAAGAAGAATGGATACAGAATATGTGGTACATTTACACAATGGAGTACTACTCAGCTATTAAAAACAATGACTTGATGAAATTCACAGGCAAATTGATGGCCTAGAAAATGTCATCCTGAGTGAGGTAACTCAGACACAAAAGAACACACATGGCATATACTTACTGATAAGTGGATATTAGCCCAAAGGCTCAGAATACCCACAACACAAGCCCACAAATCATATGGAATTTAAGAAGGAAGAGAAAAGTGTAGATGCTTCAATCCTACATAGAACAGGGAACAAAATAATCACAGGAGGTGGAGGGAGAAAGAGACCTGGGAGGGAGACAGGAGGGGAGGGAAAAAGCAGGGCAGGAACAGGTATTGGAAGGAACAGGAGAGAAGTACAGAGGGTCAGAAAATTGAATAGAAACATGTAGCAGTGGAGGATGAGAAACTGGGGAGAGCTACTAGAAAGTCCCAGATGCCAGGGAAGCAAGAGGCTCCCAGCACCCAAAGGGGATGATATTAACCGAAATACCCAACAAAGGGGAGATAGAACCTGTAGACACCACCTCAAGATAGTTCCCAGTTGAGGTATGGGGTCACACACTCATCTCAAAATTTTCAGTCCAGAATTTTCCTGTCTAAAGGAAAGATAGGGATAAAAAAATGGACCAAAGACTCAAGTAAGGCCCATCCAGAAACAACTCCATCTAGGGATCCATCCCATCTGCAGACCCCAAAGCCCCATACTATTACTGATGTCAGAAGCACTTGTTGACAGGAGCCTGGTATGGCTGTTCCCTAAAAGGTTCTGGCTGCACCTGATTAATACAAATACAGGTACTCACTGCCAGACATCAGACTGAGCCCAGGGACTCCAATGGAAGAGCCAGGGGAAGAACTGAAGGAGCTGAAGAGGATTGCAACCCTACAGGAAGAACAATATCAACTAACCGAACCACCAAGATCTCGCAGAGACTAAACCACCAACCAAAGAGTACACATGGAGGGATTCATGGCTCCAGATACACATGTAGCAGAGGATGGCTTTATCTGATATCAATGAGAGGATAGGGAGGCCCTTGGTCTTGTGGAGGCTTGATGCCCTAGTGTAGGGGCATGCTAGAGTGATGAGGAAGGAGTTGGTGAGTGGGTGGAGGAGCACCCTCATAGAGGCAAAGGGGAAGGGGAGATTATGGGATGGGGGTATTTTGGAGGGCTAACTGGGAAGGAGATGATAAAATTTGAAATGTAAATGAATAAAATGATTATTAAGAATAAAAAAGGATTGAGAAATGGTCCCAAATTGAGAGAATATACAGAGATTGACAAGGAAGTGCAGTGTGACACCTTGAGTTATGTTGTGAATCAGAATGAGATTAAACTTTTGGAAAGTAGTTAAGTGTGGAAAAACTGATGTGCTTAAGTCTAGAGTTAAAAGAAGTATAGCAATATTTACTCATTTGTATACCACAGGTACTAATGAAGATAAGCTCATATATTATCATATATTCATAGTTAACTTTAAACATAACAATAGATGTTTCAATTTTTAATATGGCAAAGTATAAAAAAAGTACCAGGCAGCAAGGGTAGATTAAATTCCCATTTATATCCATATCTTTAAGAATTCACAGCACATGATAAATTTTATTTCAACTAAAATCCTTGTTTGTCTGCTCCTTCGTTATCTTGAAAATGGGCTTTAAGTAATTAATCAAATATTCCTTGATCATTATTTTAGTTTAAAGGGACTTCATTTGATTGGTCTCGAGCTCTCTACTGAGAGCTGGACTTACTCAATTACTTTATATATTTGCTGAGAAGTGGGGAGATGTTGTGACTCAAGTGCAAGAGTTGACTCTTTGCTGTGGAAAACATTCTGATGATTGGCATCAAGCGGTTGGTGGGTATGAGAGGTTCAGCATTGCCGTCTCAGGCAGCAGATAACGGCCACATTTTGTAACCCTCACCTTCAAGAACTCAGGCGCTTTGTAAATGCTGAGGTTATGAAGGTAAAGTAAAGGGCTTGCTTAAGGTTACAGTAGTTCTTTTCATTTTGTTATATTAAACAGGTTCTTGTTTGTGAAAAGTCAGAGAACACTGTGTTCATACTAATCTGCTTCAGGGCAGACAGTATCTGTTTTTATAATAGTTCTAGAAACATTTATTTAAAGCATATCATATACCTGCATATGTACTTCTAGGCCCTATCATTTTCAATGTATTTAGCTCATTTACAAATGCATATTGGATAAGTTATTTTGCCAATTTTTATAGATTAACTACTTTGTCTGAATTTGACATTTGACAACAAGGATAAAAGTCATTTCCTTCATCCCTATTAGCATGACCTGAAGGTCCACTTTATTTCCCTCTGTTAAACAGCTCTAATCTGGGTACACAGAGCCAGCAAGAGTAAGAAAACCAACTCTTTCTAAGTGTGGCCTAGATCTGTATGTTTACAACAATTTAAACATTGATTATAGCTATGTTTATGAAATTGATCCAAATAAATTATAGTATATGAATTTGAGTGTGATGATGATTATATTGTATTATTTACATCTCAGTGGCTGAGACCGTTTTCTCCGATGTGGTATTTGCTTAAAGTAATTATCCTGACTGAGAACAGTGGCAGATTGAAATTAAATGTTTGGATTAAATATTTTGTCAGCAAACATGGAGCAACTGCCTCACTGCTGCTGCCTCTCTTCTGTGCATACTGATTAAAAATGATTACCAAATGATTAGCTTTTATTTTGGCACAGTTTTAAAATACTCAGATAAATGATGCTTGATATCCAGTCTTCTACTCATTTAAATCATTGGGATCATGGAAGGAAATGGTGCAAACAAATTCATGGCAGCATTTAACTTCTAACACAGAGACCTCAGTCAAGTGAATAAAACTGGCCAAGTCTAGAAATAATCTGTGTTTCATGAGGTCTGAACTTGGGTTAAATATAAACTCTTTCAGGTGTGCTCCATCCTGGCAGGTAGGGAGAAAAAGTATCACTTTATACTGAAAGAAGAAATATATGAAGCTATATTTAAGAGAGACTCTGTGGTTCCTTGGGTATTGATCCCCTCTTGCAAAGCAGTAGTTTAATGCACTAAATGGGAGCAAATAAGAACATATGGCTTGAATCTACTCTGAAATATGAATGTATTTTTAATAATAGGCATAGAAGTTAGTTGACAAGGTACTTTAAATTTTGCCTTTCATAATCAAACCATTAGGAATGATATTTAAATAAGGCAAGAATATGATACATCTTGCAATCCTCTAGTGTGTGCTTGCTTGGATTTTGGCCAAGGACTGGAAAGTGTACAGCTGTATTTAAAATAACTCAAGGGACTGAACATAGGCCAAGATATCAACAGAAAAATAATTCAGTTCTTTTTCCTTCAATGAATACATATCACAAAAAATGTCAAAATCTCTTGACAGGAAACACTATAAATGTTCTAAAGTAATAACAAGTTCACAAAAAGTATCAAATGCTCTATTTACCCATGTTTGGGCTAATTTAAATTGATAATGCTACTCCAATTTCAGATGGAATTTCACTCTCACTGACAATAAATCAAAAGAGAAATTAAATGGTCTTATAACGTGTTACAGTTTGAGTATGAATTAGATCCCCCCCCCCAACTCCACCCCTGCTTTGGGTTAATTTGTTTGAACACTTGATCCTCAGCAAGTGATGTTTTTGTTGTTGTTGTTGTTGTTGTTGTTGTTTTTGTTTCTTTCTTTCTTTGTTTTTTATAGGACGTAGAATCCTTTGTAGGTGTATTCTTACTTGAGAAAGCAGGTCAGTACTGGTTGGTTTGAGGTTTGACCTGCAACCCCACTTCCTGTCTACTCCCTGATTTATGATTGCAGGCATTGTAACCAGCTGCCTCACCTTCCTGCTATGAATCCTTTCCTAACAAGTGGACTGTATCCTTCAGACTGTAAGCCAAAAGAAACCCTTCCCCCATCAAATTGCTTCTCAAATTGCTTCTTGTCAGGAATTTTTGTCATAGCATACAGAAAGGGTAATTAATATACTAGATCACTTCAGCATATACTCTCCTTCTATGATAATGCAAATGATAAAAAACCCAACTTTAAGATGTCTCAAGCAAATGATTTTCTTCACCAGGGCATGGCATGTAAATGACAAATTCGAAGATGTGAGACAGGCATATATTGGGTTCATGCATATGGTATCCATGTACATGCTCCAATTCAAATAAGAATATTCATTGCAGTGTCTTATTTTCTGTATTTCTTTCACAAGCTATTATAAAATTAATACCCCATTAACAGGCAAGGCATTTCTCAAAGGTTCGATTTGATATATAATAATAGAATAGGCATAGGAAAAGAAAACTGTATTTGATGGGAAAAGAAAATTGAATAAAAGATGTTTTTCTATTTTAATCCAATTCTAGACAACTTTCTAGCACATCTGAAGTACCCATTGCTAGATCTTATGGTCCTAAGGTACACTGCTGTTGAGTTTATATTTGGATACACTGCTACTACTAATTATTTTAGGCACAATAACAAAATAAGAAAATATGGTGATCTGGAAAAAATAAGGCCCTGATAGACTCATGCATTTGAATGGTTGGCCCATAGTGAGTGGCACTATTAAGAGATGTAGCCTTGTTGGAGCAATTGTGTAACTGTGGAGATGGACTTTGAAGTCTCATATGCTCAAGATATACCCAGTGCAGTATAGCTCATAGTCTTTATTATTGGACTGTCTTGACCCACCAGCCCCTCAAGAAATGACATAGAGATCTTTTATTAATTATGAATGCTTAAGGCTTGTAGCTTAGACTTATTTGTAGCTAATTCATATAATCTAAATTAGTCTACTTATACTAATCTATGTTCTGCTACATGGCTCATTACCTATCCTTTCCTGCCTAGCTATTGGCAGTTCAACTCATTATTAAGCCAATCAGATGGTGCCTAAGGCAGGTACAGGGGAACAGCTTCACACAGTGTAACAAAAGAGTATCCTAAGACTCTCTTTCTGTTGCCTGCAAATAAAGATGTAGAACTCTCAGCTCCTTCTCCAGCACCATGCTTGCTTGAATGCTGCCATGTTTCCTGCCATGCCAATAATGGACTAAACCTCTGAAACTGTAAACCACTCCCAATTAAATGTTTTCATTTATAAGAGCTGCTGTGGTTAACAAGCCTTCTCTTTCGTTCATTCTTTCTTCCTTCCTCTCTCTCTCTCTCTTCCCTTCCCTTCCCTTTCCTTCCTCTCTATCTCTTTCTTTCTTTCTTTCTTTCTTTCTTTCTTTCTTTCTTTCTTTCTTTCTTTCTTTCTTTCTTTCTTTAATTCTTCCTTCCTTCCTTCCTTCCTTCCTTCCTTCCTTCCTTTCTTTCTTTCTTTCTTTCTTTCTTTCTTTCTTTCTTTCTTTCTTTCTTTCTTTCTTTCTTTCTTTCTTTCTTTCTTGTGGTTTTTCGAGACAGGGTTTCTCTGTGTAGCCCTGGCTGTCTTGGGACTCACTCTGTAGACCAGGCTGGCCTCGAACTCAAATCTGCCTGCCTCTGCCTCCCAAGTGCTGGGATTAAAGGCGTGTGCCGCCACCGCCAGGCCATGCCTTTTCACAGTGATAGAAACTAAGACAAAAAGTAAAAATCTTTTTTTTTAAATTAGGTATTTATTTCAGTTGCATTTCCAATGCTATCCCCCACCTACTCCCCACCCTCCCACTCCCACTTCTTGGCCCTGGCGTTCCCCAGTACTGAGGCATATAAAGTTTGCACGACCAATGGGCCTCTCTTAAGAGAAGATTTGGCCATAACCACGGGAACATATTCCACCATAAGTTCAAGGCTTCAAATCTTGAAAGTATAACTCTGTATAAAAACTGAAAGTATTAAAAGAATTTGTGTAAATTTGTAAGACAGAGTCCGTCTTTGGTCTCTCAAAAACTGATTCTTATAACATTCTTGCAAGCATATACACTCAGATGTGTCAGGAACAGTAAACCAAATACAACCATGAGCAGGGTCCACATCAGAAGGAAGTCATTAAAATGAAAAGTATCTCATTGGAAAGCACAGTAGTTGGCTATTATGTATACCCAGAGTTATAGCTATAGTGTCATGGCAGGTGACTCAAATCTTTGATAAACTTGCTCAACCCCTGAAGTTAAGTTCTACCTTTTAACTTTCAAAAAACAGTTATATGAGAGCAAAACAAGGTATCTCTTCAATTAGTGAATATTCATATTATGCATGTGAACAATGTTCACCAATATTCTTTAGTTGAGTCAAATTAAAAAAAATGAAAAACTTAAGTTTCATAAACATCTTCACACTATTGCCTCTGGTATTGGTAATGGTTTGTCATTGTGATAAAGACTTTATTTAGCAAATTACAAAAAGCTTAAAAAATCTATGAAAATAATAGAAAAGTACTTTTAGAAGTTTACAAAGAGTGGCATAAGAAAAAGTAGCAAATTATGGACAATTGGGCAGTGTGAAAAAGCTATGCAGCTTTGAGAACAGAGGAAGTGCCAAATGAATGTACATTGTTGACATGAGCACAGCCATGTGGAGAACCATAATGTCTCAGATCCATGGGAAGATAACAGTTTCCCCGGCAGAGGTCTAAGTATATGTATCCTTTAAGAAGGATTGATCTCGAGCGCCAAAAATACCAACCAGATTTCTTTTACTCCAGGATGACTGGAGCCAGAGTCTGCCAACCTACAGAGACTTCCCAAAGACATTAGCTAAACCTGCCCTGCTGTCCAGCAGTATATTTGGTGTGTCTTGATCAGAAAGCACAACCCATCTGATCCTAGCTTTTCTGTATATGTGTCTGTCCTTTCTTCATTATCCGGTCAGGTTCCCAGGACCAAGTGGTGGAGGATGCAGTGGATGTCTTTTGATTATTATTCTAATGATTAATTTATGTGCATGAATGTTTTCCTGAATGTCTGTGTAGTGTATTCTAACAGTACCCAAAGAGGCCAGAGGAGGGTGTCAAATTCTCTGGGGCTGGGGTTATGGATAATTGTGAGCAGAATGTGGGATTCCAGAGTGAAACCCCATCCTCTATGAGAGCAGCCAGTGCTCTCAACCTCTGAAACTTCTCTTTAGCTCCAGCTTTCAGCATCTTTAACTTGATTTGAAGTGTAACTAGCTGCTGCTTGCTTTTCTTTCAGGGTGTGGCTTTGTCACAGAATGCATTCACCTTTGCTTTCAACTGATCACTACTGCTTTTGAAATGCTTTGATGGTTTAGTATTCATTTGCAGGGCACTTGCATCTTATTTAACTGTCCACCTTTTATTTAGTTCTTCTATATTATGTAGTTGTCAAATCCACTTTCCAGTGCAGTCAGAAACCATCAATTTGGTGAAACCACACTGGTGCTGGAATAGCAAATTACTCACTAAGCACCTTTTTCCAACCTTTGTCCATCCTCATTTCCAACCCACTTCCCAGGAAACTCACTGGCTATGCCAGGTAAGTGTGAGTTTAGATCATTAAGGTCCCTCAGTTTGCTCAGCTAGACAAATGAAATGTAAACAACTGATGCTCTTCCCACCTCACCCCAACAACCAGGGTTTGATGTATCCCAGACTATTCTCTATCTCACTATGTTAACAGAGGATAGACCTTGCATTGCTAACCATTTGCCTCTAACTCCCAAGGGTGGGTAGGGATTATAGGTGTGCCTAACAGCCCACATTTATGCAGTGCTGGAGACAGAACCCAGGGCTTATGAATGTCTGGCAAACATGGTCACCTGAGCTAGTTTCTCAGGTGATAAATTTTTAACTGGATAATTTCACTATCATATGATGAAGCCAATTCTTTTCCTTAAGTTCAGGTTTCTGTCCCTGAGTGTCATAGTTTTCTCTCTCTCTCTCTCTCTCTCTCTCTCTCTCTCTCTCTCTCTCTCTCCTCCCTTCTCTTCCCCCATCCCTCTCCTCACTCCCCCCTTTGTCATATAATTACAGTTTTCAGAATTTCAACTTTTGGGTTTTAATCATTCAAGATTGTGCAGTTCTGAAACTTAGACTTTAGGAGCTTTGTGCCTTAGGTATTTTGATCTGTTGCTCTCTCAGCATTTGGAATTGTGGTATTTGTGATATTTCAGGTTCATAATTTACACTTGAAAGGTGAAATACTTTCCCTTACAAACCCTTAAAGTCCACTTATTGCTACCAACTAAGCCAATTCCATGTTCATTCTTATGACAATCACATCATCAGTCATATCTGGAAGCCACACTAGGTGCTTTATAAAACACTGTATAAAATGAAGGCTGTGAACTGCATGTGTTAGAGGATTGGAAGAATAACACGAAGCAAGAAGTGATAAAGAAAATAAACAACTCTCGGTACAAAGTATGTTATGGTTATAATAAACATAATGTGTGCTCAAGTTAATACAACATTATTGTACATGAGTAGCTGTCTTTCACAAACTATTCAAACTTTTGGATAGGCCAGCTAAATGTTCTCTCTCTTCCTTTCTGTGAACCTAGAACTCAGATTCTTCTGAGAAGACAACCTCAATCGAAGAGATGACAGCAAATTTGGTCCATAAAAAAGCTTGTAGGCGGGCAGTTTCTTGATTGACAGTTGATGATTTGTGTGGAAGCTCAGGACAGTTCTGTGTCTGGTTAGGTGATACTGGGTTGTATGAGAAAGAAGACTTAGCAAGCCACAAGAAGCAAGCCAGTAAAATAGCATTCCTTCATGGTCTCTGCTTAGGTTCCTGCCTCCAAGTTCCTGCCTTGAGTTCCTGTCTTGAACTTCTTTTTGTAACCAACTGTTATGGAGCCAAATAACCCCTTTCCTCACCAAGTTGCTTTTGGTCTTACTTGTTTTATTACTGCAATAAAAACCCTAACCAAAGTACTCACCTTTGAGCACAGCAGCTAGACTATATTTCCCAACTTCTCTTGTGACTAGTGTGGCTAAAAGCCTGAATTCGGATCTCTTGGACAGAAGAGATTAGTCACTTCTCTCATTAATCTGACTTAAAAGAATGATAAAAAAAAAAAAAAAAAAAAACAACAAACTGACTGTGGTTTGTTTGCTTTATTAACCACGATGACTTTAGCTGTTACAGATCTCTGTTCCTGATATAAAATACTAATGGAAACAAAACCTAAAATATTTAGCATCCAGATCTGGCCACAAAATGGTAGATGGGTAAGGTTAAACCAAGAAGATGTTTCTCATGGGTTTTGACCCATTAGTCAATCTCTCCCAATGTCCTTGCCACTGCACCTTACCCCTCTACCTGTGTCTCTCTCTGGGAGGCACTGTTCAACATGGTGGTTCTCGGAGGTAATTTGCATGGGCTTTCTACTTGACTTCTGCTTTGGTACCTATTCCAGGTCCATTCAAGGTTTTAAGCCTAGTCACTGCATTCTCCTTTCAATTGGCTGGGAAGCTGGGTGTGCGTGAGAGATGTATTTCTTTCTAATTAAGTCATCCAAATGACTTGTTAGGATTGCTTGAAATCCAGTTTTCAATTAAAAAAGGATGGTTTGGTCTATGTGCAATGAGAGGAAAGGCTTTCCAAATTCTTATAGGCATGAGGCCAGCAAGAAATTTAAATCATTATGTGTTCTTCACATTTGCCTTAACACTGTGTGAGAAGTCACTGATGGCTTAGGGACTTATTTTTGTGGAAAGTAGAATGACGTTACTGTATTTTTTCCCTGTTGTTGTGATAAGATACCCTGACCAAAGAATCTTAATGGAGAAAAATTTACTCTGGCTCACAACTTAAGGAATAGTCTATCATTGCAAGGAAGTCAATGCATCAGGAATAAGCAGGTTATATTCCATCCATAAAGAATGTGGTGAATGATTGGAGGCCAGTGCTCAGCTTATGTTCTCTACATTATGTGGGCCTGGACGAGATTCAGGGCTTAGGGAATGTAGCCTCCCTAATATTGTTCCACTTAATTAATGCGATCAAGATGATCACCCATAGCCATACACAGTTCTAATGTCCTAAGAACTGCATAGCTGTTTATTAGAGGCACAGCCTCACTACTCAGTATCAGTTTTAAGCTTCATTCTATTTACTATTGCTAAGATAAAATACTCTGGCCAAGCAATTTAATGCATGAATAACCCATTTTGGTTCTGTTTCTGGCTATGGTCTCGCATATTTCAGAGCCACAGTGGGAGAAGCTTGAAGTAGCTATTCCCACTGTATCCTCAGTCAAGAAGCAGGCTGAGATGAATGTTTCATGTATATGTGAGTTCATGTGTATGTGTGTGTACAAGCATATATATATATACTATATATATATATATATATATATGTATATGTACAAGCATATATATATATATATATATACTATGCTTCCCCCAGATGAAGGAATAGTCATATTCCCAATCAACATGGGTCTCCTCACATCAATGAAAGTAATTAAGACAACCTCTTTCAGACATAGTCAGCGTGTTGTCTCACAAGTGATTCTAGAGTCTGTCTTATTATTCTAGAGTCTGTCTGACAATTAGCACCAAGTGTCCTTAATGTAACTACAGTAACAATACAAAATCCTTTGTTGGAAATGGAGCATAATAGTTGTTCTGTGAGAAGCAAAGTCCTAAGTCAAGTAGGGTAAATGATATGACTTTTGTTCACTAGTAGCATCATAAGTGTCAGTGATAGAGCCCATCACTGATTCCTAATTGAGGCCATCAACACAATGAACCACACCACTTGCAGCTCACATAAACTGGTTCAAGTACCATATATTGCTGACACATCTTTCCTGAAGGCTGTCGGACTATTTTACCATACAAGCAAGAAATACACGTTCTCAAGTTCTACATTGTTTTATAATCTTCCCAGGAAGCAACATTTTGGGAAGATTTGATAGTGACCAGTAACATCACTCATATTGATTCTTTAAAAGCACAGAACAGGGAGTTGGGAAGATGTATCTATTGGCAAAGTGCTTGCATTATAAGCAGGAGGACCCAAATTCAGATATGATTTCAGACTACATTACTCAAGGGAAAAGAAGAGGGGGAACAGGTGGACATGTGCTTAGTGCCCTAGCACTGCTTAAGAAGAGACAAACAAATCCACAGGGACAATCTGGTTTCCAATCTGAGCATACTTAGGGAGAGCTGGACCAGTGAAAGACTCTTTCTTAATAAATTTAAAAAATGTTGATGTTTACTGAGACTGTGCTCTGTCATCTACATGTGTGTTCATATATGTGCATATAAACAACACATGTACATCTACACACATTTGGACATATATGTGTGTAACATAAACACACAGAAAAACCATCTCATTCAATTGGATAATGAAACACCCCTAACATATTCCTACGAAAGCTATACTGTTTACCTAAAGAAATAAAGGAAATTATCATGATCCAGAAACACTGCCAGAGGTACTCTGTGAGTCTAACCTCTTGTATCTGTTTTGTTGAAGGGAACAGTCAGCTCTAACCTTACCAATGTAACCCCCACAATCCTAGAAAGAAGAGAGAGAAGTTAATTAAAGGGCCTGTGATTATAATGGAAAACTCCCTGGACAATAATACAGTCTCTAAAGCAATCGTTTTGGTTTTCCAGCCTCTCTCTCTCTTTCTCAAAGCCTAAGAAAAATAAAATATGTACTTTCATTATAGAATTTTGCCACATCTTTCCCTTGATTACAGTCATCTTGCTTTGAAGTTGCTGTTAGACCAAACTTGAAAACAGTCATCTAAGCTGTGCGAGAGCTACCTGTCTCTCTAAATGCAAACAAATGAATTTGACATATTTGTGCTGCATGTCACCTACTGAATTTGAAAAGACCTCAGTAGAACAAAATTTTAAGGTTGTGCCAATGACTGAAAAGACATTTTGAAAACTATGTTGTTTTGATTTTTAGCTAGAAGAATGTGTTTCTTAACTGATTGAAAGGTACTGAAGAATTACGGGGTTATTTTTACCTCCTGTGTTATGTGGTAGTTTCTTCTTTATTCGCCACATCCAATGTGGTGACAGATAGAATTCCGAATGGCCTTTGGATGTTGTGTGCGGTCTAGGACTTAAACTGTGGGGTAAAGAAAAAAGTGCGCCCTGGGGCCTGGTATATACAGGCGTTCCTGGAGTTTGTGAAGTTCAGTTTGATCACTGGGGAAGCTGAGGCTTAATTTCTCAAGCCTCCTACGAAGATCTGGGTATAAAAGCTGCTGGAGGTCATCAGAAGGCTCAAGGGGCCTTAAATATCTACTCACCTTTTATGTCCTGTGTAACACCTAGTAAGACCACGCAGATGGATTCTGTGGTTGGTAATTTAACAAAAACAATATTTCTGATAGTTATAGAATGAGTCTAAACCAGCTTCCAAGACAATGACCAACTTGCCCAATTATCACCCTTTTAAGAATTGCTTTGTTTGCAGATAAAGAGAGCCTCAGATAGAAAGACACGCTACTATGCTTCAAACCGCTCTACCACTTTATTCTTTGGGCTACTGTGGGCAAATTGCTGACCTTAGTTTATGTTCAAGATCTAGTATCAAGTGTAGCTTAAAAGTCTTGCCTTCCTCTTCTGTTGAAGGTGGAAATCCATGTATAGTATCCTCATTAATCATAAAAGTTCAGCATCTTACTAAAACTCAAGTCCTGATACAATTTATCAAAATAAAGTTTGCACTTCTAGCTAGCTCCTGCATGAGGCCAATGATGTTGTTCTGTGAGTTACTGCTTAGCAGGAAGTTTCGATAACATACCAAGTTATTTTTATCCACATTAATTTATTATCCTTACACTAGATATTATTATCATTACCTGCTTTACTTACTAAATGAAATCTCTCTGTAGAGTAAACATGTTATCTGTGTAATGCCCTCACTCACATTGTTTCAATTCTATACAATATTTGACAAAATAACTAAGTGCATTGTTCTCTTCATTTATCAGTGACAACATTTCACATCTTCCTACCCATGATTCTTTAAGTGGTTTGCATCCTCATATGAGTATAGCATCTTTCCTGGTATTTTTGTCTTTTGCGCTTTGGTTGGCTTGTTGTGTCACTTCTGTGACCTTTCATAGTCTGTGACTTACTTCTGTCACATGATCATCAAACTTGGAGCCTGTCTGCCTCCTCACTTAGGTTTGGGGGTGCTACGGAGTAAAGCTTATGCAGCATTTTTATCTACATCATTTTGCCCAATACTATCACATAGCAGGCATCACCACAAAACTGTATCTGAAGGGAAGGTACAATAGATAAGAAAAGAGAGCTTTCCTCAAAATTTGAGACTACCATTGTTAAAAAAAACAAAGCAAAATAACAACAACAAAACAAGAATTGAGATCTTAGTGATAGAAAGATAAGAGAACTGGCTGCTCTCCTATTGGACATTGGTTTGACATCTACTACTCATATAGACACTCACAACCATTTGTAATTCCAGTTCCAAGGTATCTGATGCCCCCTTCCTATCTCTGTAGGCCCCAGGCACACACATGGTTCACAGACATACATGTAGAAAAAAAACATGAATACATAAACAGACATGCATGCAGACAAACCATAAAAATACACAAAATAAAATGATAAGCAAAAAATTGTGATTTTTGCCTGATACTATCCAAGCTGTGGCTAGATTAGGACATAGAGGTGAAGCCTTCTTAAGCCTATTATCTCTTTCCCAGACCATGGCCTTGGTTCAGACCAACAGGGTCTATGAACATTTTTCTTGGTGAGAGAGGCCAGAGAAGAGAAAAACATCAACTCTTCCCTGTGGCCTTTGGAGCTGCATTCTCAGTGAGACACAGCTGAGGCAAGAACGTCTAGATCATGCTTCTTCTGAATTTAGTTTTGGGAGCCTGGGGAGAAATAGATTTGGAGTAGTTATTTTAGCAGTGGCTGCCACACCCGCAGTTCCTTCTATATCCGCAGACCCAAGATAAATTTAGAAATTTACTTTTCTGGAGACCTTGATTTATTTATTTGTTTGAAATCATGTTCTGCAATACAAATCAAGAAAAAAGTCAGCTAGACACTCTGAAATGTTCTATAAATTTTTATCTCCAGTAGATATATGTAACCTTTTTTTTAGTTTATTTGTTAGGGATTTAGTTCTCAACACTGGCTGATATTAAAATCATCTGGTTGAGGGTATCAGTTAAACACTGGTTTCTGAATGAGAACAACTTAACCATATTTTCTAGGAGACCTAGCATCTTTTTCTTTAAATTCTGTTTAAGAGACTTATATCAAGATGAAGCAGAGATGCATGTGTTTGTAGATGGCCTTACCACAGAGTTTCCTATACATTAACACAGTAGCTGCATGCACAACATAGAAAGACAGCCCTGTGGAACTGTTATTTGAAATAATTATCACTTTGTATATGGCATGTCTTAAATGATAGTTGTGGAGACTATTAAAGTGTTATATCACTCTGTAAGTCACTAAGCAAAGGGAAAGAAAGATGGAAGGGAAACGGTTCTTTTGCTTTTCTCTTTCAGAGAAAAATATATGGTTCTTGTTGCTAAGGAAACAGACATCCATTCACGTTCTTCATTCCATCCTTGGGTCACGTCCAGTGCTGATCATGTCAGGACTTCAAGAGTAGAGAATTTTTAAAAAATCGTTTTATAACTGAGTTTTACTGCCTCAAAAATAATATAACCTATCACCATATTGTTGTTGTTTTAGATTCTGGGTGGTCAGGATTGTTTTTCCAAGGGCTTAGACTTATTTCAATGTTGTCTCATAAGAACAAAGATTGTGCTGCTGAATGAGTGAGAGCTATAGCAAGACTAATCTCGTGCTGTACACTACAGGAAAGAGACATATTATAATGTAGTCACTATGGAGTGGGGGCAGCGTCAAAGAAGTGATGTGTGTATAGTCCAGCACTTAGGAAGTCACCCCTAAAAGCCAAGTATGTGAGTCTCTTTAGTTTACCCAAGTGCTTTCCTCACCTCATCACAGCGTCCATTCTGATAGTTATTTCTAACTTAAAAGACACCTTTTTTCTTACACACATTAAAAAGAAAAAGGAATTAATTTCTCTACATTAATCATAGACAATTAAAAGCAAAAGGTTATTATACAGTTTAGAGGGGAATCAAATTCCTCAGGTTTATTCCTAACTCTGCTTCAAGGGCAATGGGAATTATACAACATATAAAGGCTTGGGGATTGGCTTGGCACATTATCTGTGAAATGGGTACCTGCCTGTAACCTCTTACACACCCTAATTACTTCTCTGCAGGTAGGGCAGAAACTTTGATCAAGTGTCTGCAGGTGTCCCGCTTTTAGTTGTCTAAGACAATCTTAACATCTCATTCACTCTGGTCATGGTTGATGGGGGAGGGGGCAGTGCCACTCATGTCTGGGCAGTATGACCAGAGATGAGATCTCTGAGGGAAATTTTTTCTCCTCTTAATTAAAGAATTCCCTTTTACAGGTGATTTTTCCCCCCTTAGCAAGGTTACCTGGAAGCATGGTAAACAAGAGTTGTTCAAGACTTGAATGTAGATAATACAAGAAATATGAAAGAGAAGGACAGGTCATAATTCTTTGATTTCACTGTGAAGCTACCAAATTGGCCAAAGTGGGGCCACTCTACCTTCTGTCTAAGAAGAAACACCAAATCTTACTCTTTAAGTCAGTTTGTCACTTTTCCTGTTATTTATAGACAGAACAAGGTTTACATTGCCCCCTTTTTAAAGCTTGGCAGTGAATACTAATTTGAGAAGTGCTGGATTTCACACTAAAGAAACTCTAGGTATGAGACTAAAAAGGAAAAAACTCCATTCCATACTAGACATATAAGAAGTTATTGAAAAAATGAATGGAAATGTGCAGCTGATGGGGGTAAGGTTGTGGGGGCATCTCCAGGACGAGTGGGGGTGACCTTAGCTATGACTCATGGCATTGGGGATATGGAAGCTGTATAGGCTACCTCCTGTTGACAGACAGGAACCCCAGTGGAGTGATAGAGATGCCAACCCACCCACAAAACTTTCAACTCAAAATCCTGTCTACAAGTAAGACAGGCACATGGAGAGGAACAGAGACTGAGGGAATGGTCAACCAATAACTGTTCCAACTTGAAACCCATCCCATGTGCAAGCACTAATCCCTAGCACTACTAATGATACTCTGTCATGCTTACTGAAAGTAGCATATTTTCCTCTGAGAGGCTTCACACAGCAGCTGACTCAGAGATATACAGACACCCACAGCCAAACAGTGGATGGAACTTGGGGTCTCTTATGGAACAATAGAAGGAAGGATTGTGGACCCCGAAAGGGATAGGGACGCCACAGGAAGATCAAGTGAGTCCATTAACCTGGACTCTCAGGGCGCTCCCAGTCTGAACCATCAATCAAAGAACATACAGGGCTAGACCTAGAACTCCCGGCTCATATGTAGCAGATGTTTAGCTTGATCTTCATGTGGGTCCTGAACAACTGGAACAAGGGCTATCCAAAAGCACTTGCCTGGGATATGACCTAATAGCTAGGTTGCCTAGCCTTGCCTTGCAGAGACTTGAGGTGCCAGGGTGGTAGGGGGAATACTCATAAGGGGGAAGTATTGTGGGAGGAGGTGGCTTGTAGGAGGGCAGTGAGCAGGATGTGAAGTGAATAACTAAAATAAATTGAATTAAATTTAAAAAGTTAATGCCCAGACTGCAAAAAGATTTTATACAACTCAATATCTAACAGACACTTAGCTCACCTAAAAACTAAGTGACAGACCTTAAACAAACATTTCTCAAAAAAGAACATGGGGATGGCCAAAAGTTGTATGTTAAAAAAAAAAAATCTTTCAACATTCCCAATCATTAGGAACATGTAGCTCAAAATCACACTGCGTTTTAATGCCACCCATAAAAAATGGGTATTAACAAAGGGAGAACAAGTGACAGGGAAGACAAAAGAGAGTTCTTGTACAGTATTAGCAGCAATGTACATTTTACAGCTATTATATAAAAGAAAGAGGTTGTGATGGCCCCTTAATGTTAAAAATAGTAATACCATATGATGCAGTAGTCTGTCACTTGGAATATCTACAAAGGGAATGAAATCAGTGTCGGGGAAGCATTGTACTTCCAAGTTTGTCTTAGCACTACTAACAATAACTGAGAGGTGAAAACTATATCCAATTGGTAAATGGATTTTTGAAAACTGTCATGTACATCATAGAATACTATTTATCATCTTTTTATTTACTTACTTTCTTTTTTTTTCATTTTTTTTATTAGGTATTTTCCTCATTTACATTTTCAATGCTATACCAAAGGTCCCCCATACCCACCCCCCCAATCCCCTACCCACCCACTCCCCCTTTTTGGCCCTGGCATTCCCCTGTACTGGGGCATATAAAGTTTGCAAGTCCAATGGGCCTCTCTTTGCAGTGATGGCCGACTAGGCCATCTTTTGATACATATGCAGCTAAAGACAAGAGCTCCCGGGTACTGGTTAGTTCATATTGTTGTTCCACCTATAGGGTTGCAGTTCCCTTTAGCTCCTTGGGTAATTTCTCTAGCTCCTCCATTAGGGGCCGTGTGACCCATCCAATAGCTGACTGTGATCATCCACTTCTGTGTTTGCTAGGCCCCGGCATAGTCTCACAAGAGAGAGCTATAACTGGGTCCTTTCAGCGAAATTTTGCTAGTGTATGCAATGGTGACAGCATTTGGAAGCTGATTATGGGATGGATCTCTGCATATGGCAATCACTAGATGGTCCATCCTTTCGTCACAGCTCCAAATTTTGTCTCTGTAACTCCTTCTATGGGTATTTTGTTCCCATTTCTAAGAAAGGGTAAAGTGTTCACACTTTGGTCTTCGTTCTTCTTGAATTTCATGCGTTTGGCAAGTTGTATCTTATATCTTGGGTATCCTAAGTTTCTGGGCTATTATCCACTTATCAGTGAGTACATATTGTGCGAGTTCCTTTGTGATTGGGTTACTTCACTCAGGATGATACCCTCCAGGTCCATCCATTTGCCTAGGAATTTCATAAATTCATTTTTTTAATAGCTGAGTAGTATTCCATTGTGTAAATGTACCACATTTTCTGTATCCATTCCTCTGTTGAGGGGCATCTGGGTTCTTTCCAGCTTCTGGCTATTATAAACAAGGCTGCTATGAACATAGTGGAGCATGTGTTCTTCTTACCGGTTGGGACATCTTCTGGATATATGCCCAGGAGAGGTATTGTGGGATCCCCTGGTAGTACTATGTCCAATTTTCTGAGGAACCGCCAGACTGATTTCCAGAGTGGTTTTACAAGCTTGCAGTCCCACCAACAATGGAGGAGTGTTCCCCTTTCTCCACATCCTCGCCAGCATCTGCTGTCACCTGAGTTTTTGATCTTAGCCATTCTGACTGGAGTGAGGTGGAATCTCAGGGTTGTTTCTTTCTTACTTACCTATTCATTTTGCATCCAGCTCACTGCCCTTATTGTTATACTTTAGATGCTTGCTTCCCAAGGAGAATCAGACAGGATGTGGATTTGGACGACTGGGGAGGTGTAAGGGATCGAAGTTGTGTAGGGGAGGGGAAACTCTGATTAGAATAAAATGTACAAAATATGTATTTTTCATAAAAGAAAAAATATCTTACAGAAATTGAGAGTAAAATGGTGGTTACCTTGGGAATAAGGAGGATGGGGAGAGTAGTGGATAAGAAAATGTTGGGTTTGAGTATGAAAATATATGTCTCCCAAAGTATAGCAATTCTGGTATGACTTAGTAGGGTTACTATTGATAACAATAATACACAATGCATTATACTTCCAAAAGGCACACAGATCACTTTGAATGTTTTCATCATAAAAAAATGACAAACTTTGAGGAGGCAGCTATGTCTTCCATAATTTAAACATTATATGTCATACTGAACAGATATGGTTGTGTTATGTGTATATGTGATTTTTCTTTTAAGACAAGTTCTTTTTACATACCAAGGCCAGCCTCAAATTTACAATTTCACTGCCTCATCATTTAAAGAGCTGGGATCATAGCAGTTCATTACACGTCTCAGCTGTTTACATATATAATCGCAAAAAAAACCCCACTTTTTGTCATTTTCTGTTAATATGAAAACAGTAAATTGCATGGTACAAATGCCAAAAACATAGGGAAACAGGGCTACCAAAAAGAGGTAGTAAGGTAAAGAGATGGACAGGATGATTCTAAGAACCAACCAACCAAATTTCTGTTCAGAAGCTATAGAGAAAACACAAAACATCAAAACAAAATCTACCAACCAAGCAACCAAAAAACTGTTAAAAAAAGCAGAAAACTTAGATGACGATTTCCCTTGTTTTCAATGTAAATGTTGCTCAGATGATGGAGTGAGATGAAAGCCTCAACCAAAGATGTACAAGTACATTGTTTGAGCTGAACAAAGAGCATTTCTTTCTCTGTTCTAACTAACCCTAGACCTAAGCCTGAAAGCATCTAGCTTCTGTACAAACTAATCTTTCAAGCTGCCTGATTCAGTCTAGCATCTCTCTGCTTCTGACTGAATTGCTCTGCTTGGACTCATAGTAACTTTGGCTATATGTTTTAATCTTTTGACTCATTCTCATTCTCTGGCTCTTTCTGTCATCATCTGTGTCCAATTTGTTCTCTCTGCAACCTAACACACACACACACACACACACACACAGACACACACACCCACACACACACCACTACCCTTTCTCTCTCTCACTGCTGTTAAGTAGCCTCTCTTTCTTGTGCTGTTCCTTCCACAAACTAACCTTACCTTCATTGTTAGGGATTAAAAGTAATTACTAAGTGTGTGTCTGTATTCTAGCCAGATCACACCGTAATCCAAGGCATATCTGAATTCTGGCCAGATCATAATGACCTACAAGGTCTTTAGATATAGACCTTTCCAGAGCAGCCACTATGCTAGTTTGAAATTCCTCTTCAAAACAAGCCATCATGTCTTTATATGTGTTTCCTTGGCAGAACACTACTGTGCTGGATTAAAGTACCTCTACAAAACAAGTCAATTTCTCATTTTAATCCAGTAAATTTGCAACTTTCTTCAATACTAGAGTTGTGGAAGAAAGTCAGGAAGGAAAATTACTAGTAGAGAATAACCATCTAGCTACTGTTCTAACTGGTGTTATTCCCATAGCATCTTTATTAGTATGGTCTCTAAACTTTGGGAACGAAATTAAGAAATTTTAGGAAAAAAAGCATCTAAACATAATTTCTCTAAGAACAAAGAACTTGTGAAAATCTGAGGTTATACTGATAGATTTATATAGACTGCCTGGAAGGAAGAACTGGTAAGGAGTGTGGGGAGGAGAAGGGCAAGTTTAATGTTGCTATCATTAAACATGTTGAATGACATGTTTGGTGTGCTGATATACCATCTGTGGGAAAGGCCATACGTTGAAAGCCTAGCTAAGATGACATGGTACCATCCATCTGGACCTGAAATTGAGATGGACTTAAAGAAGCCAAGAAATATAGGTTAAGGGTTATTTTTACACAGAGGACAGCAAGAGAAAAATCAATGAGATGATTTAATGCATACATTAATGTTTATACTGTAGTCAAAGAAGCAATGAAGAGGGATGATTGACGGGAACCTACAATGGCATGAGATGTTACATCAGCAACAGACTACCAGCATTGGTATATGTCTTACAAAGCTAGAAGAAGATGTAGCTGAAATAAGCCATGAGGCAGAGAAAAATAGTTATTAGGACTCAGGGCATAAAACATATTTTTGGCTGCTTATAGGCAAGACAATATTCTGCACATACATGTTTGACTGTTTATAGGCTGGACAACATCCTGCACATATGTGTTCAGCTGCTTATAGCCCAAACAGTGTCCTGTGCAAATATTCTATATTGGTGTGGGAAATGGAAAATGTGCTCAAGAGTGGTCTATTTATCAAAAGTCCCAGAACACAACTTAACATCAGAGAGAACTGATATGTCATAAAATAAACTACTAATGTGAACTAAAATAAGCTCCCATAAAATTTCCAGCATTTTCCTACTGAGTTGAATGATTCTTTTCCAGAAGTTGGACAACTTTTCAGGACTTCCTAAACAAATGAAATCTTGGCCACTTAAGGGAAACCCATCTACTCAGCTTAGTTCCCCTTGCTGACTCTTTTACTAGGACGGAAAAGGCGATGAATTATGTGGGGACTAGTAGCTCAAATCAGATAAAGGGGCAAGAAACCAAAGATGGAGATTGGGTGAAAGATGTCCTGACCTAGCAGTCTTCTAAATGTTTCTTAATGTCAAAAACAAGCTGCACATGCCAAAGAAAATCCCATTTAGAAATTGAGGCAAACAATTATGAGAGAATCAGGCTGCTTTGGCTAAAGTGAGATTGCAAGAACCTGGCTTCCTTGCCTGTGTTCTTCAACGTTTATGAGACTACTCCATGGACTCCTGAGTAGTGCACCTTTGCTCAACAGACTGAATCACCTTTTCTCCAAATAAAATCCAGAAGCTCAGATATGTCCAGGCTCTACCTTGAGATGATCAAGTAGCTGATGTCTCAAACAAATTAGAAGTCATTTATCTTTGGTTTTGCACGTTGCATTTAAGTTAAAGACCTGTTAGGAAAGCGTAACCTCAGAGCAATAAATTGATGTATGATGGGATTTCACCCTGGTTCATGAGTGTCCTCAGAAATTCTCTCTCTCTCTCTCTCTCTCTCTCTCTCTCTCTCTCTCTCTCTCTCTCCGTGTGTGTGTGTGTGTGTGTGTGTGCGTGCGTGTGCGTGTGCGTGTGTGTGCGTGTGCGTGTGCGTGTGTGCGTGTGCGTGTGTGTGTGCGTGTGTGTGTGCGTGTGTGTGTGCGTGTGTGTGTGTGTGTGTGTGTGGTGTGTTTAGGTTATGAATTTGAGAATGTGTAGAACAGAACACTAGAGGAGTTGGGAGGATGATCGGAAGGGGAGGGAATTATATAAATGAAAAGTTCACATATGTAATTCTTAAAGAACCCCCCCCCACACACACACACACACTAAAATACTAAGCCAACCAAACAAAATAACCTAACTAAAGAAAAACAAAACTAAACTAGGCTGCCCAAATTCAATATTTCCCAATCTACACTTCATATCTCCTGTTACCTGACTTATAAGGAGGTTAATAAGCATTTGTTTCATTTCAGTTTGCTAAGACTGGTCAATGAAGATGATTTTTCTCCATCCATTCTATGATTTCAAGTGATTTGTGGAAAATACTATATACTAAAGTCAGTTGCTCTCTTGGAGAATCTATCTGCTTTACAGTGCATTCAAAGTACATAAATGGAAGGAAAGTGGTGGGAAAATGACCTCTTGTCCCCATTTGTAGAACAAAAAAAAATCAGATATAACTACAATTTAACCTTAATAAGCCAAAGCTTGTTCAGAAGGTATGATGGGATGAATCCAACACCACATTCCTTGGGAACATTCCCTCGGCACTTGAGGCTTCTGTGAGACTGTGTGTAGGCAAAAACAATCAGAGTATAGTTCTCCATCTACAGAAGAGACACAAAGCCTGCTCTAATATGTACAGTGCACTATTTTAGCCACATTTGCTGTTTCCGTGGGGTTGGTGGTAGAGATGAAGCTTGAAGTTTTATCAAACATACATGTCTGCTACATACTTTGTGTTTTCTTTAAAATTGTGGAACTGACTGTGTTAAAATTTGAGTGCTTTTGCAGGCTCATAGTTTAGCAGTGTTTGGCAACCAACTTTGCCAGGAATTACACTGGAGAAAAAGGAGCTACAAGGGTATTGTTGATCATTTGGCTACTTCCAGAAAATCGGAAGAGAATCCCTCGGCATGAACTTGCACTCTGTTCTTTGTTAGTTTCCGCCAGCTTGTAAAAAGTGAATGAGACATTGTACTCAGATCTCATGTGGAAGTACGCTAGTGTAGTAGGAAATTTGTATATTGTTTTTCAAAGCCAAGTGTAATTTTGAAACAAGTAGGGCACAAGAGCCTCATCCTATTTCATTAAGTGGCACCCTTGTCAAGATCGGGGACTTGACTCTATGAGTTCGTGGGGAGTCATACATCATCGCCAAGGGATCGCAGGCAAAGGGGCTGGCGTTTCCTTACACAGGCCGTTGCATCTACAAAACATGGGAATAATTTGCAGTCAGGTCAAATGTCTTTGGAGAATGTGATTCATTGCATTGCCCATGACCTATACCGAATTTAAGTTTGGAGATCTTCATCTCAGTTTGAAACTAGGTAGATTTATGGGTCTGTCCACACTGCAAAGTCCTTTGACGTCATTCCAACAGGAAGTATACTTGGTAGAGAGAATATTAAGGCAGTAGCTATGTCAATATTACACAAAGTTAAGTAGCCAACTAAAGCAAATTATACTTTTTATGTTTTCCTGAGAGCACAAATATTCAAATTGCTTATTTGACCAGTTATTGTAAGAAAAAATAGTCTAAATGATTTTGCATATACAAGCAAGCAATACTCCAAGGAGAAAAACAACAAATGGACCTATGCTAAAAATCCGTTCTTTGTTTTTTTTCAGTACTAAGCATTGTACATGCATATGTGCAATGCTTAAAATATGCACAAACATGCGCACACACATTTTTTTTGTGAATGTAAATATTACCTGAGTGTATAGCTAAGTAAATATCTCTCTCTCTTTCTCTCTCTCTCTTTCTGTGTGTGTGTGTGTGTGTGTGTGTGTGTGTGTATCCCACATTTAATAAAGGAGAAAATAGGAAGAGTGAACATGGTACACATGAAAATTTTCTTTTTGAATAAATGTGAATTATAAATATTAAATTCAATATATTCTTAGTAATCTTAGATACCTTAAGATAGACAAAGTAAAGACTAATAAAATGGAAAAATAAGAATCTTGTAGAAACAGGAAGACTTTACAATTATATGTTAATACATGTCTGGTCTTATGTTGGTGTATAGAGTGGGAAGTAAGATTTTACAGAATTATGTTCTATGTGTGCATGCTTTTACTAATCCTGTTAAACCCTGCATAGGTAGCCAAATTTTTTAGACATTGTCTGAACAGAAAGACATGGGGATAGTAGGGAATTTTTCAAATATCCTGGCATCTTCCTATTTTTAATGAAGAGAAATAAATGAGGGGGTTTTTGAAAGAAGAGAGTGGTGTGATGCAATATGGGGCAATATTGCTGAATTGAGGAAAATGGTCAAAAACCAGACTCCCTGGAACAGCTAAAAATTAAAAAAAAAAACACACACAAAAAAACCCCCTCATTCTTAAGGTGACATAAAACAAGATTATAAAACAGGGAAGTAAGCTGAAGGAGAAGTATGAGAAGGATATTGCTGCCTACAGAGCTAAAGGAAAACCTGATGCAGCGAAAAAGGGGGTGGTCAAGGCTGAAAAGAGCAAGAAAAAGAAGGAAGAGGAAGATGATGAGGAGGATGAAGAGGATGAGGAAGAGGAGGAAGAAGAGGAAGATGAAGATGAAGAAGAAGATGATGATGATGAATAAGTTGGTTCTAGCGCAGTTTTTTTTTTCTTGTCTATAAAGCATTTAACCCCCCTGTACACAACTCACTCCTTTTAAAGAAAAAAATTGAAATGTAAGGCTGTGTAAGATTTGTTTTTAAACTGTACAGTGTCTTTTTTTGTATAGTTAACACACTACCGAATGTGTCTTTAGATAGCCCTGTCCTGGTGGTATTTTCAATAGCCACTAACCTTGCCTGGTACAGTCTGGGGGTTGTAAATTGGCATGGAAATTTAAAGCAGGTTCTTGTTGGTGCACAGCACAAATTAGTTATATATGGGGACAGTAGTTTGGTTTTTTGTTTTTTTTTTTTTTTCTTTTGGTTTTCTTTTTGGGTTTTATTTTTTTCATCTTCAGTTGTCTCTGATGCAGCTTATACGAAGATAATTGTTGTTCTGTTAACTGAATACCACTCTGTAATTGCAAAAAAAAATTGCGGCTGTTTTGTTGACATTCTGAATGCTTCTAAGTAAATACAATTTTTTTTATTAAAAAAAAAAAAAGGGAAGTACTGGAACAATAAAAGAGAAAGTAATGTAACCATTTTGGGGCCTAAGGAAAGGGAAAACATATACAGGAATGATAAAGGGATAAAGGGCTATAATCCTTACATGAATTTGTTTGGAAAGTCTTGGTCTTTGCCAACAAGCTGTGCTATATAAATTATGAAACATTTCTGGCTAACACACAAGATGATGAACAATATCTGGCCCATCATAACTGCTCAATAGAACTTGGGAAATGCATCAATGAATAAAAATTGATTTAACAAAAAAAAAAAAAAAAAACAAGTTCAAACACATAAGAGACTAGCAACCAGAAAAACCTTCTCACAGAACATCAGAAGTACTAAAAGAAGCATTGAATCATTTGGAAATATAATAAATGAAGAAATGATTATAATGTCTGGAAGGAAAAAAAGAACAACAATAACAGTTGCCCATGTCATCCTGAATTAGGTGCATAGCAATAAGATAGTAACTCAGATCATGTGCACTTAGTATAGATCCCTTATAAACAGACTCTGTCCTCTGCAAGGCAGACACTAACCACATACTGGGGACTCCCAGAGTCTTAGGACACCTGTACTTCTGAATGACTAACTACAAACTTAAGAGTTCCAGGAACCCCCTCTATAGTTTGGTAATCCACTAGAACAATTCACAGAACACAAAAGCAAAGTGCAATGTTTATACTTTTAGTTTTATTATAGAAGATAAATCAAGAGGATTCACAAAAGGAAGAGATATTTATTACAAGATCTAGGAAGAAATGGTGTCTTCCAGTTTCAACTCAGCTTCTAGCTCCTTATCTCCCAGGTTAGGCTTAATTTACTAATCAGAGCAGTTGGTCTTTGGGTAACCAGCTCTACTTTTAAAGATGTTGAGTTATCTCACTAGCTTTTTTTTTTTTAAAGAGGACACGCTTACACTCTCAATACATACAGTGAAAACATTAAACATTATTATCTAGATTTCAGTTAATTAATTCATTCTTGATCATATCCTTTTAATTCCCAAAATTTTGTCCAAACATAGTGACAGAAATACCAAGGTAAGCTTAGAATATTTTTTCTCAGTACTACTCCTATATTACATCTTTGCAACGATTGGATTCTGCTAAGTGAGGCCCTCAACCTGGGGTGACTTGGCAATGTTGATGAATGGATCGGGATATAATACTGGTTCTAGCAGCAGCCGTTAATGTCCTTACACATTTCTGTAATAAAAAAAAAAATCAAACTCAATGCAGAGGCTCCCTGAAATTGGGAAAATTTTCTGCTTAAATAATTTAACTAATTATTAATTCGCTATCATTAAATTATTAGTGAGAATTATTAAATTCTTCCATCTGCAAGACATAATCAGTTTTTAGGAAAACTTACACTGTGCCAAAAAAAAAATTATTATTTTTTTTAAATCCAGTGTTTTTAGAATAATCATAGGAGTCAGAGACGGGGAGGGACCTGAATGGGGGAAGAGAGATGGAGGGAAAAGGGAGGCAGGATCAGTTATGGGGAAGACAGGAGAAAAGTTCAGAGTGCCCGGAGAATGAATGGAAATAAGCAGCAATTGGTCGTTGAGGTCAAGAGGTGAGGGGAACCTCTAGAAAGTCCCAGAGACCTGGGATGTAAGAGACACCCAGGACTCAGTGTGGGTGACCTTAGTTGAAATGCCCAACAGGGAGAGATGGAACCTGAATAGTCCACCTCCAGTGGAGGAATGTGCACACCAACCCATCTTCAAATTTATGACTTAGGATTATTCCTGTCTAAAAGAAATCAAGGGACTAAAATGCAGCAGAGACTGAAGCAATGGCTGACCAGTGACCAGCCCAACATGGGATCTATCCCATGGGTGAGCACCTAACCCTGACACTATCACTGGCACTATGTTATGCTTGCATATAGGAGCCTAGCATGACTGTCCTCTGAGAGGCTCTACCAGCAGCTGACTAAGACAGATGCAGCTATTTACAGCCAACCTAGAATTGAGCTCAGGGACCCCTAGGGAAGAGTTAGGGGCAGGACAGAAGGAGCTGAAAGGAATGGCAACCCTATAGGAAGACCAACAGTGTCAACTAACCTGACCCCAGAGAGCTCCCAGAGACTGAGCCACCAACCAAAGAGCATATATATGCAGGATGGTCTGAGATTCCGGCAAACAAGTAGCAGAGGACTGACTGCCCTGTCTGGCCCCAGTAGGAGAGGATGCATGATGATGCATGAGCAGGGGGATGTGGTGGTGGTGGGTGGGGGGATGGCAGATGGCGGCATCCTCTCAGAGGTGAAGGGAAGGCAGGATGGAAAGAACTCTGGCGCCACATCAGGGTGCAACATTTTGGGATGTAAATAAATAAACTAATTTTAAAAAGAAGAAAACCCCTTCTACCTCAAAATTTAAAATTATGTTAATGACACATTTGTTTTTTAAAAATAAAATGTGTTTTTGTAAACAGGTGGCGGTGTTCTTATCTCATCTGGCCCAGCGGTTAAGAGCACTGACTACTCTTCCAAAGGTCCCAAGTTCAATTCCCAACAACCACATGGTGGCTCACAACCATCTGTAATGGAATCTGATGCCCTCTTCTGGTGTGTCTGAAGACAGCTACAGTGTACTTGTATAAATAGTAAATAAATAAATAAATAATATTTTTAAAAAAAGAACACTGTGCTGGGTCCTACGGACACAGAAATAAACACCCAGCCAAGTTCTTTCTCCCCAGAAGCTTTACTCCAACCGTAGGCTAGGGAGGCAGACAGTAGAGAGATGTTGTTAAGCAGACTATGAAGGCAGCAGGTGCTTCAGCATTTACCTAGGGAGGAAGTAACTTTTCAAAAGATGAAGCATGAAGGGACACAAAAGAGCCGGGGCTCCACGCTAGTGGTAGGAGGGGACTTTAGGGACCAACACTGGCAGTGTGTGGGGAAAAAGTGGTGAGTGGCGTGTTGGAGGTGATGCTCAGGTGACCTGGGACCTTGTTGGTGTTGTCTATGAGCTTTGATTTGTTTACCCAAGGACAATAGGATCTAACTGGAAGATGTTGATGCTTTCTTAAGAGGATCTCCATTTTGCTAGATTGCTCTGCCTCCGTTGTGCAGGATAACAGAAGGGGACAGGAAACATGGACTAGGGGGATAAGAGCACAGCATTCTAAAACAATGTAACCTGAGGCTGCATATAAGACCAAGCACAGGAGTGAGCTGAGAGTCCTTTTATAGAGTCTAACTCAGTACAGAGACTCAGAGAAGCCTGCCTTTCCTGAGAGTGGCTCATGCCCTGAGACAGTCTAATGACATTCCTGATAGTGCAGAGGGACTAAGGGTTCTCTCTTCCACACCCACATTTTTAATACCATTGATTCACTCAGGACAGATAGAGGGGTGCAAAAACAGGTGTCAGGAATTCTCAGCG
Organism: Mus musculus; assembly: GCF_000001635.26. NCBI lineage: Eukaryota > Metazoa > Chordata > Mammalia > Rodentia > Muridae > Mus > Mus musculus. The sequence goes on along the minus strand of NC_000068.7, from coordinate 64,470,812 downwards.
AACTATGCATCCTCTTGTTTATCTGAATCTTTGTAGCCATCACCTGAGTCAGAGAGACAGCACTTGTCTCCTTCATGCCCAGCCTTCAAAGACTTGGAAATGTGGCGCATCTCAGTCTTCAGCCTGGTACAGAAGGGGTTGCCTTCAATTAGCTGTTGCTGTCCCTGGGCAGAGGTGAGAGGGATGCTGTCTAATAACAAAGACAGGACTTGGAAGTTGTTTGAGTCTAAACTCGCACCAAAATCATGATCTAAATATATGACAGGAGACTTTCCTAACTCTGAAACTTCCTCAAAAACCAAGTGGTGTTGTCCTTTCCTTGGTGGCTGTAAGTCCCTGGATTACCCTTCTACCTGACCCCTGCTCACCTCTGTTCTTCACTACCCCAGTTCTTCTCTTTGTCCTGTGGACTAATTACACATATCCACCTGAACAAAATGGATTCTTTAATTACAAAGGGAAAAACAATGTTTTAAAAGCTGCCATTGTGTAAAGATACCTTCCAAAACAAAGCATCAGGGGCTCTAGCTGTGGCTCTGTACTGCTCGCCTGATGGTTTTGGTATTTTAGTGACTTGCCAAGGAGTGACCCTTGAAGTTTCCATGACAAAATGATGCCTTGAGGAAACCAAACCCTTTCTTTCCCTGAGCTGTTTCATTTTTTTTCCTCTTGTAATTAGACTTGCCATCACTGGGGACTGTCTTTGTTATTAAACAGCATCCCTCTCACCTCTGCCCAGGGACAGCAACAGCTAAGTGAAGGAATCCCCTCTGTACCAGGCTGAAGACTGAGATGCGCCACATTCACAACAGCTGCAGTTCTCCTTTGTTAGCTTCAGTATCTTTAGGGATCTCTGCTTTTATTTGAAGGGCCCTGTTTGGTACCCTCTTCCCCTGTGCTTCTTCACAATGTTCTATTATTTGTTATGAAAAGCATAAAAAAAGGTAGCTGCTGTGCTGGCCTCTCACGTTCCCAGGCTACATAACAGTTCTCTGGAATTGGTCACCAGCCAGGAGCATCACTAAAGAGAGAACCATGCGGCTGCTACTTGTGTCTCCTGCCCATCTCAGTGAACCTGGTAGCTGCAATGGGACACACCGCAGTCACTCTTGCAAGTGAGTGAACCGGACAGGGATTGGAGAGAAGGAACACGAGATTCTTTTTTTTTTTCATGCCAGGGACTCTACATAGTCCTCTCCCACCGTCCGCACACCCACCCTCTTCTGTGTCTGCTGGGCCTGGGCAGAAGTGACTAATTAGTGCACTCTGGCATTTCTTTTCTTCAAGGGTTTGTGTGTTCCTGTGCTTTCTGCTGGGCTCTGCTCAGATGCCACCAATGTGCAAAGTCATATATGCTGTCTCTTCACAGATGCAGATTTTAAGATCTATGACTTAGAGTTCTCCACTTTTTGTAGCCCCAAGTTATTAACGGGTTCCAACAGCTAATTAAACACTCATATTTTTTCCCATTGACTTATGTCTTTAAAAGTTTGAGTATGTATTATGTGTTTGGATTTGGTTAATACAAAAAGATGCAACTTTTATCTTTATGGAGTTATAAGTCAGTGTCAGGACATAGATGATGAATACATACATAAATATACAATCACTGAGGACGTTATATAAGGAAAAGTACAATGGAGGAAATGGCATACTGGAGTATGATAGAAAAAGTCTGATTAGTGGGAAAATTCATCTGAGACAGGCCTGGATCAGGAATGGAGCTTGTTATGGGATAAGCTAGACAATAAGTATATGGCACCGTTGTCTACATTGTCTACAGCCCCCAGCAAACAGAGGCTCAGAGGCAGCACTGAACTGAGCTTGGTTAGAAGACAGAAGGACTAGTGGTGTGTATGTAAATATTTGGAGAAGTATTCAGGAATGTGTGTGTGTCCTTCGGAAGGTTATGTAAGGACACGGAAAAAGTATTATATTGGGAAATATCTTCCCAATAAGACAGAAATTTTATGTATCCAGAGCGATTCCAGACACATAATTACACTACAAAACTGTCTGTCGGGGAGCCACTGGCTTTCTGAGTCTTGATTGATCAAACACACATGACTATCAATGTTGATGTAAGTTTCCACGTAAGTACATGATTAACATTCACAGAAACAGAAAAAGAAAGCAGCTATGCTTGCCATTTTCGAACCATAGAAACTGGATTAATGAGTTTGTAAAACTTCAGGAGGGTCATGGGAACAGGAAGAAGTGTGTCTGTCAGACTACCTGCCACTGCAAATTTGTGCTTAGGAACCTGCTCGTAGAGTCTGAGGAACAGTCCTCAACCATCTGACTGGCTCCTCAAGGCTGATGGGAAATTCTTCCTTCCACGTGAGGAAGCTTGTGTTCAGGGTACCTGTTCTGTTCCAGGAGGAACAGCTGGATTCTGGGGCGATTGCCAGAGGTGCACTTCACCCTGCTTAGTGCATTCTGCAGAATGGATATCCAGTGGAGTAGAGACAGGGGCCCATCTACTTGCATCAGATGAGGAGGTATCCAGTAGGAGGCTGCTGCCAGCTAGTAAACCTTCCAGGGCCATAGGCAACAGTAATGGATATTTTCTAGGGCTGAATTAAACAAAACAAAACAAAACAAAACAAAACAAAACAAAACAAACAAAACAAAACAAAACAAAACAAAACAAAACAAAACAAAACAAAACAGAGGAAGGGAGATTGTTGATAGACCTCTGAGAGGACTCTTCAAACGAAATAAAGTGCTGAGAGGTTCTAGGTGGACCTGTGGAGCTCTATTTTGCTTTTGTTGTTGTTGCTGCTGTTGTTGTTGTTCCCAGACTTGCTACATTTTCTTCTCTGTCTAGATGCTTCCACGAAAACCTACCTCGACAGCGAGGCCCACAGTAGATCAGCATGGGCAGTGTTTAGACTGAAGGGAGTATGGTTTTCATTTTAATAAAAGAGTTAGTCATTACACAGTTCTCTCTGAAAGCTCATAGCCTCACAATCGGAAGAATCCCCATAGCCATTTAACCTTTTATCTGCCTTAAGGACACCTCTTGCCTAAAGGTAATTGTGCATCCACGTTAAAATGTTTACTGTAAATCATACGCCATTCATAGTTTGGTGTGGCCTTAATTGTTACTGCATACATTTTTATTATAAATTGTATGTTAAAATACACAACTATTCTTATTCCCTAGAAATAACAACCTAAGAATTTAAGACCATGGAATGATTTTTCCTGCTCAAAGACAAAACCTCTAAGAGTGTCTAACAACACGCACTTCATAGTTTCCTACAGGGTTGTTTACAATGGCACTGTGCTCACAGTTTGAAATCTCTGCCTATGCTTCTTCAGGTAGGCCAGTTCAAGGTAGTAGATTGGTTTTCTCTGTATTTATCATTTGGTTTCAGTTAATAAAATTCTTTTTGTTGTTCTTTGTTCTCATTTCTTTAGCTAATGCCCAATGACCAGGGAGAGTCTTGAGCAAATTTTGCATCTCCATGTTCATTGCAGTTTTTATAAAAGAGTCTCAATCTAACTTATAGCATAAAGGTTGTGTCCCAAACACTCTTTTTCCCAAAAAAGCTAAACCATGCTGTGACTATAGTAACCCCCTCAGGTGCACCCCAAATTGTCCTCTGCCCCCTGTAAGCAGATCAGGTTTGTGTTAAGCTTGCCACAGTTGGAAGTCCCCTTGCTGGAGCTTATTTTATCATTTTCAGAAGCTAATAGGGAATTTCAAAACTTAGGTTCAAAGTGCTTGCAACAGTCTGCAGAGAGTTCAGAACCTCACAAGACCTGAACCTGAACTCGCTCCTTTAACATCCTCGGTGGCTGTTGATAGCCCTTTGGGAATTAATCTCACAATCAGACTACAAGAAAGACAGAAAAAGAGTGATACAGTTGGGCAGAGACATGAAGAAGATATTCCCCTAGGGTTTAAAAGGAAAAAAAAAAAAAAAAAAAAACTATGTTCAGAACATCAATCTCAGTAGCTAGGCTGACAGATGATGTTTTACGAAATAAGTATCCCCAGCCGGGAAATAGTTTCTTTAATTGCGCAATCACTTTCGGAGCTATTTGGAGTTGTCTGCATAAACTCTTCCCAAATACAAACACACATACGCACCCACACACATTTATTGAGTGCAAATACCCATTGCTGTAGTTAATGGAGTGAAATACAGCCGAAGTGGGATGCGGAGAGCAGCGGGAGTGGAAGCCAAGTTAACTGCTCTGATACAAACTGGCTTCTCCTGTCTGTTCCAGCCAGGCTGCATCTAACTGTGCGTGGTAATCCACGGATCTGCACGTTCCTGTTATCACAAGACATGGAATAAGGGATAAGAAAAATACCATTTGTGCAGTTTTCTTTACATCATTCATTACAGAGGCTCCCCCTCCCCCGCCCCAGTCTCATTATCTGTAATGCAATGGGAGGTGAGGATTGCTTTGTTTGTCAAGATGCTGTTCCCATGTTTGGGGTCGGGAAATATCACTGTGAGAAGTAAGTCTAAAAATGGGAGGATGTCTCACAACAGCCACTGCCATGATGAAGGAGCTAAAGGGATTGATTTATAGGGAAGGACTGAACAACTTAATAGAGTGGCCGAATCTCGACCCAACTCCATATGCTAGAGTTGGAGGGGAATTTCATGAACAGGAAATTTCAAGGACAGAGTGGTCATGGCAGGGGCAGGGAAACATCTTACTTAGCTGGAATTTTGTGTAGAGGGCAATGGCCAGGGTAGCAAGGCAGTCAAGACTTTACATATGCCATTGCTCTCTTCAGAGTGATAAAGGGAGGGCCTTTTCACGTAAGAGTGACAGCTTTAGAATGATGTGAAAAAATGGACAAACACTTCTAAGGAACTGTAGTACGAGCAGGCTGGGGGTAAGCAGATGACTTAAGGTCTCTATGTCTATGATTCCCCACCCCCACCCCACCCCCCACTTTGAGTTACTGATTTGGGTTTTTCAAATTCACACAGAAAGCAAAAGATCTTTAATTTTCCATCACATTTTGTTAAGATCTAAGTTCTTCTCTCTGACCATCTATTTATAGGCGCCATCAAAAAGGATATTCCATCCACAGGAGAAATTATAGTAAAGAAATAGAAGAGTGATTTATTTTTGCAACCAAATAAAACACTTCATGATATTAAAGTATGATAATGAAAGAAGAGGAAAAGAGTGGGGAGCCTGTCTTCCTTGTGCCTTTCTGGTTACATGTAAAACCTATCCTTTAAAGATAGTTCCGTAAAGGTCACTTTTTTAATGGTAAAAATAAAAGTATTTTGTTAATTGGAACATGGCTACCACTGCTTGTCCTATTTCCCGATGCTGTTGCTATTAGGAATGAAGTTTTGATTACCTACTGATCATCAAAAGCCAAATGAGTGCTTTGTTCTAATTAAAGCCTCGATAGATGTAATTCTGGTGCAACAGAGAAAGAACAGGAGGAGGCACTGACTGTAAGGCGGCTTCAGAATCACTGGGCGATCTCTGGTTTACTGTAGCATTTTGAATGTGCAACTTAATCTCCCCATGCTTTGGGGCTTCTTTTCTCCGGGTCAAGGAAGAAAAGCAACAGCAGTCACAGCCAGAGTGGGTGGCAGGACTTTGCCATTCTTATGGGATTTCCAAAGGACAGACAGTATTGTTGCATTCAGTGCTTTGAGCTATTAAACTAGCATGGGTATATGTGACTGGGTGTGTGTGTGTGTTTGTGTGTGTGTGTGTGTGTGTGTGTGTGTGTGTGTGTGTGTGTTACAAACTTTTAAACTTCCCACAGTTTGTGTCATTTCAGGGTATACCGTAGATGGTCAATAAATGTTTCAGTGAATTTGAATTGTCAATGATTTCTTTAGGAATTATGTCAGCTTCTAATATGCATTTTTAATAGTTTTACCTTACTGGCACAGAATGGTGTTCTTGGAACAGAAGAACAATTATAACTACTTTTTTCTGAAGAAAGCATTAAGTCTGAATGCCAAAACTCCTTGCTGCATAACAACCAGAAAGATAAATGTGCCCTTGGTTTTGATTCACAGTACATAGAGAAAGTGGAAGAACAGTTACAGAGAACTCTGGTCTCCAGCATCTTGTCAGCACTGGGATGGGAAAGGAGAAGGATGAAATAAAGACACTTTCCACCTCAAGGCAGACCTCCTGTAATTCATGTGACCCTCCACTCAAAGTGAGAACAAGGTATCAGGAGACTCAAGGTAGCTACTATGTCGACTTCATAAAGGTAGAAAAGTAAAATTGAGTCCCTCTTCAAAGGAGAATTTTTATATACACATAATTCTAGAGTATGCAGTGGGGACATAGAAAATATGACCAAGATAACAGGAACTCCTAGTCAACATTAATAACCACATATGAATGCAGTTGTCCCTGACTTTAAGTGACTTATAAGCTCTGCTATACATCCAAATTGTCTTAAGGTTGCTGAAATGCCAAGCCACTAAAAAATGTTTTCCTATTTTAGGTAGTTGATTGCAATCCATTTTTTGGAGGGGAAATACATATGTTGGGTTTTCAAGCTTTATACATCACATTTAGCTTAATATATAACCAAAGTTTCTTTTTGATATGTCATTCCCCCTTGTTGTGTGAAAAAAACTTTTACTTGCCCTTGGGAAATGCAACACACTTCTACTCAAGATGCAGATAAGGATTCCACAACAGACCAAGGTGTAGATACCACCAAAATCCAGTGAGTTTTATTGGGGTTATTTATAGGAATAAGGGTGAAGGGTTACTTACAGGAGAAGAAATGACTAAAAGACTGTATCACTAAAAACCTAGTCAAAGCTGGAATCCTGGAGTATACTATGAAGCTTGAAGGTGGTTCAATATGTTGGGGAATATCCTTTGTCCTTTCCAAGAAACTCTGGTCTAAACCTTTTTCTAGACAGGTGAGTTGGTTTCTGTTCTTCTAGTCAGCTGGTCTGCTTTGAGTTTTTAGCCTGTAGGTTTATTTGAAACTTCCTTAGAGCTTTCTTTCTTTCTTTTTTCCTTTTTCTTTTTTTCTTCTTTCCTTTACTTCTTTTCTTTCTTAACTCTGGCCTTAGTGAATCTGATCAATTTCAGGGACTTCCTGAAGCTGTTTCGAATAGTTTGCCTTCCTACATATGTAGTTTCTCTGTAGGATGAAATGCTTCAATCTTGGAAGAAGCTGTTACCCAATACCCCCCTTTATAAGCTGCCTGTGCTTAATATCAAAGAGTTTCAAAAGGCTCCCATTTTTAATTTGACAACCAAGAAAACAGAAGTTCACATCTTTACCTCTATGCTTCCTTAGAATCTCATGTTTGTATGTCTGGCTCTGAAGTTAATGTCACTTATGTGTATTTTCTCATGATTTTTCTGAGCAGAGGTTACATTTTATGTTCTTGGTTTTGAAGCTGAATAAAATTTTGTTCTCTTTGCTTTAACCATTTGTGATTCCATGTCTTATCATTGATCTATACAAGTGTGGGTGGCCTTGTCAGTAAAGGATCAACTAAAAGGTACATGAATCTCAGCAATCTGGCTGGCAGTGACATAATTTTATGTTAAAAATGGAAAAAATCAGTTTGAGCAAAGAAAGCACAATTTCTGCAAAAAAACCAAGCTAATCATTGCAAACTTATAAAATGTTATTTAAATGCCCCTTTGGGGCACCATCTGACAGAAATCACCTATGAGAATTGAATGAGTAGATCAGATATAGCACTTACTGATAGAAAAAAAAAGTGTCCTTTAAATCGACAGTTGCCACAGTGTTGGACAATGCGACCGAAGGAAATAATTTACATTATGAAGAGCTCAACAAACAAATCCTGTAAATAATACATGCTGAAGAGCAGCACACAGCTCCAGCAAGGCTTTTCTCAGAGAGACTGCGTTTAAAACATTTATTGGAGGCATATATTACAGTATATCACTTACTGGCTGGAAGCCATGCAATATGTGTCTTTACAAAAAAAATTACCTTGTAATATGAGCCCCTCCAAGGCATAATTATATAATAACGTTCTTATTGGGAAAACTGGAAGTAGGCCAAGCCTTGTCCAAATATAGTGAATGTCAGAGCCAAATTTATTATCCTTAGCTATTAACAGGAGAAGGCAGGTTTTGTTTACCAAGCCTAATTCTCTCCTAATTACAGCCACTATAAAATAATTACTATCCATGGGATAACAACACAAGACAGAGTGACTAACAGAAGAAACTGCAGGGGTTAGAAAACAGAGTGCAATCCTGTGTCATTTTGAACAGCTTGTGTACTGCCATGAACAAATTAACGGACTTCATTAAGGAATTATATTTTAAGAGTGGCTTTGCGGTGAAGCACCGAAGCAATTAATGCTTCCTATTTGGTCCTAGATCTGAGTTGCAGTGCGGTTTGAGACAGCAACTAAATTTTTTTCTTTTAATTTTTGATGTATCAGGTTTAATAGGATTACAAGCACATTACTGGGCAAGATAGTTAATGAGTGTTGAGAAAAACCTCTGTTTGGGACAAATGATCTGCGGCCCCTGCTAACTTGTTTCGTCTTTATGAGCTGATTTCTTACCGTGGTGATTTTAATAATCTACTAAAGACAAACGCCAACTTTTATCTAATTCCATTTCGCAACCTGCCCTTCTGTCCTCAACTCGGTTGGATCACGTTTTAGATGAAAGGGGTATTTTTTCAGAGAGGGCAGCGCTTCCCGCGTCTCGATTTGTGCCACAAAAATTGGGAACTTGAAATATTATTTCAATATTTCATATTTGCTTTCCACACAAATCAAAAAGGAGTATTATCTAGTTGAAACATGATGCCTCATTAAGTTCTCAATGTCGCCGGCTCCCGCATTCCCTCACTTCTTCCATCTCATCACAGTGCTCCAGAGATCGAAGGAAGCCTTGCTGCAGACCCTCAAACCCTTGAAAAGGAGGCAGTGGGATCGACCACTGTTCTGACTTCCTGTCCAGAACCGCCAGGGTGAAAGGCCAAGCTGCACTGTGCTGTGTGCGGCTCCTCCCTCCAGCTTCGAACTCCAAAGTACACTCACCTCAGAGTAGGAAAGAGGGCCCTGTTTTGGTGACTTGGTGGAAACATACAAACTCAGCACACTTGGGAAGTTGGTTTTAGATAGTGTTTTTAATAGGCCTCCAGATGGCCACATAAAAGCAAAAGGGTTATTATAGCAACTCCCAGCCGGGCCATTAGAGATAAAGGTGGGCCAGAATTTTCTTGAAAAAGAAAAAAAAATTCTTTTGAGGAGTACATGACCTGTTCTTCGGAGGAAAAAAAAATCTTCAGGGGATGTAGGGGACGGAATTCTAAATCCAGAAATTCAGTTTCGAATCGTAGTTACCTTTCCCAATGTTACATCATGCAAATCAAGTCGCTTATTTTAAAGTTGGAGTTTCAGCATGTAATCTTAGTCCTTCCCAATAATGCTGTGCAAGCTTCAGGTTCCTTTTTTTCCCCCTCTTTCCTCCTTTCCTTTTTTATTCTCTAGATACTGCACATTTCTACAGGGAAATAAAGTGAAGAAAGGAATAGGCAATAAAGAGATTCAGGAAAAACTTTTCATGTGGAAAAAAATGTCCTGTCTCAAACTATATATATATATATATATATATATATATATATATATATATATATATATATATATTGCACATGGCTTTTGAGCTGCGAGGTTGAAGGAGGACATGAAATGAAGGTCCCCCAGTGGCTGAACACCTCCTCATTGTACAATCAAAAGAGAAGCATTGAACGTCTCCTTTCTTTCCCTGCGGTCAGAAGCCACAGTAGCTCAGAGGTTGGAAATAGGACTGGCTGGCTTCACTTGGCTCAGCCATGTGATCTGATCTCCTCCATTCTTTTTTATTTTTTTCTGTAATTTTTTTTCAAAACTCTTCCACTATACACCAGTCACCATATTGTTCAAAGTTTTATTTGGGGGTCTCTGCCTGCACTCTAACACCACACGGGCACATACACAGTTGTTTGCCAGGAAGCAGAAAGACATGGTTACCCCCTAAAGCTGGCAGGTTTGTCTCTCTCCAGTCCTGTTCAACTTTCACTGTGAGTCAATTCCCCCCAGATTCCATGGGTAGCTAGCTCAGCTCGTTGGTGTGCCCCACTTTGAATGGTGTCTTTTCATCTTTTCTTGTGTCTCCTTGGGAATCTTGGTTAAAAGTTAGAGGAAGCAGTTTTAAGGATTACTATCCATCTCTTACTTTAAAATGAAGCATCTCTTAAAAGTTTCATTCCTGTTATTTTAAAATGTATTGAGGTATTTGAAAATACCTCAAGTTATGCAGTGAATATGCATATTTGCTGAGATTAAACAATTGTGATGCATGATCAAAAGTTTTAAATATTTCCTTCTTGCTTCTTTTTCCCAATAAAGCATTGCAATAAAGTGATGAGGTCTCCTTTGTTCCCAAAAGTGATACTGGGAATGCTCTCAAAATCCTCCACTTTTTTGCTGGAACAAAATAATCTCAAAATACTTGTGCTGCTTTCATATCCAAGTTTATTTATGCTGACTACATATGTATGTAATCATAAGAAGTGTTACATTGTTTTCAGATTTTAAATTCATGTGAATGCTGTATTTGAATTTTCACACACCATTGTATTTTCAACATGTATCCTTGTTCATGTGCATAGAATTAGCTCATTTATTTTAATTGCCAAATGGGCTTTCATTGTCATTATGATGATAACATAATTCATTGGTGCATTGTTCAAAAGAGAATTGGCCCCCTGTATTTTGTACTTTAGTGGATGAAAACAAACAATCCAATGTTTCATTGGTGGTGGGGTCACTTTGCTACTAAAAATAGTAAGGATATTTTGTTCATTTGAATGTTCTAAACTGTGTTTTACCATGCTGAAAAAAATGTGAATGACAACTTTAAGTCTTTCTAGTCACTCACATCCCTGTGCAGAGGCAGTCATTATGCACTAGTTTGACGAAGTAGCTGTAGAGAGACTTCATTAACGCGGCCATGAAGGGAAAGAACTGGAGGACATGAAGGGAGGTGTGGCTGATTCCTATAGAACAGAGATGAGAATCGTGAGAAACAAAGAAAGATGCTCGGCCTGATGGGTCCAACACTACTGACCATTATTTACCCGTTATGGTGACAATGCACAGACACAGCAAAGAGTCAAGAGCCTGGCAGTGCGTTGTGCCCATGGAACTTGGGAGAAATATTTTTGGGAAGGTTCTGCCATCTCAGTGCACTAACCACTGAGCTATAACTTCTATGACCAGTAACATCAGCCTACCCCATCATTAAAGGCCATATCTTTTGTTCAAGCTTTCTGCTTAGGTAGTTAAAGACTTGAAGTTCTATTTAAAAAGTAAATGCAACTATGAATTTTAAATGCTACGGTGCTACTCAGTGTCGAGAGAAGCAAAGTTTGTTGACTCGAGGTCACTAATACCCATTTACCAGACCAAGTACAGAATGTTGCATGGTAAGGCATCATTTAATAGAAATTTAGGAATGGCAGCATTAAGGCCATTATCAGCAGCCTCTGATCTCTAAGAGTGTAATATTTCAATACACCTGTTCAGTAGGGTCAGCCGAGTGCAGAGGCAAAGTAAACATGTGCCTTTCAAATATATTTCAACTAATATGGGGCATAGGTAACCTTGCAGAAATCATGTTTTCACCCATCTGCCACAAGGCCTGAAATTCCTGTTACTTCGAATCATTTTCTCTGACTTCAGGCATTTTATGTAGAAAAATCTATGATATGAAATAAATAAAATTAAGTACTAAGCAAGTGATTATGCCTTTGATACTCATTTAAACTTTAGTGGAACATGGGCCTTTGAGATGTGGCTTAACAGGTAAGATCGTACATTGTTCATTCCAAAGGACCAGAGTTCAGTTCCCAGTGCCCACAAATCAACAACTCCAGGGGAACCAACCTTCTCTACTGGCTCCTGTGGGTACTCCGACACCTGCACTGCATAATCACAAAAAAACCCATGAATGAAAAATAAAACCTAAAAATGAAGGTCTTAAGCCCTTAATGTGAGTTTGTTCATAAGCTTTATTAGCAAATATAACTTAACAATATCAGAAAGAAAGATAAAAGCTAGGGTAGTTGTGTATCCTGATTTGATGAGTAAAGAGGAAAAAAAGATTATATTATAAAACTTAAAACCTGGTGAGATTGTCCATCCACAGTTGTGTATGTGAGTGTGATTGCATGGACACATGCGCAGACACCATAGGTGGTGGTAAGGATGTATTGTATGAGAAAAAAATCTATTTTCAGAAAAACATTAAAAAATATTGGAGGACTTAGAGCATCTAGAATACTTTTGACATTTTCAGCATGCCTTTGAGATAGAGAATTGAGCCTGAAGGGTTAATACCATTTCCCATCTAGAACAAATGCCACCCACCCCCTCAGTAGCTGATCTTGGCTAGATTCCTACCCAACTTCGGCCACTAGGAGGCAGTATGTTGTAGCAATTAGAATCTTAAGTTTTGACATCAGCTAGGCAAGGGTTCCAGACTGAAGCAAATAGGAGCTTGGAACCACTTTCGGCTTCATTTTTCATATTTTGAAAAAGTGGGCTAAAATCTGTTTACCACCGCATTGTACCGTGAGGATTAAATGAGATAGTGTATGCCGATTGACTGACATACACTTGATGTTCACAAAATCCAAATAAATCTAATTCCTAAATGATACATGGATCTATTCCAGCCGGAGGATATTTTTCTCTCTCACCCTTCTTCACTCACCTAGCCTTCCAAACTTCTCTCTTCCAAACAAATGCCGTGGACCCAGATGCAGAAAGCGTTCATTTTCATTAGAAGACTCTGGCAGGAAGCCAAAGCACTATCATCCGCTCATCTCCCGTGCATCTTAGTTCTCCTTTCATCTAATTACAGAGGTAACAGCAGGGGAAAGAGGTATCTTTTCAGCTAATGGAGGGAATGACTGAAACCCAGATGAGTAAAACCCTGAAGGGAAGGAGATCAAAGCTTGTAAGTTCAGAGTCCTTCTATCTCCCAGCTAAACTGCTGGGACCAAAGGGAGAACGTCAATGATTTCCTAACATCCGCTCATGTGCTTGTGAGTACCCAGATCCAGAACTCTTGCCTTGGAATGTGATGACTGTCTCACTGGGCTGCTCTGTTCCGCGGCATCAAGATTTCCCTTTGCATCATCTCCGGCTGTTTCATAGCACACCCTTGCTATCTGTAACAACGGAACTAGTCACTGAGCACTCTCTATCCGTCCTATGTTTAAAACATGATGCCGTGAGAGTCATACTTGGAAGAATAAGTACCAGAGAAGGCCCTTGCCTTTGTATCAATATCTCCTCTTCAATTCAGCTATCCAAAGTTGCAAATAAAATTTTCACTGAGGGATCTCTGGCAAATCGACCTATTGTTCCTATAGAACAACACGGAAATTTCCATTCTTAAAATTGAATTGACATGTAGAAACTACACCTTAGTTTCTAGTCCTTAATACAGAGCAGACTGACAACAGCCACTGTCTGGGACTTATGTAGAACTATTATTCTGCCGTCAACAATTGGCCCTGTATGTGGCTTAGTCAAGGATCTCAACTTCAAGGCTTTAGCTGTTTTGATGACTTCATTTATAAATTATTTCCCCAATTCTCATCAATCATCCACTCAAAAGTAGTCTGTCTATAAATTTCTTGGCATGTAAATTAGTTTTCCTCCATTACTACCTACTGAGAAAAGAATTTGTGGGCAGTTTAAAATTTGTGCTTATGACTACAGTTCTTTCTCATCTTTTAGAGTTTTGATACCTTTACAGTTTAACATATGACAAGGTTATAGATTCATAAAAACACCATTGATTTTTTTTTTAGGTTCTCCCCAAGATCAATCCCATGGTCAATTCATCTTGAAATGTAAGTGAATGGACTGCGGCTCTAAAGTCACCTCATTTGGAGGAGAAGGAATCCTATACTTGCCCTTAACTTTTCTGGGCAGACATTCAGAAAGAAACTCTGGCCCGTTAAGGAGCACAGCTGTACCCTGCAGGAAGAATGGAAAGGTCCTAGATGGGGTCTTGAATGCATGTCCTTACATGGTTCACATTGCAACCTAATGTACAGTTGCAGACCACCCCACCTGAGATAATAAATGAGAGACTCTCAGGGCTGTTGAGCACTTTGCAAATTTTCACAGTGGCTCAGCACAAACTTAGTTAGCACAGGTGTTCACATAATTGTGATTCATTGGAGAGATTCTCAGTGCTCAATAGCCCTCTCACTCCCTCTCCTCCTAGGGGGTGACTGAGTGTGAGTATATTGTGGGGAAATGTGCCATGCTGTCGGGCTTCACTGGTGCTTGGCTGAAGGGGACTGGGTTGATTAAAAAAGGAAAAAGAAAAAAAGAAAAAAGAAAGAAAGAAAGACCAGCTAACTGTGTCCAATTCTCTTCCTCCATTTGCTTAAGTTTTAGAAATGGCAGGATGACATGTATCCCACAGTTCCAAAGATGGAAACTAACTTTACATTGTAAGAAAGCAAAGCAAAGCAAACAAAAAGCTGTTGCAGAATTGGATAAGACTACTATGACTTTATACTGGGGTTGTTTAAAACGATTAAAGTTAGAAACAGTGAAAATGTCGCAGTTCTCATTTTTCTTGCTTTGTGGCTGCCATCTTCTGGTGTGGGGTGTGCTTGGTGCTACCCAAATACCACTCTGATCATTTTCAGATTACTCACCATGGGGAATAGTATCCCAAGGTAACCACTCAGAACTCACGAGGAAACAAGACTCTCTACAATCAGCCATTGTTCTGTTCTAGCTCTTCTACCCGCAGAGTGAAATCTAGTTACACATTCTAGTAGCTCAGTAATAATAGCTTTTAATGTAATAAATTAACTGACTTAGATTTAAAAAAAAACTTACAATTCAGTTAATGAATATTGATTAATTTCCCATGAAGCAGTGTGTGCTTAAGGATAATGTGGAATAAAAAGCCCTCTACTCGTCATGTGTCTATGATCTATACATGGTCCTCTCACACTGTATTTAATGCATCAGAGTTAAGAGAAATCTAAATTCTTGAACTCCTCTCTATTTGGAATTGCCTTAGACTCCATCTCTGGTAACCAGCTAGTGTGCCTTCCATTGAGTCTCATGGCACTGTTTAAATGAAAAGATGTCTACCATCACATTAAAAAAGAAAGACCCTGGAGGGAAGAAATCAAGAAAGGTTATATTTTGATCTTTTAAAATCTACACATATTGCTAGCATTTGGCATCTAAGTTTATTCTTTCAACTGAATTTCCCCCATCTCAAACCAAGAACCTCCCTTGTACATCACAGTAAAGGGTCTGGATGGTTTTATTATTCACATAACACCATAGAACCTCCAAGAAAGGCAAGGCATGTTTCTCTTTCTTCTTCATCTTCAATTGCTAATTATCACTGCTGAGAACCACAAATTTTTCATCCTTCACCAAACTGCAAACTCACATTCCCACATGTCCCAGGCACAAAGACACACTATTACTATCACATACATTAGTCTCCAGTACTTAGAGAGCCCTGTGGCTTGTGTTAAATTAGGGTGTCACTGTGACTCCTGTCTGAGCTGGAACCAGGCTTCTATGAATTCGTGTTTACTTTCAGCTCTCTCTGGTCCTAACATACCCTACTCATACCATTGAGGGTAGCAAAAACACCTCTAAAAGAACCACACAATGAGCCAGAGACACAAACGTAGTTTCTTAAACTTTCAATAGAAAGAAGTTATCTAGAATTTAAGAGAGCACAGAACAAGTAAGTAAAGGGATAAACGATGTTTCTGGAAGCTTCTATCGTTTGTTCTTGATTCTCCCCAGAACCTGGTTTTGAGAGAACATAGGTGGGCACAGAGGAAGGCAAGAGCATGGGGCTTAGGGAGGAAGTAAAGTCCGGCCTGATTGTGTATTCCTTCACAGGGGCAAGGTCACTTCTTGCACCAGTGCCTCAGGCCAGGTGAGCATCCAAGCAGTGGTTGCTGCTGTGACTGGGAATGCTGACAGTGTGGGCACAAACTGTTCACCCTAGCTCCCCTTCCGTGCCCCCATATTAGGGCCTGATGGCTTCTCCTACTGAGATTCACTAAACCTCTCTCCTTGATCTGACAGTATATCATAAACCCCTGCCTCCTTGTTTAGCTGTATGCTACTAACCCTGATCCAGCTGCCTGCAGCAACCCCACCTCTCTGTTCAACTGTGAGTAATAAACACACTGAGCTCCCGTGATTCTGGGGCTTCTCCAAGAGGCAGCCAAAGCCCACCAGATCCTGGCTTTTGTCTGTTAGTCTTTGCTTTACCCTTGCCCCCGTGACTCTGTCAGGTCAGTCCCTGGAGCCCTGCAAGGATGTGGTGAAGTGGCACCTGCAAATGGCCCAAATGTCCACACTGACCACCGGAACTTGCATTAATCAGGCAAAGGAGTGAACCAAGATAAGAGATCTAATAAAGGTGAAGGAATCAGTATAAAGCAAAAGGAAGAAAGGAAACTAGAGAAAGAACTGAGGAATGCAAAGTGCATCACTGTGGCCGGCAGAGAGGGTACAATCTCTCAGTAGACTGCCCTGGCTACGTAGGTATGTCTATCAGAGAGAATGCGTGAGCTACACCTACTCATGTGACAAAGCAAAGCAAATGCCTCTAGAGTTACAGAATGACTTTTAGGCTCATAACTGCTGGATGAGAACATTTAATACAGAAATTGAAGGTTCATTAGATTTCAAATAATTGTGCATGCATTCCATTTCCATCCATGTCTATAAATGACATTGTCTGCAAATAGTATTTGTCATACTGACATCATGGATTTATCTAAAGACTCACTCAATTAGCAACTCCTTCAAGTCAATAATATCTATAGTCAAAACTGTCTATTATAAGATAATGAACTTATCCTTACCAAGCATCTAAGCTCATAAAAATATGTGTGAAGCACATGTAACTATGGGAAACTATTAATACAACGTGTATTATGTTTTTATAGACTCTTCAATCTTTGAGCTTTGTTCTTGATATCCAGAAACAGAAATGTTTAGATTTGTTTTCACAGGCACAGTGGACTTCTTTAATGTGTCTAGTTTGGCTTCCCCTGAGAGTGTTAGTTGGTGCGTTATCCTTAGTCATAACAGCGGTACCGCTCCTTTCCTGACTCTGCGTTGAAGATGTCTACCAAGACCTGAAAGTAAAATGTCTATAGACATTGCATGTAAAGTTCAGAGAGCCTTCCCATTTTTATCTCTTGCCTCCCTCTCCCAATCCATCCTTCCCCTGTTCCCTGCCTCCCCCTCCCTCCTGCCTTTCCTCTTCTCTCTGCATTATTCTATACTAATTCATGCAGTTAAGATACTATCCTAATCTATTCCCATAATTAAAATAATTGTTTAGCACATCACATGACTTATCTTTAAAACAGAGTAGTCTTCTGCCAACAGTTTTGTCCTTCTAACTTTACATGACTATGCATTGTTACTTACATCCCTTGTCGTAAGATAGAGTGATTTTAACATTGGATGGTGATGTGATAATACTTAAGCTTCTTTAGAAGAAATATGAAGAAAAAATGGCTGAATTCTGTGATCTTTTCTGAGATATGTTGTGTTAAGACCAGTGAACAATGTCAGAAACATCACACTTATAAAATGTAGGCGGGATGCCTACTGGTTCATAACACTGACTCCTGTCTCATCCTCTTCCAGGGCATATTAACAGCAGATGACGTTTCTTGGGTCTGAGATGCTTCTGGGATAGACTTTACTGTAAGGAACGGCATCATCTTGAGTTCTCTAAACTCCTCTCCCTAATTGCCTGGCCTTTCAGAGAGGCAACTTTATCCCAATATTGGGAATAGAATTCTCATAGGTTAGCTTCTCGAGGAACTATACTGTGCTAACTGGTTTGAATTAGGGATTGCCTAATATCCTTGGATGCTCGGGCGGGGGGGGGGGGGATCCCTCTCCATCAGATTCAAATGTTTCCAGATCTGCTGGTGGTAATTGACATAATTCATTCTAATGAGTTAGAAGCACTTGAAGAGCTTTCTGTGCAAACACGTGGAGCCACTCTAAGAATTCCTAGGCTTTTAGGGTCCTCTCAGTCTCCAGTTTCTGCATTTACTGCATCCAGTAAACTGATAAACAAAAATGATTTATTGTAAAATAGTTATAAGTAAAGAAACGTCCTCTGAGGATACAATAATTGTTTTCATTTTCCTTCCCCAGTGCCTGTGGTATAATAAAATGCTAATAGATGCAAATTATGCATGATCCTTAATGCATACTAAAGAGAAACCATTTAAAAACCAGGTACCTTTTGTTGGTGAGCAAGCAGGGGGACATTGTTTTCTTTCTGAGATATTGTACTAACTGGAAGTTTCCTTTGTGGATGGTTGGCCTCTTTAAGCTTGTTACAGCTAGACAATCCTGAGAAGAGTGGAGCATCACTTGGGAGGAAAGGAGATAAATAAAAGCAAAAAAAAAAAAAAAAAAAAAAAACAACTTTGGATGACTCCATAAGGAAATCGTGGAAAGAAAACCAAAAGAGCCAAACAGGACAGCCGCTGTGACTTAAAGAACAGAAAATTGAAATGTATGAAAAATCAATGAGCTAATAATTAAATTGTGTGCACATCACAGAGTAGCCCGGGACACCTCATGCGTTTAGACCTGGAGCTCAGGAGCCCAAGTCATCAGTAGTTAAAAGGGAGCAAAGAACAGCCGTCATTCTGAAGCTAATTTCATGATGAGACACTAAAAAACACATACCTGCTACAGTGGAGCAGGATATTTATAGGAGGTTAAAGATACAAATTAAAGTCCGGGAGCCTATACATTCCTGATTACCCAGCATTCTTAAATCAGTCCTCCTCAGTCTCACACCTGGGGTCTCAGCTGCAGCATAGCTGTCATTTACGCTATCCATGGCCCAGGATTGATGACAGTCATTCGCTGATGAAGCTGTATACATCATTTCTGTCCGAGCTGCACTGGCCAGATGGACCCTGACCATCCATCGCCTGTCAGGGACGCATCTGTTCACACTGCTGCTAGGGGTACTAACAAGTCATTGGCTTTTCCAAAAGGACAGTGTCAGCTGGATAGGGCACAACATAAAGACTGGTGCTGCCCGGCTCTCTCTTTTCTTCTTATCAGGGAGCAGGTTTGTTTTTCCCCTCCCTCCCTATAGGAGATGCATTGCATTAGCTTTTTAGAAAAGTTATAGTATAGATATCCAAAGATCACAGACACTCTATCAACTCCATATTGATAAAACAAATTGGTTTTCCATTTTGAATGTCTTTCTGTTGGTGATGCTTTAATATAGTATGAGCCATTCAAGACTATGAAATTCAAGTGTTTGACCAAGCCTGGAATTTGTTAGTATTTATAACCATTAAAGAAAAAAGCCAAGATGTTTGTACATTGGTTTTTTTTTCTTCCTTAAATCTATGCTACTTTATTTTATTCATTTATTTTTTTACTTGCTTGTTATAAATAATACTCTGAGGGGAAAGAAACAAAAGAAAGGAAAAAAAAGAATCCAGGGAAAAGTTCACAATAAATTTGCCCATAAATCACAACAATAGCCAAAAGGTTCAGATTTGGTAAAGACTCAACTTTCCTTAAATGTATTGTCATTAAAGATGTTTTTCTTCTACAATAAAGTTATTGTTTTATTGGAAAAATTAAGTCATACCTGTGATTCAACTTGTTCTGTGTATCAGATAAAATCTAAGCCTTTTCCTTATATTCATTTTTTTTTTTTTTACTGTTCAAATTTTTGTAGGGTAGAATTCGGTTTTCAATGAACAAACTAAAGAGTAGAAAGTTAAAAAAGAGTGCAACTATAGCATGGTAGTGGCATAATGAGGCTTTGAGCCAAAAATAGGCCTGACATCAAAACCCATGGGTTGAGTCTTTTAAATTTTCAGGGTCTAAAAATGATCTTCAAATATGGATCTAAATAGCTTTTACAGTCCAATTTTCTGATAATGAGAGAAAATGCATTCTTTATTAAAAAGAAATTGTTTGCCTTGGCAAAATGTTAACCAGAGATTTCAAATTAATCAAGAAAGAGAACTAGAGTCCAAATTGGACCATTACCTACTTTCTTGTTTAGTTTGGAGGTAAGATTTCAGTTTCAGAATCTTCTTTATTGTCTAAAGACATGCTTCAAGCCTTAATAAGCAACCGCACCAATGTTCTTCTGTGGGTAAACATGTATAGTGCACTCAGAATCATATCCACGAGAGACAGAGCAGCAGAGCGAAGGTGATTGCCGAAATCAGTCTGAGGGGAATGGGTGTCTACAGGGAGTCTTTCCTGCACTTTGTCTACCAATCCGTGCCCCACAGACAGCCTTCCGGTCCTTATTCTCACTTTCCTCCTTTCTGATAGAGAGATCAGCACATTCACTTACCAACAGAAGCTGAGATCACAGATTCAGGTGACAATTTATTGTAAAAGAAATTAGCCTAATCTTATTAGACGGGAAACTGATAAGGAACCAAGGGTCATTCTCAAGGTCACAGAGAAACCATGTATGCATTGGCAATGAGAGACACGTTGTTGAAAAATATGAGTGACTGTAAACTTCATTTTGGCTGTCTGCTTTGGCAGCTGCAAGAGATCTGCAGGGAAATTTCTCTATAATTCCCCATTTTGGCCTCGAAAATTGGCAAATCACATGGATTTACTTACTACATGGCTCTCAAACTCAAATTAATTCCCTTTGCTCTTTTTCTTACAATTTCACTGAAGAAATTTAAAATATTGGAACACAATTAAATTTCTGAATGCGTTTTCTATTGTTTTGAGATAGAAGCAAAATCATTTTTAGCATGGAAGTTTATGTAAGTGCTGGAGGTCAGTCACCGTGGGCTGATCGCCCCACTTGGCTCCTCTTGCATTCAACTGGGAACATTCCACAATCTTAAGGGATTTATGATCCTTAAGAGCAGAAAGTAAGTTAAAAGGCTAAATGCACCAGAGGAAGTGAGATGAGCTGGCTTCCCAGCCGGCTGGAACAGATGATGCTTGGTAAGTGTGTTTCCTACAGTTAGAATGAAGAAATAAATGAACGAATACAAATGAATTAAAGTGTACATAGAAGTGTGTATGAAATAAAATTCATGATTCTATTTCAAAAGTC
Organism: Mus musculus; assembly: GCF_000001635.26. Taxonomy (NCBI): domain Eukaryota; kingdom Metazoa; phylum Chordata; class Mammalia; order Rodentia; family Muridae; genus Mus; species Mus musculus. Next base: position 64,449,650 of record NC_000068.7, on the reverse strand, counting down.
TAGAATAGTTGTAAGACAAATAAGGAACCTCTGAAGGTTAGTGTGCCTTTATTTTGGGACCTGGGACCAAGAACTTGGCAAGCAGACATCACCAATATGATTAAGGTGTGGGCATCAAGGTGGGGTGAATTATTCTCGGCTAGGCTGGCAGGTCCAATTGAACTGAATCACTCTCAGCAGTGATCACTTCCTTGCTGTTATCATGAAGGGACATGTTCAGAGGATGCTTGGAGAGATGAGGTATGGCTGATATTCAGATGGAGGGAAAGTGTCACACGTCAGGAAGGCACACATTTTAGAAATAAGACAGCAGAATCAAATTCTCCTAAGAAACCCCAGAAAGGAATGCAGCCCTGACATACCCTTCTTCTCACCCCTGGGTGACCCATATCAAACTTCTGACCTACAGAACTGTAAAGTAATAAAAGCATGTTGTGTTAAGCCACTGTATTTCTGTCGATTTGTTAAGGCATCGATAGAAGACAAATACATCCATCTGATGTTGTTTCAGTGTCCCACAGTTTCTATATCCATCCTGAAGCCACCTAACAGGTCAATGTCAAAAATGTGAATCTAAAGTTCAGCATTAAGTTCCAAGAAGAAAAAGCTCATTGTTTGAACAGGTATAGCAATTAAATTTTGTGATGCAGTTAGACAGCATCCTACCACGGCTGTGTTAAAAATGTGTGTTCCATTCTTCAGTAGTAAAAATAACACCAAGTTACTGGTAGTCTCCAGCACTGGCCAAGACCTAATTTAACCAATGTTTCAATTTATTCTTATTTTAATCAAGCAGATTTATTAATCAAAAAACAAAAGAAATTTTCTTAGAAAATCAAAAAAATTCACTGAGATAGACATTTTCTTTTCTCAGATTTTCCATAGTGCCTAGTACATCAATGCTTAGCTCACTATGCAAATTAAAAAATTATGAATTGATATGATTAGCAAGTTTTGTGATTTTTTTTTTTTTGTTTTGTTTTTTTGAGACAAGCTTTTTCTGTATAGCCCTGGCTGGTGACTATTACTTTTAAAGGTTGTCTTTAGTATCCATCCTTGCAAAATCAATGACTATTCATTATACAGATAACTGTTTGTATTTATCTGATTTAAGGATTACTAAGGATAACTTATATAATGTAGCCTAAATCAACTAGGTAGGAGAGCACAAATTTATTTGGCAGTTTAGACAGTAAAATGGTCATTCCAAAAAAAAATAATGATTTAGAAATGCTTTGCTTTTATTTAAAAATGCAATAAAAATAGAAAAATTGCTGTGAAATACTGAAACAAAAGTTGGTGCTGAAGTCATTTTTGAATGTAAACACAGGATAGAATAATAGACTGCCCTTATTGCTAGTACCTGCTTCAGCATGCTGAATCATTAGTTATTTCGTACTCTGTATTAAATGTAAGATCTAAGAAGTCTGAAAAAAACCATTTCTACCATATTCTGTCTTACTATCACTGTAATAAAACACTATGACCAAAAGCAGCTGGGAAGGGAAAGCCTTTCTTTGGCTTATTCCTTCCTTCCTTCCTTCCTTCCTTCCTTCCTTCCTTCCTTCCTTCCTTCCTTCCTTCCTTCCATCTTTACTTCCTCCCTCCCTCCCTTCCCCCTCCCTTCATCCCTTCCTCCCACCCTCCCTTCCTTCTTTCTGTCCTCCTTTTCTTCTTTCCTTTTTTCCTTCTTCCTATCTTTTTGCTGGTGATGAAGCCTAGGTTTTTACATAGGCTAGGTAGGACTCTATTACTGAAAACTAACCACACACACTCCTAGCTTACCCTCCCTTCACTCCATAAACTGATATTGACACCACACCAGACATGATACTATCCTCTCCATGAGAAATGGGAAGCTCTACAGCTCTTCAGTCTCTCTCTCTCTCTCTCTCTCTCTCTCTCTCTCTCTCTCCTCTCACGCTCTCTCCTCTCCTTTGCTGCACATTCAAGGTTTTGTTTGTTTAGTTTTCTTTCTCCTCCCTAGTTCACAGTGAAAGAATTCCTATTTTAACTCTGTATTATACAAGGCCCAATTCTACTACCCTTATTATCCAACTTTTCACCCTCAAAGGCATACAGCTGTTCAAAAGAAGTGAGATCGGGCCGCATGTGGAAGATATTGTGTCCTGAGATGTTGGATGTGGTGGCAAAGTTTTCAGGCTGCTCCTGGCCATAGTATGTGCCCTGTGGGGAGGTGTGAGTGCACAGGCAGACTAGAATAGGCGTCAGGTTAATATAATATAGAAGGGTAGATTCCAATCCTGTCCCCAGTAGTAAGGTAAAACTTAAATTGGTGATGGTTTGTTTTGTGTAGTTACAAATGTACAAATTCTGTGTGGGTACTGATTTCATTTACCTTTGCTAGGAGTCAAAGCAGAATAGGGAGGCAGGATTTTCTTTAGTGTGTTTGTATCACTCAGACCAGTCTACGTCAGGATAAGGCAGACTTCAAATTCAACTGGGATCACACACACATTTGAGAGAACTTTTATCTTATGGCATAGGAACTCAAACTCAACTTCCATGATGATTTGCACATTTTTCCCTCCCTCCCTTCCTTTCTTCCTACCTTCTTTCCTTCTCTTGATTTATTGTCTTTATGGCTCGAACAAAAAGAGGAACAAGTCCTGCCCCCTACTCTCTTTAATATAATATACCACTTCCTTTCTTTCTGCGTTGATATAGACTGCGATCTCACCTCAATTTTTGTGCTTTCACCTTGTTTACCTGCAGCAGAAGCAGCTGAAATGTAGGGGCAAACAGACCAGGAGTTGCTGTCCATTGCCCATGCCCTCACTGTGTAACAGTTACAAAACACATAGCTTCTTTGTGCCTAGTGTTCTCTTAGAAATATGGATGGAACAGCTATGAATTTATTCACTTTTGCAAATCAATTTAATTCTCTAAGCTGTAGTGATGGGAACATGAACACTGCCTGTCCTCAAAGGGTTTTAAGCCAGCGGGCCTAGATTTTGATTTAAAAGGATACTGCAGTACACTCAATCGGGTAGGTTAGGTAGATGGTACTCCTAAGCCTTGAGAGGAGAGAGTGGAGCACTCCCTGACTGTGCAGTGGCCTGCAGGAGTGTGGGGGGTAAGGAGGATCAGGGTGAACCTTGAGGATCCTGCCAGGCGATCAATAAAGCTTCTTTCCTTGTCCAGAGAATGCCCTTAATTAGCTGGCTTTGTGTTTTACTTTCTTTTGTGAAGTCTCACAAATGCACTTTGAATATTTTTATATCTCATATTTTAAGATCCTGGTGAGGTAAGAGCACAGGTCTTGCTCTCCTTATTATACCTCACAGGCTGGGAATTAAGCTCTGACCTCTGGCTTACGGGTTTTCAATCCCAGAGTAATTTGAACCCTGCTAACTTGTTAAACCTTTCCAGGTCTGTCTGTTTTCCTTAGATGAGAATGAGAATAATAGTTTTGCTTACTTTATAAGGTTTTGACTGGCTTACAAAAGGATTCAAGGCACTCAGCAGAACTTAGCACCACTCTTCTCACCAGTGTATTAAGCATACTATACACTCCTCTGACTTCCTTACATGACACATACCGAGTGACTGAAAGCCACTTTGAGCCCTTAAGGAAACACCACCTATTTCTCTTCTGGAAAGTGTGAGAAACACAATTTGCCATTCACAGCTCACACCCTGGAGCCGTATAAAGAAAAGGTGCTGGAAGGCTATACACAATCTCTTCATGCACTCTTTAAAACATAAGAAACACTTCACACAGTCCTTAGGACCTGGATAGATACTTACCAATTTTTACTACACCAGTGTCTAGCACAGAACCTGGTGCCCTGTAAGACAGTGTATACAATAGTATATTATGTAATATGACTTTCCATAATATCTAAGGGTAAGTAGATTGGCCAACAGAAAACAGCTAAATTGATGTACCTCTGACGTCCCATCACTTGAGTTGGGACAGTATTTTATGGAAGAGTTACCAGAGTCAAAACATTTTATTGTTGGTGTCTTAGAGTTTTCATGGCTGAGAAGAGACACCACAACCAAGACAACCAGGTTCTGTGGTTCAGTCCATTATCATCATGGCAGGAACCATGGCAGTGTTCAGGCAGACATGGTGCTGGAGAAGGAGTCAAGCATTCTACGTCTGGATTTGCAGGCAATCAGAAGACTGACTTTCAGGCAGTTAGAAGGATGATCTCAAAGCAGTGATGCACGTCCTCTGACTAAGCTTCACCTACTCCAACAAGGCCACACTTCCTAACAGTGCCACTGTCTGGGTCAACCATATTCAAACTACCACAGAGAGACAGTCCATTATATGTTTCTCCAATCCCACTATATTTTCCCAAACAAAACAAACCAAGCAAACAAAACAAACAAACAATAGAACACCACCACCAAAAAAAAACTTTAAAGATTATTTACACTTCCCATTCCCATCCTCTTCTATGAAGAAGGGGATAATTAACTTATTGATCGGATTGGGATAGTAGGTGATTGCTTTATAGAATTGTCTGTGCATGTAATAATTTTGTTCTTTCTCCTGTTTAATTTACTTATAATTTTCTCCAGAAAAAAAATGTTTATAGGATATAGGGGATGTTTTCCTATGTCCTTAGACTCAAGATTACCTTCAAGTCAAATAATTTGCTAGAAAAATCTCACAGAATTCACCGGAAGCTGTATAGTTACAGTTTCATACAAGAAAATGCCATGCGTTAGAGTGTAAAAGTTAAGTCTTGAAGGCACTCTAAACCCACATCTGTCATCAGAGCTTGGAAGGATAGCGCCTCCTCTCCCACGCTGAAGTGTGAAATAGTTATATGAACCACGGATGCTCTGGGGGCCTCTCTCAGCTTTCCTTGAAGTTCATAAAGCGGCCTCTACCATTGTCCATAGAGTTAAAGACAAGTTCAAGCTTCATCTTTCCTACAGCTGTGAGCACATGCTTGGCCTTCCTAACCGGTCGGATTCCACCCGGACTCATCTCAGCAAAATGTACAAGAGGGAAGAGAGCACAATACTGCTGCATGAATTGCAGTGTATTAGGATACCCTAAAATAAGATACTTCTGTCCAGGAAATGTCAAAGGATACAGACTGTTGCCTAGGAGCCAGGATTAAAGGTAAGACCTTTCTTTTTATTGAGATAAAATTTTTATTATTCAATTTCCTTTTTTTTTTTCAAAATTTGCCATTATTTTAGCACCCACCACTGCTAAAGTAATTTCAAATTTTCAACATGAAATGATATGAATACATTTAATACAGAGAGAAATAAAAATTTTAAAATATAGATCATTTGGAAAATCATGTACTTTACTGTTCTTGTCTCTTTCTTATAAGCCTGAAATCATGTAAAAATCATAACAATGAATTTTCTATCAATTAAACATTTCATTGATTGTACTAACGGTTTTAAAGTTAGAAAATATGAACTGATTTCAAAAGCAAAATCTAGTTACAGGCAGTGCTAAATGGTTGCCAGATTCACTCCAAATCCCACAAAATATTAATTCCTAATTTTTAAGTAAATTAATAGAAAAATTTAAACACAGAACTGGAATAATATTTTACTTGTTTTTCATGAAAATACATGAAAGAAGATTTAGGTGTGTGACTTCCCCATTAATAATTTTCTTTAATCAAGTATTCTTAATGTCTGTACAAGAAACTTATGAAATCATTCCAGAGAATAATGTCACTTCAGACAAGAAGTTTCATAACATTCTTGACTAATATTTATTAAAATCTTTCCAAACATTCTTATCCCAAAGTTGTGGGTAGTCTCTTCTTAAACTATGTCTGTAGAAAGATTGAAGAGTCAGTGTGAAAAAACTATAATTTCCACTATTTTCTGGATTTGCAAAAAGAGACAGAAACCTCTAAAATAACAAAAAACACAGATATGTGATGCACTAAAATTAAAGATATGCTTTGGCAGAGAAAAACTGGATTGACGGAGAAATAAGTGCTTAAAAATCAGTTAACTCACATGTAGTATGTCAAACTCCTGGGTAGTTGGATCAAGGTTTGTGGTAAGCAATTGCTTTCTTCACATTGAACATTAGGACTTTTAAAAAAAAGTAAAAAAATAAAAAAATAAAAACATGACTACATTACTTTCCCCAAACCACTAGGGAAAAAAAAAGTGTCATTTTTGAGTAGTTTGAGCCACATTGCCATTGGCAGCAACTAACTGATTCTCCTCTGCCAGTTCACTGGGGCATCCAATAGTCAGTTTGCCAATGCGCTGGGAGAGAGCCAATGACTCTTTGGAGGAGGAATGCCTTACCTGGATGAGCTCTGACCGTCAGGATGGACAATTCCCTGAGCTGAGCGCAACAGCTCATGGACATAGGTCAAGAGTCCTCTGCTGGCTGCAGCTCAGGTGACTCCAGAGCAGGTTGTTGGAGGGAGTTCAGCAAACCACTGAGATGAATCCATGAGAAGCCATCTGACAATAAATTAAGGGAAAATTCAATGGCAACACTCCAAAAGCCATAAAAACAACCATTAGAAATTAGATGCACTTTACAGATCCATAAGGAGAGTTCTTGGCAGTCGAGTGAGCACACATTTTTCTTTTTCTTTCTTTTTTTTTTTTATATTCTGTTTTTTGTTTGTTTGTTTGTTTGTTTTGTTTTTCTTTTTACTATGTGTTGCCGAAGAGTATATCAGAGTGGTACAGAAAACTAAAGCAAATTTTAAAATGTGTTCTTAAAATAGAAAGAGCTATGAGGGTTTGCAGCCTCATTGGGGGGAGGGGGGCAACAGTGTCAACCAGCGAAAAGGCCCACCGCCCGGAGCTCCCAGGGACTGGACCATCAACCAAATTGTACACGTGGATGGATCCATGGCTTTGGCCATGTATGTGGCAGAGGATGGCCTTGTTGGACATAAGTGGAAGGAGCCGTCCTTGGGCCTGAGGGTGTTCGATGCCCCAGTGTAGGGAAATGCCAGGGCAGGAAGGCAGGAGTGGGTGGGCTGGTGGGTGAGCACCCTCATAGAGGCAGGGGAGGGGGTTTCTGGAAGGGAGACCTAGAAAGGGGAAAACATTTGAAATGTAAATAAAGAAAATGTCCAATAAAAGAAAAGAAAAGGAAAAAATATTTCATGTGATAGTCAAGTAGATACAGTCATGTTTCCTACACTCAGGTAAAAACTAGATGTGTAGAAATGTTCTTTTTATACTTTACTACATTTTCTAACTCTACTATGATGTCTAAAGATCATGGGTGTGGGTACACACTGGAAAACTAATACTCTAATAGGTGAAAAGGATTCTTTTATGAATAAAAACAAACCAGTTCTTCAAACCTGAAATTAGACAAATAATAATGTGCTTTTGAAATTAATTTAAAATTAATTTTGTTTCTGTCTGGGAAAGAACATTATAGATTTTCGATTTAGTGTCAATAATCAGGAATATTTACCCGGAACCCCTAATTACTGACTTTGCAAAGTTCTATTTTTTCCCATTTGTTTATCAGTTCATATGAATTTGAGAAGAATCAATAGCATTTGGTACTCCCCTGTGTCTTCACAGGGTAGGCTTTGCAACCTCCCAGGGGGCTGAGGCATTTGGGTCCTTGACATGGTGGTCCCTTTGTCAACAACATGTTTACTCGGGACTTCACTGACTCCCTAAAATATTTCACAGTTTATATCAATAGATTAATCTCAGAAAACAAGTGAAAATGATAATAGTAAAAAAAAAATCCAGAATACTTCTGTGGCAAGTTGTTGCTTTAATGAGTCATTTCACCTCATTGTGCTAGTACCTAGAGGTAATGTTACTGTGGGTGTCATGTAAGCAATGACTGTTGCTTATCAGATTTGCCCTTCCATACCCCCTCATAGGGCAGTTACAAAGGAGATAGGACACTGTGCTTATTGGAAATAACTTATCGTCCATAAGTATTAACGTTGGCACCTACTTATAATCACAGAATTTTCAACTTAAATTAATACTTTAGCCATAGTATCTTGAGTCTCAAATGGCTATAATTAGTCTTGTATTCTCTAAGTAACCAAGAGGAGGTGACCAAAGTCAAAAGGCCAAAGCTAAAGGAAAATATATCACTTCCAATAAAAAAAAACCTTTGAGAAACTAAGAGGTCTGATGGAAAGGAACATTGAATAAGAAGCAAAGCCCCCATCTATCTTTTCTGGTGTTTTTTTTTTTTTTTCTTCAGAATTTGTATTTTGTCCCTGGAAGTGGATTTGTTTCTTACAATACATATCAGAGGACTCTGAGCTTTGTAAGACTAAGCAGAGGCATAAATTCTCTTGCGTATCTGGACTGAAGTGTTTAAACCCAACAGATGACCTTTGTAGTCTTTGGACTATGTAAGAGAAGGCAAAGTGAGTGCTTGCTTTTTTCCCCTGTTAAGTTTTGATGGAACACTCTTACATTCTGGGACAAGGACACAGTATACTATAATTTGGTTGTTTTCAGAAAAACCTGTTTACCGAGTGAAAATTGTGTTATCAGATAATAGTGGGGTAAAATTTACAATGCTTGCAAAACATGTATTGATATTTAATCAGGCTGTTGTTTAAACAGCTGATCCCATGAAATTTTGCACAAATATTGAATTTTTCTGGTGTAGTTCTGGACACATTCAAGGACTCTTCCATATTACTTTTCAAGTAAAAGTACCAAAGTGGTATCACGAGACTCATAATTATTCATCACCTAACTTTAAAGCGTCAGCATGCTCCCATTGGAATAGCTGCTGTGAAACAAGCTTTCTACCCACATAGACAAAACATTCCATGTATCTCCATGAGCCTTCTCACTACAGGACTTGATCATGAATAATTCATGTACAGGTATATGGTTTTCATAACTAAGTAAAATAAATCTCCTTTACAGTGAAATCTGTTCTTTTATTTTTATGAAAAATTAGATAATATCTATCTACCAGTACAGCCCTGTAGAAGTCATTAGAAGGAAAGCTTGAACCTAAAGAGGTTAATCTTAGCCAAGAATACAAGAAATAGTAAGCACAGACTAGAAAAATCAAAAGAGGGCAAACACACACACACACACACACACACACACACACACACACTCACTCTACAACAACAAAATAACAGGAATAAACAAACACTACTCATTGATAAATCTCAACATCAATGGTCTCAATTCATCAATAAAAAGACACAGAAACTAACTAAGTGGGTGAGAAAACAGAATCTATCCATTTGCTCCATCCAAGAAACATACTTTAATATCAAGGATAGATATGACCTTTTGGTAACAGATAGAAAAGGATATTTCAAGCAAATGGACCCAAGAACCAAGCTGCTGTTACAATTTTAATATCTGACAAAATAGACTACTAGCGAAAACTAATCGAAACAGATTATGAAGGGCTCGATGTGCTCATTAAATAAAGTAGCCACCAAAAGGACATTGTAATTCATAACCTGTAAAGATTATGCATATGCACCAAACACAAAGGCACCCAAGTTCATAGAAGAAATACTACTTCAGCTTAAATCAGATATTGACCCTCAGTGAAAGACTGAGATGTTCTCGTCTCACCAATATACAGGTCATCCAACCAAAAACTAAACAGAAATGGTCAAGTTAACTGACATTGTAAACCATATAGGATTAACAGATATTAAAGAACATTCCACCCAAACACACACAAAAATTGACATTATCAGAATCTGCTGGAACTTTCTCTAAAACTGATCATATACTCAGCTATAAAGTAAGTCTTACTACAAAAAAATTAATTTAACACCTTACACCTATCTGACTAAAATGCATTAAAGCTAGATAACAACAATGGAAACAAGAGAAGGTTTAGAGACTCACAGAAACTGAACAACTCACTACCAAATAAAAAAATGGGTCATGACAGAAATAAGAATTAAAGACTTTCTAGATTTTTTTTATATAAAAAGGAATACATATCATATCCAAACTTATAGGACACAATGAAAACAGTTTTAAGAGACAACTTCATAACACTAAGTGCCTAAATAAAAATTGTTTCTGGAAAGATCTAATTGATGTGTTTATAAAAAGATAAAGAGGTAGGTATGTTTTATGAATATGTGGTGAGGTGTGGGGGAACAGGGTGCCTCGGCAGGCCAATGCTGAGGTACCCCTTTCCCCTGAGGGATCAGCCACACAACGACAGTATAATATAGAATAGAGTTTATTAAGGGCATAGGGAGTGGAGTTAAGAGGATAGTAGAGGCAGAGAAAGGGAGAGAGAGAGGAAGGGAGGGAGGGAGGGAGGAAGGAGAAGAGAGGAGAGGAGAGGAGAGGAGAGGAGAGGAGAGGAGAGGAGAGGAGAGGAGAAGAGAAGAGAAGAGAAGAGAAGAGAAGAGAAGAGAAGAGAAGAGAAGAGAAGAGAAGAGAAGTAGAGGCTGGCCATGTGCACTTGGAAAGTAAGTGGGGAAGGGAAAGCAAAAGCAAGAGAAAGCAAGAGAGGAGCAAGATAGAGAAGAAGGGAGCAAGCAGACCCTTTTATAGTGAGTCAGGCCTACTTGACTGTTGCCAGGTAACTGTGGGGCGGGGTTTAGTCAAAATGCTAACACTAATACTAGTAACTTAACTGCCCATCTGAAAGCTCCAGACCAAAAAGAAGAAATCAATCCCAAAAGGAGTAGATGGCAAGAATAATTAAATTTAAGACTAAAATCAATAAAGTAGAATCCAAGAACCACAAAAATAGAAAAAAAAAATCAATGAAACAAAGAGTTGGTTCTTTGTGACAATCAATAAAACTGAGAAGCCCTTATCCAAAATAACAAAAAAGCACAAATAGAATACTCAAATTAACAAAATTAGAGATGAAATCGGGCACATGAAAATAGATACTGAGGAAATTCAGAGAATCAAAAAGACATACTTAAAAAAAAAAACTGGACTCCAACAAATTTAAAACTCTAAAAGAAATGGACAATATTCTTGTTACATTTCACCTACCAAATTGAAATGAATATCATATAATCAATTTAAATAGACCCAATACCCCTAGTGAAATAGAAACAGTCATTAAAATTACCCACCAATACCATCCAGAGCCACATGATTTTAATGCAGAATTCTACCATACTTTCAAAAAGACTTAATGCCAATACTACTCAAATCATCCCACAAAATAAAAACAGAGAGGGCATATCCAATTTGTTTTACAACTCCACAGTTATCCTAATACCAAACAAAACAACATAAAGATCCAGAAAAAAATTAGAAATGCAGAACAATTTCCATTATGAACACAGATGCAAAAATTCTTAATAAAACACTTGCCGTCAAAATTTAATAACATATTAAAAAGATTATCCACTATGATCAAGTAGACTTCATCCTAAGGATGCAGGGATGGTTCAATATATGTAAATCAATAAATGTAATCCACTGTATAATGAAACTCAAAGAAAAAAACTATATGATAATTAGATACAGAAAAGTCCTTTGACAAAATCAATACCAGTTCATGATAAAAGTCCTGGAAAGATTGGGGAATTGAAGGGGCATACCTGAACATAATGAGAGCAGTTTAGCCCTTCCAGTCCACTCCAGCACTGGGGTGCCTTGCCCATGGAGTCTCCAGACCCACAAGGAGACACACAGGATCCCCCACGGGATCATAAGACCTCTGGTGAGTGGAATACACTGTCTGCTCCAATCCAATCTTGCGGGACCTGAGACTGCATTAACTAGGGAAGCAGATAACCCGGCCTGAAGAGGGGCACAAGTCCCTTCCGGTCCAGTCCAGCACTGGGGTTCCTTGCGCACAGAGATTCTGGACACCCCCAAGGTCCTCACAGGACCCTCCACGGGATCTTAAGACCTCTGGTGAGTGGAACACAACCTCTGCCTGGAGGCAGGTTCAAACACCAGATATGTGGGCACCTTCTGTGCAAGAAGAGAGCTTGACTGCAGAGAATACTCTGAAAACTGAAATTAAGGAGAGAGTGAGTCTCCCAGGTCTGCTGATAGAGGCTAACAGAGTCACCTGAGGAACAAGCTCTAACCAGAGACAACTATAACAACTAGCTTCAGAGATTACCAGATGGCAAAAGGCAAACGTAAGAATCCTACTAAGAGAAATCAAGACCAATTACCATCATCAGAACGCAGCACTCCCACCCCACCTAGTACTGGGCACCCCAACACACCCGAAAACAAGACCCAGACTTAAAAGCATATCTCATGATGATGGTAGAGGACATCAAGAAGGACTTTAATAACTCACTTAAAGAAATACAGGAGAACACAGCTATACAGGTAGAAGAACTTAAAGAGGAAACACAAAAATTCCTTAAAGAATTGCAGGAAAACACAACCAAACAGGTGATGGAATTGAATAAAACCATCCAAGACATAAAAAGGGAAGTAGACACAATAAAGAAAACCCAAAGTGAGGCAACTCTGGAGATAGAAACCCTAGGAAAGAAATCTGGAACCATAGATGCAAGCATCAGCAACAGAATACAAGAGATGGAAGAGAGAATCTCAGGGGCAGAAGATTCCATAGAGAACATCAGCACAGCAATCAAAGATAATACAAAACGCAAAAAGATCCTAACTCAAATAATCCAGGAAATCCAGGACACAATGAGAAGACCAAACCTACGGATAATAGGAGTTGATGAGAATGAAGATTTTTCAACTTAAAGGGCCAGCAAATATCTTCAACAAAATTATAGAAGAAAACTTCCCAAACCCAAAGAATGACATGCCCATGGACATACAAGAAGCCTACAGAACTCCAAATAGACTGGACCAGAAAAGAAATTCCTCCCGACACATAATAATCCCGACAACAAATGCACTAAATAAAGAGAGAATATTAAAAGCAGTAAGGGAGTAAGGTCAAGTAACATTTAAAGGCAGGCCTATCAGAATTACACCAGACTTTGCACCAGAGACTATGAAAGCCAGAAGAGCCTGGACAGATGCTTTACAGACACTAAGAGAACACAAATGCCAGCCCAGGATACTATACCCGGCCAAACTCTCAATTACCATAGGTGGAGAAACCAAAGAATTCCAAGACAAAACCAAATTCACACATTATCTTTCCAAGAATCCAGCCCTTCAAAGGATAATAACAGAAAAAAAACAAAAACAAAAAACAAAAAACAATACAAGGATTGAAATCACGCCCTAGAAAAACCAAGAAAGTAATCCCTCAACAAACCAAAAAGAAGAAAGCCACAAAAACAGAATGCCAACTCTAAAAACAAAAATAATAGGAAGCAACAATTACTTTTCCTTAATATCTCATAATATCAATAGACTCAATTTCCCAATAAAAAGACATAGACTAACAGACTGGCTACACAAATAGGACCCAACATTCTGCTGCTTACAGGAAACCCATCTCAGGGAAAAAGACAGACACTACCTCAGAGTGAAAGGCTGGAAAACAATTTTCCAAGCAAATGGTCTGAAGAAACAAGCTGGAGTAGCCATTCTAATGTCGAATAAAATTGACTTCCAACCCAAAGTTATTAAAAAAGTCAAGGAGAGAAACTTCAAACTCATCAAAGGTAAAATCCTCCAAGAGGAACTCTCAATTATGAATATATATGCTCCAAATGCAAGGGCAGCCACATTCATTAAAGACACTTTAGTAAAGCTCAAAGCACACATTGCACCTCACACAATAATAGTGGGAGACTTCTACACCACTTTCATCAATGGACAGATCGTGGAAACAGAAACTAAACAGGGACATAGTGAAACTAACAGAAGTTACCAAACAAATGGACTTAACAGATATCTACAGAACATTTTATGCTAAAACAAAAGGATATACCTTCTTCTCAGCACCTCACGGGACCTTCTCCAAAACTGTCCATATAATTGGTCACAAAACAGGCCTCAACAGATACAAAAATATTGAAATTGTCCCATGCATCCTATCAGATCACCATGGACTAAAGCTGATCTTCAATAACAACATAAATAATAGAAAGCCAACATTCATGTGGAAACTGAACAACACTCTTGTCAATGATACATTTGTCAAGGAAGGAATAAAGAAAGAAATTAAAGACATTTTAGAGTTTAATGAAAATGAAGCGACAACATATCCAAACCTATGGGACACAATGAAAGCATTTCTAAGAGGGAAACTCATAGCTCTGACTGCCTCCAAAAAGAAACCAGAGAGAGCACACACTACCAGCTTGACAACACATCTAAATCCTCTAGAAAAAAGGAAGCAAATTCACCCAAGAGGAGTAGATGGCAGGAAATAATCAAACTCAGGGGTGAAATCAACCAAGTGGAAACAATAAGAACTATTCAAAGAATTAACCAAAGGAGGAGTTAGTTCTTTGAGAAAATCAACAAGATAGATAAACCCTTAGCTAGACTCACTAGAGGTCACAGGGACAGTATCCGAATTAACAAAAGCAGAAATGAAAAGGGAGACATAACAACAGATCTTGAAGAAATCCAAAACACATCAGATCCTTCTACAAAAGGCTATACTCAACAAAACAAGAAAACCTGGACAAAACGGAAAATTTCTAGACAGATACCAGGTACCAAAGTTAAATCAGGATCAAGTTAATGATCTAAACAGTCCCATAACCCCTAAAGAAATAGAAGCAGTTATTAATAGTCTCCCAGCCAAAAAAGCCCAGGACCAGATGGGTTTAGTGCAGAGTTCTATCAGACCTTCAAAGAAGATCTAATTCCAGTTCTTCACAAACTATTCCACAAAATAGAAGTAGAAGGTACTCTACCCAACTCATTCTATGAAGCCACATTTACTCTGATACCTAAACCACAGAGTATTTTGTTACTCTGAACCAACAAAGATAGAGAACTTCAAACCAATTTCCCTTATGAATATCAATGCAAAAATACTCAATAAAATTCTTGCTAACCGAATCCAAGAACACATTAAAGCAAGCATCCATCCTGAACAAGTAGGTTTTATTCCAGGGATGCAGGGATTGTTTAATATATGGAAATCTATCAATGTAATCTATTATATAAACAAACTCAAAGAAAAAAACCACATGATCATCTCGTTAGATGTGGAGAAAGCATTTGACAAGATACAACACCCATTCATGATAAAAGTCTTGGAAAGATCAAGAATTGAAGGCCCATACCTAAACATGATAAAAGCAATCTAGAGCAAACCAGTAACCAACATCAAAGTAAATGGTGAGAAGCTGGAAGCAATCCCACTAAAATCAGGGACTAGACAAGGCTGCCCACTTTCTCCCTACCTCTTCAACATAGTACTTGAAGTATTAGCCAGAGCAATTCGACAACAAAAGGAGATCAAGGGGATACAAATTGGAAAGGAGGAAGTCAAAATATCACTTTTTGCAGATGATATAATAGTATATATAAGTGACCCTAAAAATTCCACCAGAGAACTCCTAAACCTGATAAACAGCTTCGGTGAAGTAGCTGGATATAAAATTAACTCAAACAAGTCAATGGCCTTTCTCTACACAAAGAATAAACAGGCTGAGAAAGAAATTAGGGGAACAACACTCTTCTCAATAGTCACAAATAACATAAAATATCTTGGTGTGACTCTAAGTAAGGAAGTGTAAGATCTGTATGATAAAAACTTCAAGTCTCTGAAGAAAGAAATTAAAGAAGATCTCAGAAGATGGAAAGATCTCCCATGCTCATGGATTGGCAGGATCAATATAGATAAATGGCTATCTTGCCAAAAGCAATCTACAGATTCAATGCAATCCCCATCAAAATTCCAACTCAGTTCTTCAATGAATTAGAAAGAGCAATCTGCAAATTCATCTGGAATAACAAAAAACCTAGGATAGCAAAAACTCATCTCAAGGATAAAAGAACCTCTGGTGGAATCACCATGCCTGACCTAAAGCTGTACTACAGAGCAATTGTGATAAAAACTGCATGGTACTGGTATAGAGACAGACAAGTAGACCAATGGAACAGAATTTAAGACCCAGAGATGAACCCACACACCTATGGTCACTTGATCTTTGACAAGGGAGCTAAAACCATCCAGTGGAAGAAAGACAGCATTTTCAACAAATGGTGCTGGCACAACTGGTTGTTATCATGTAGAAGAATGTGAATTGATCCATTCCTATCTCCTTGTACTAAGGTCAAAACTAAGTGGATCAAGGAACTCCACATAAAACCAGACACACTGAAACTTATTGAAGAGAAAGTGGGGAAAAGCCTCGAAGATATAGGCACAGGGGAAAAATTCCTGAATAGAACAGCAATGGCTTGTGCTGTAAGATCGAGATTTGACAAATGGGACCTCATGAAACTGCAAAGCTTCTGCAAGGACAAAAGACACTGTCAATAAGACAAAAAGGTCACCAACAGATTGGGAAAGGATCTTTACCTATTGTAAATCAGATAGGGGACTAATATCCAATATATATATAAAGAACTCAAGAAGGTGGAGTCCATAAAATCAAATAACCCCATTAAAAATGGGGCTCAGAGCTAAACAAAGAACTCTCACCTGAGGAATACCGAATGGCTGAGAAGCACCTGAAAAAAATGCTCAGAATCCTTAATTATCAGAAAAATGCAAATCAAAACAACACTGAGATTTCATCTCACATCAGTCAGAATGGCTAAGATCAAAAATTCAGGTGACAGCAGATGCTGGCGAGGATGTGGAGAAAGAGGAACACTCCTCCATTTTTGGTGGGATTGCAAGCTTGTACAACCACTCTGGAAATCAGTCTGGCGGTTCCTTAGAAAATTGGACATAGTACTACTGGAGGATCCCGCAATACCTCTCCTGGGCATATATCCAGAAGATGTCCCAACCGGTAAGAAGGACACATGCTCCACTATATTCATAGCAACCTTCTTTATAATAGCCAGAAGCTGGAAAGAACCCAGATGCCCCTAAACAGAGGAATGGATACAAAAAAAGTGGTACATTTACACAATGGAGTACTACTCAGCTATTGAAAAGAATGAATTTATGAAATTCCTAGGCAAACGGTTGGACCTGGAGGGCATTATCCTGAGTGAGGTAACACAGTCACAGAAGAACTCAAATGATATGTATTCACTGATAAGTGGATATTAGCCCAGAAACTTAGTATACCCGAGATATAAGAGACAATTCGTAAAACACATGAAACTGAAGAAGAACGAAGACCAAAGTGTGGACACTTTGCCCCTTCTTAGAATTGGAAACAATCAACCATGGAAGGAGTTACAGAGACAAAGTTTGGAGCTGAGACAAAATGATGGACCATCTAGAGACTGCCATATCCAGGGATCCATCCCATAATTAGCCTCCCATCAATGATACCATCGCATACACTAGCAAGAGTTTTCTGAAAGGACCCTGATATAGCTGTCTCTTGTGAGACTAGGCTGGGGACTAGCAAAAACAGAAGTTGATGCTCACAGTCAGCTATTGGATGGATCACAGGGCCCCCAATGGAGGAGCTAGAGAAAGTAACCAAGGAGCTAAAGAGATCTGCAACCCTGTAGGTGCAACAACATTATGAACTAACTAGTACCCAGGAGCTCTTGACTCTAGCTGCATGTGTATCAAAAATGGCCTAGTAAGCCATCACTGGAAAGAGAGGCCCATTGTACACTCAAACTTTATAAGCCCCAGTACAGGGGAATGCCTGGGCCAAAAAGTTGGAATGGGTGGGTAGGGGAGTGAGGGGGAGGGTATGGGGGACTTTTGGGATAGCATTGGAAATGTAATTGAGGAAAAAAAATATATATATATGTATATATGTATATGTATATAGAGCAGTTTAAAGCAAACCCATAGCCAAAATTAACTTACATGGAGAGAAGGTAATTCCACTAAAATCAGTAACAAAAGGAGGTTGCCCACTTTCTCCATATGTATTCAGTATAGAACATAAGTCTTAGCTAGAGAAATAGAGCAACTGAAGGAGATAAAAGGATTAAAAATTAGAAAGGTATCTATTGCAAATGATTCACAGTATGCATAAATGATCTAAAATATCCATTGGAAATTTGGAGCTATGACAAAAGGATGGACTATCAAGACACTACCTCACCCAGGGATCCATCCAATAATCAGCCACCAAACACAAACACTATTGCATATGCCAGCAAGATTTTGCTGAAGGGACCCTGATATAGCTGTCTCATATGAGGCTACACCAGTGCCTGGCAAATACAGAAGTGGATGCTCACAGTCATCTATAGGATGGAACATAGGGCCCCCAATGGAGAAGCTAGAGAAAGCACCCAAGGAGCTGAAGGGGTCTGCAACCCTATAGGTGGAACAACAATATGAACTAATCGGTACCCTGGGAGCTCATATATCTAGCTGCATATGTAGCAGAAGATGGCCTAGTCGGCCATCATTGGGAAGAGAAGGTCTTGGTCTTGCAAACTTTATATGCCCCAGTACAGTGGAACGCCAAGGCCAAGAAGTGGGAGTGGGTATGTAGGAGAACAGCGCAGGGGAGGGTATAGGGAACTTTCGGGATAGCATTTGAAATGTAAATAAAGAAAATATCCAATAAAAAATATCCATTGGAAAACTCCTTCAACTGATAAACACTTTCAGTTAAGTTTGTGGATTTAAAATGAACACACAAAATCAGTAGCACTTTGTGCAAGTTATTAATAGACTGTGAAAGAAGTCAGGGAAATAATACCTATTAAAGAGCATGAAATAATATAAAATATCTTGGAATATTGTGAACCAAGAGAGTGAAAGACATTCATGATAAAAATGTTGAGGCACAGAAGAAAGAAACTGAAGAAGATATCAGAAGGTGAACAGATCTGCCATGCTCACAGATTGGAAGGGTTAACATAGTAAACATGACCATTCTACTGAAAGCAACCCACAGATACAATGTAATCCCTATCAAAATTTTAACACAATTTTCACAGATTTTAAATGATAATTTTCAGCTTCATATAGAAACATACACACAGACATGCATGTGTACACTTACACACATACACACACACACACACACACACACACACACACACACACACACACACACACACAAACAAACCAGTGTTGCTAAAACAATCCCAAATAAAAAAGAGCCAGAAGAAGTCTCCTCAAATGGTACTAAGATATAGCAATCAAATCATCATGGTATTGGCACAAAAACAGGCACATTGATCCATAAATTTGTACACCTGTGACACCTGATTTTTGATAGGGAAGACAACGTACTAACTAGGAAAAATAGTCCATATCTTTGTCAAATCATGCAGTCAAGCGGAATGTGTGCACATAGAAGAATGCAAATTGATCCATATTCACCATCATGTACAAAACTCAACTCCATTTGAATAAAAAATCTCAGCATAAAACCAGAAACATGGAACTGGATAGAAAAAAAAGGGGGGAGGGGATAGCCTTGAATTCATTGGCACAGGAAAAGATGATGTTCTGAACAGAGCACCATTAACACAGACACTAAGGTCCAAATTAATAAATGGGACCACATGAAAGTAAAAATCTACATGGCAGTAGGACTGTCATTTGGACCTGTAGGACTGTCATTTGGACCTGTCACAGTCTATAGAGTAGAAAAATTTTACCAGCTCCACATATCATAAAGAACAAATATCAAAAATATATAAAGAACTCAAAAAACTTAATATCAAGTAAAGAAATAACCCATTAAAACAGTGTGCACACTAAATAGAACTCCCAAAGAAAGCATAAAAATGGTTGAGAAACACTTAAAGAAATGTTTAACACCCTTAGTCATCATGAAAATATGAATAAAAACTAATTTGAGATTTCATTTCACATATATCAGAATGTCAAAGATAAATAAAACAAATTACAACTCATGCTGGTGTGGATGTGGAGTAAGGAGAACATTCATCTATTGCTGCTGGGACTGCAAGCACATACAGCCACTGTGGAAATCAGTGTTGTGTTTCCGCAGGAAGACAGGAATCAAAGGACCTCAAGGTCCAGCTATACCATCCTTCAATAATGTGTTGGTTTGAATATGTATGGCCCTAGTAGCCTCATGTGTTTGAATGGCTGGTCCATAAGAAGTGGCATTATAAGAGGTGTGACCTTGTTTGACTAGGTGTGGTCTTGTTGGAAGAAGTGTGCCTCACTTTACTTCCTGCTGTGTGTCAACCCAGATGTACAAGTTCATCTCCTTCTCCAGTACCATGTCTGCCTGCATACTGCCATGGATTCTTGCCATGACAAGAACAGACTAAACCTCTAAAATCATAAGCCAGACTCAATGAAATGTTTTCCTTTATAAGGATCTGGTTCTGGTGTCTCTTCACATCAATACAACTCTAAGACAGACATATAACTGAGACATGCTTCATTTATCTCAGAGACACTTGCTCAAACATGTTCATTGCTGTTCTCTAAATAATAGCCAGAAATTGCAAACAATATAGATTTTCCCCATCACGTGGTACAATGGAATATAACTCCTTCATTAAAAAAATCATGGAATTTACAGATAAAACAACAGAACTAGAAAAAAAAAATCATCATCCTGAGTGAGGTTGCCTGGACTTACATGTGGATTAATGGCTCTTATGTCAATAATATAAGATAATTTTAATAATAACATTATATATTATTATTCATTAACCAATAATAATATACCATTTAATAATGATGATGATGATAATAATAATAATATATAAGCTCCAATCCATAGAACTACAGAGATTAGATACAATATAAGGGACTAGAGAGGATACAGATATCCTTAGGAAGAAGAAATAGAATAGATAACTACATGTGGATAAGGTGAGGGGACTGGAAAGGAATGATCAAGTGGGGAGTAGGAAGGGAGATGGGGATTAGAGATAAAATAGGAGAGAAACAACTAAATGACGAGCCATTTGAGTATTATGTGAACTTAATACAGTAGAAGCTTCTTAAAATATATACTTATGTGAAGAATATCTAAATAAAATCACCAAGTAATGGGAAACACAGAAGCAACAACTGGACATCACTTGTTACAAAATAAATCTTCTGACACTGCGGATGGGTTTCCTCTCATTGAGTTGTTGGCTAAAGGAGCCTCTAGGAACCTCAAGATGACCCATGTTGCTGCCAAGAATGTGGGTTGTTCTTCAAAAACTGATATCAAGGCTATATTGTTAAAGATGACACCTAAACAACTCATTAAACATGGAGAAGCCAAACTGGTAGAGCCTCCATGGTAGTGTCTTTAGTGCAGGAAAGTGCTATGTACACTACAAAAAAAAAATACATTAACACAAACCCAGCCACAAACTTGTTGATATACAATGGTATCCTGCATGTCTAATATGCTAGGGTAATGGTGACCCAAACCTGTGGTACTAACTAAGCAATTCCTGGTTAAATGATAGTTCCATTCCACAAGATGGAACCTATGTCTTATACTGCTAGGGTGACCAAGAATCTAACTAGATAGTAAAAAATACCACCAAATATTATTAGTCTACTTAGAGAACAGAGCAAAATAATTATTCATAATGGCATTCTCCTATACTCAGATCAAGGCCTTCCTCAGCCAACATCAGAGAAGCTTCCTCCTGCAGCAGATGTGGACCTACAGCTAAACAAAATGTGGAGAACGAGACTTTGGAAAACATAGCTCTAAATGGGATGTCTCCATCAAATCCCTCACCTCAGGGCCCAGAATACCCTACAGAAGAGTCAAGAATTGTAAGGGCCACAGTAAATGGAGAACACTAGGAAGCAAGGTTTTCTAAATTCAAGAGAATGAACTCACACATGAACTACAGAGACTTAGGTTGCAACTACATGGCCTGTACAGGTCAGCACCTGCTGAGGTCTTACAGGTAGCTGAGAAGTGGACACATGCCCCAATCCAAAACCGAGAAGCTAACTCCAATTGACAACTACTTGCAAATGAAAATTTAGTTTTCTCCAAGAGAGTGTCACTGGGGAAAATTACTTTGGAGGTTCCTTGTCTCATAGAGTGCCATAGCTTTTTACTATTATTTTTGTATATATTCTCTTGTTTTATACCAGGAATCCTTTACATATATATATATGATGAGTTCCAGTTCATTGCATTTATGGCATTCCTGAATGTGTGAATGTGTGGGTCTCTGAGCCTATATATGTTTCATATGCCTTTTTTTTGTAGCTTTTTTTCCTTGTTTGTTTTGTGTTTCCCAGTGTATTGGTTTTGTTTTATCTTATTCCATCATACTTTATATTATTTATTTCCTAGAAGCCTGTTTGTTTTCTCATGAGAGATGGCAAGTGGGTAAATCCTGATGGGAAGGGATGAGAAAGAAGCAGGAAAAATAGAGGTAGGGGAAACCATAATCAGGATGTAAGAAATAAATCTATTTTCAATAAAAGGAAAAATAAAAGGACAAGACAATAGTATCATATAAGATCTATACCACTTATCACAACTTAAATGCAACTTACAATAGTAGAATTGAAGGCTATTAAAACACAACAGGGCCAGTAAATGGCTCAGTGATTAAAGTTGTTTCCCACCAAATCGATGCCCTGAATTGCATGCCTTAAATCCACATGGTAGATAAAGAGTACCAATTTTGCAAGTTTTTCTATGAACTCTATATAAATGTCAAGGCACATGTGTGCATCAACATAAACAAACCAACCAACCAACCAACAAACAAACAAATAAATGCATGCATGTATACATACATACAAAAAAAATAAATAAGTAATCAGATAGAATAAATATTAGGAATTAACAATTATAGAATGAATACCAATTGCATGGATTTCACAGCTGCATTTTCACACAAACCTTATAAAGCACTTCGCGTTATGTATGCTCATAGAGAGTAATTGTGATCCAATGATTCTATTTAAAACCAAGTAAGCCATAAAAAAATAGAAGTCTACTTAAGACCTCTGACGCTAATGTGTGTGCGCATTCCAGCACAGTATTTTGCCAGTCTTCAGATTGCTGATTCATGAAAATCACATCCAGATTGCAATTTGAGGAACTTGAAGGTTGGAACCTAATCCCTGGCTCAACCACATCAGGTCCAAGAGACTATAAGCAAATTTTAGGTTGTTTAGAGAGAAAATACGGATGCACTTTGTTTCAGACTTGGTGCAGAGGCCATTGTGAGTAACCTGGCTTCCCCTCTCTTTAATTTTTATCTCTTCCTTCTAATAGCACCGATGAAGGTCAAGACATCAACTTTACTCATCTGCATTTGTACTGATTCCTTTTGCTGCCAACAAGACACAACTGGACATTTCACTGGATGAGGTATGCTTAATTGAGGGAAAAGGAAAGTGTCTTGAGTGCTGATTAACACTGGACCAGCAAACCTACTGTGGGCAGTACCAACACTGGGCTGGCTAGTTCTGGCTTATAAGGAAAACTGGCTGAGCAGGAGTCAAGAAAAATAAAAAATGTTCTTCCATAATCTCTGCCTCAGTTCTTAACTTCCCTCTCTGTTGAATTGTGACTTGGAAGTATAAGATAAAATAAACCTGTTCCTTGCATCATAGCTCTTGGTTATGCTATGAATCACAAAAGTAACCCAAACAAATCCCAACCACAAACAAGAGGCAACATCAAGAAATACATAGCACTCATTGCAAGATTAAGTAATTCTCTTAGCATACTTCACTTAGATCTCAATGGACAGGACTGGTCATATTCAACTTTAACTGCAGTAGCCAGGTGAGTGAGTGTGTGGGTTTTTCCTATTTCTGTAGTAGTCTGCAAAGGAGAAGACCTTGGAATGATGGGGGACTAGCCAGGTTACAATATCTGCCAAGCAGTCCATATCCGGAAAGATTAAAAGACGATTTCTGCTTCAGAGTAGGTCACACTGTGGTAGCGAAGACAAAATATGTTCCTAAGGCACCAGCATGCCAGTGAGAGTGCTGCCCACAGTTCTCACAGACAAGCCTGTTCTCGGGACTCGCCTCCCTCTCAAGAGTCTTCCTTTGCTCTGACTGCAACAATAACTCCCAGCTCTGCGTTTATTTGTCCCCCTCCAACAGTAATCTCAGAGCAAATCAAAACCATTCCTCTTTCATGTTGCCACTACTAGTGAAAGCCCTGGGGACAGAGGAACTGGTCTGCCTAGGTCACATGCCTCTCTATCCTGAGGCCATTGCCCCCACACAATGGGCAGTGTGACACTGATGATAACTGGGTGTTATCTGTAGATAGGGGAACATCAAGATGCACAGAGGCTACTGATTATCCACTTCATTGTCAGAAGGAGGGGGGTGGATCCTCATTGGCGAGGTTGCTGCGTAAGTAACATGTAGCCATGTCAACACAGATGCTTCTAGGAAGAGGAATATTGACTTAGTGCACACTGCAGGAAGACAGTGCTTAGACAGATCATTTTGGCTAATAAAGCAGTAATTACCCTGACTCTTCCCCCACAATGCTCATTCTTGCTCAAATAAATGGTATCTTGCCATTGCTGATGGTGACTTGTTGCAGGAAAATAGCAAACCAAAATTTACTATCTGTCAAAGTTACATCTCTAGAAGGTAAAGATGCTTATGTGTCAGAGGGATTCATGGTACATTGAATATTAAATTTATCTGATGCCCTGAATGGTGCAATTTTGTCCATTTTCTGTAGTTGAGAAGTGTAATACATTCCACATATT
This sequence comes from Mus musculus, assembly GCF_000001635.26. Classification (NCBI taxonomy): domain Eukaryota; kingdom Metazoa; phylum Chordata; class Mammalia; order Rodentia; family Muridae; genus Mus; species Mus musculus. Next base: position 64,425,068 of record NC_000068.7, on the reverse strand, counting down.
CATGTAGATATTTGACTTTCATTTCATCCCATTTTATCTATCCTGAACACCCACACAGATCTTATTCTACAACTTTCCTTGACCCTAATTTTCTTCTCCTCAGATGAGTGGGCTATTCCTGCCGCCCCCATTTATCATAACTGTTTTTCTGCTTGGACTTCTAAACTGTGGCTTCAACTGTTAATGCTCTCTGGAAACTTCACTCTGGGGTTCACCTCCTTCAGTGGCCCCATCTCAATCCAAATTTCCCTTGACCTTCATGTGGCATTTCCCCCCCTGCTAATCAATTTCTCTTTCTTTCCTCCATTGCCTTTGTTTTAGCCCTTGAGAATTTGACTCTAAATTACAGTTCCAAAAATGGTGAACCACCTCTCTCTCTCTCTCTCTCTCTCTCTCTCTCTCTCTCTCTCTCTCTCTCTGTCTAGTAAACTTTCTTTACTTGCTCAGCCTGAATTCTTTGGAAAGAGCATGTCTGTTTTTCTAAAGCAACCCTTTTCTTCAGGTTTTATCCTGCCTGCGGTAACCCTCCCTCTCCAACTTGTAATTGTTTCACTCTTTAATTGCTTTCTCTACTCTTCCATTGTTGATATTATCAATCCTTCTAGACTATATCCCTTTTATGCGAGTTTTTGTCTGGGCTACTTCTGGGTCATGGAGTATTTAATAAATACATTGCAAAGATGTTTTCAATTAAATTTGTTCTCCAAATAAGCATATTCAATACTTTGGTGAAACCATAAAATATTTTTAAGGGGAGTAGCATCATTTTTAAACTTAATGGGTTAAAAAATGAAAAGGGAGTCAATTATGTAAATTAAACTTTCATGTTCCTAAATGCAGAATTTCTGGGAAGGAAAGGTGTGTAATGGCATGTCTCAAGGGATGAATACATTCCAGAAACATCAAAGAATAACAGTGCAATCTTTAGTGCAATTAATATCCATTTCAAAAACTTAAACCCTCCCGAATTAATACCAGCATCACATTTTGCAGACACTTAATATTTTAACATTTCTACATTTTAATAAGATTTTGGTAATATGAAAATAAAGCCATTATAAAAGACGGTTTACATTCTCACTAATTCTCCATGATTTAAATTTTCATATACAGCCAAAAACTAAAGGATAAGAAAGGATTAAAGGATATGAAGCATTTTAATTAAGAGCAAATACCCATGTATGAAAGGACACAACTCAAATTCAGAACTCGCTATCCCTAAATATATTAATAGATATTTAAAAAAAATACTTCTGCCAGTTACATGTGTCTGGCTAGAATGTATGATTCTTGAAAGACTCAACTTCACATTGGGATCTGGGGCTCTTCCTTGTCCCGTTTTTCAGTAGCTGAAGCCGTCCCTTTTTTAACACTATGCCTTCATTGTGGCCAAACACAACCTCTGTTGTTTTGAACCTCGGCTCTTAAATTTCCTCTGCTTCCTTTTCTGAAGTGTGCATTTTCAATGTGTGACAAGTGGCTTTCTTCTGGCCTAAATTCCTGTCCCATTTGAAAGGGGGTTGTTCTTATGTGCTGCTGAAATCATCCTGACTTGGGAGGTTCCTTTCTTCAGGAAACTACATCTTCTAAATTTGTATGTCACAATGAACTTTATGAAAACCTCCATTGAGAATATGCCTTCCTGTGACTTTACAAAGAAGTTCCAGATGCCATGAAACAATTCCTGGCTCTTTATATATTAGCAGAGGGTTAAGCTTGTCTATGCAGTCCTTCAAGGGTACTACTGCGCCCCTTGCTTTCTCCTAATCTTGTCTCCACCGCTAACTGGGAGTTATGAGGTCTCAGCCCTTACCAAGCCTGCCATTGGCCAGTTGTCTGTTTATATCTAGTTGTTTTACATTTTATCATTTAATTCACATTTATTAGGCACTTGTCAAATGGATTTGCTTAATAAAATAAATGAATTTTTTAATTCTAATACAATTGAATGTGCCTATATCCCTGAATAGAACATTCCATACATTTGGAAACATTTGTGTGACTGTACTTCCTGCTGATGAAGCATTCATTTGGGTCATGCACATTGTTTCTATATAGAGAATAATCATACTTAGAAGCAAATATTACCTCTTGCTATTCATTGCCTTGGGAGAGAATCCATAGCTTCCATGCAGGTTTTGTTCCTGAAGCGAATGAATGAACAAATTAGTATTGTTTAGGAATAACCCATCTATACCATCTTGTACTTCACTGAGTCAATCCATCGAAGACTTCTTATGCAGGCCTGGTAGGTAGTAAATGCCCATAGTCCCTTCAAGAGGATGAAGAAAGGACACAAGTCTGATGGCAGCCTAGTCAACGTAGTGAATCTCTGTCTCAAAATAAAAAGTAAAAAGAGGGATGAACACAGCTCAAGGGCATGTTCAGAGCCCTAGGGTCAATCCCCATTACTGCAATAGCATCGTTTAAATGGAGTTAGGGATACAGTTCAGAGGGAAAACTGCTTGCCTAACATTCATGAAGCAATAGGTCTAAACCTTAGTACCACATAAGTCAGGCACACTGGTACACACCTGGAATTTCAGCACTCAAAAGGCAGGGGAAGGAGGACCAGAAGTTTGAAATCATCCTCAGCTACTGAAAGAAGTGGAAGACAAGCTGAAGAACAAGAGGCTCTCTCCCAATGGATGATTGAGTGAGTGAGTGAATGAATGAATATAATGCTAAATATTAAACAAAACAAAACAAAACCCTCCAGTAGGGAGAAATCATGGTTTTGACAAAGGGGCAATTTGGATAAAACTTTCAAGCATCTTTCATGTGTTTGGAGCATTCTGCTATCTTTCCTCTGAAACATTTGTTTCTCCTTTCCCCAGATCAGGAACTACATTACTCTTATCTACTGTAACACCTTCTCTTTTATGTTACCTAAAAGACTTTACCATTTAGTAAACTAGGATTAAAATGCACTGTTCTTAGTTCATAATCTATTCATTACTTCAGATATTAGTAATTTGTTATTTAAACCAGATGGTTTTCCGCAGAAAGGACACAAATATAGTTATCTGTTGCATGTTGTGGGAATATTACCTCCTTTCATTTCCTTCAATGTACGCAAATTCCTTTACTCATTTCCTTGGCAACAGTCATAGCAAGGATTTCAGCAGAATGCCAGAGAATAAATATAGTTGTTGATAATGTCATAGCCGATTATTTATAAAATGTCTCTTTCATCATCTTAGCACCAGTTTGAAATTTCACAATGCAGTCCCAGTTTTTATGAGTAATTCAGGGTCAAGGATGCCTGCATCCTAACAGCATAAGCTATTAAAAGATGCTATGTTGGATGGAAAGCATACATTAGGCAAGAGAGTTTAGGACAAAAGAATGAATATATATATATATAATATATAGACACACACATATATATATATATTCATACATACACACACACACACACACACACACACACACATATATATATGAGATTCATGAGTTGATCCAATATTATCTGGTACAATCTAATGATCTATTCTGCATCCTGTGCTTTAATTTCTTTATTCAGAGAATGAAGCACAAATAACAACAGTGAATCCCAAGAAGAACTTATTAGAAAAACTATTAAGTGAAGACTTCACTACTATTTTGTATCATCAATTCTGAGTTGGTACTCACCAGCGTTGCCATATAATGAAGGCAGCTAGTCTCAGGAAAATACTGGAACTACAATCTTTCTAGCACTCATTCAGGATTCGACAATCTATGGTTCCGAATCATAGTGTAGATTTTTGTTTTGAGTTAACAGGACAATCACTACTTCATGGATGTAAAGTCATAGCTTAGGAACCATGGTGATCCTACATGAAGAAATGTTGTGAAAACCAATACAGTCAAATTCCTAGTTTATCAGTTTGCTTTTAAATTAGTGTCCACAGGGTGGCAAGATGATTGGCCACTTGTCAGCTATTGAGCTTATCTTCCTCTCCTAAATACATACATGACCTTAAGTACCTGGTCAACCATGTGAATCAATTTTGACTGGTAAAATGTTGGAAAAGAACTTCATATTTATTCACAAAACCCTGCCAAGACTGATGCTACAGACTTTAACCCACCTAAATGAAAACAAATATAGAGCTATGTGACAGGATCCAGAAGAGATCCCAGCTAAAAGACAGAGTGGGATCCTTGCAAACACATGCCTCAGAAACTTATATTCCATTGAGCTCAGAATAAGATGTATTTCTGTACTGTTTGATGTCCCTAAGAAATTAGTTTTTTTATGTTAATTTGACCACAAAACTTATAACCTTCACTTCCATCTTATACTTCTATAGGATAATGATATTGCAACAATATGCAATTTTGAAATGTTAACCTATATTTTTTCTTCTTAGCCATTGTTTTCTCTCTTCATTCAGAGAGCTCTGTATGTGCTCTTCCGAGATCAGAGGGGACCATGCACTAAGGGGTGGGGAAAGCTACACGGCAGTAAGTAAATTCACTCTGATTCTTCCTTGTTCACTTACAAAAGCTTGGGCCAGAACCTGAACAGTGTGTGGATAAAGCCCGAATGATTTCACTAAAGACAGGAAGGAAAAGCTGTCCCCATAAATAACTGATTCCCCTGACTGTAGGGGAAGGTAAATGGGGCTTTAAGAATGAACTGGTGCTACTCTTACCCCTCAAACTTTCAGTGAAACTTTTTTTTAACTCACCAGAGATCCCAATATCTGTATCTTGAGCCTGGACCCTTGCTCCCCTAAACCTAATAGAGACTTGATCCATGAAGAAACAGCAAAGGAATCAACCCCAAGGCAGTCACACTTGAGAGTCACAGGGTTTATGGAATGTTTTCTTAACATACAGAAAAACTCTCAAGAATTGTTTTGTGAGCCTGCTGCTTCCTTCTTGTTTCAGGTGGGGCGAACCTTTGCCAGTATTTCTATGTAGGAAGAAGTCTGAGCCTCATATCCAATCAGTGAAAAACTATACCACCTTTCACATACCTACTAATATTTTTAGTAGTTCTCAAATAAATTCCTAACTCTTGACCTGGTTGCAAGGCTAGATCCTGGCGCAAACCAAGACATCAAGAAGCCTATGGGTTATGTGGTGTTTTGAATGAGAATGGTCCACCTAGGTTTGTGTACATGAATGTTTGCTCTGAAGTCAGTAGAACTGTTTGGGAAAGATTAGAAGGTGTGGGCTCATTGGAGGAGGTATGTTGCTAGGGGTCAGCTTTGTGGTTTCAAAATTCTCACCCTTCTAAGTTATATCCTGCCTTCTCTGCCTAGTGCCTGTTGTCTCTACGTGTAAGCGCTCAGCTACTTCTCCAGAGTAATGACTGCCTGTCTTCCACCATGTTCTCCACCAATGATGGTCTGAGACTCACCAGTGTAAGCAAGTCCCCAACTAAATGCTTTGATTTCTATTGTTTTGGTCATGATGTTGTTTCACAACAACATAAAAGTAATTAGGACAGGTCACAGGTGGCAAATTCTTTCATTTTTACTTCAAAAACTGAGATGCCAGGGGTGCTTCAAGAACTGAAGCCTTCATAGGACCTATGATCACAGGATCTATGTGAGCAGCCATCACCGTAGTTTTAGAATGAAACCAATACATATGTGGCAAGCCTTTATGAAAGACATGGTTTCATGGTATGCCTAATAAAAATTAGTGAATTAACAAGCTTTCCAGAATAAAAAGTGCAGAGTTCAAAGACCTGAAGGAGTGCTGTAACTCTGTTGTCTGAATAGCAGCCTAAGTAAACCAATGAAGGGGGACATATTTCACTGGAGAGTGGCACAGTTCAAGAATAGGGACTGTCCTGCAGTCTAGACTAAACTGTGGCTTGAATCTAAAATTAAAGCTTGATGAAGTCCTAGGCTAGGGACTCAGAGAGTCATATTAAATTATAAGTAGTAAGGATTGCTAGCTTCCCATGTATTTAAGACACTTCATCACTTTCTCTTCTATTAGTTTCAGTGTATCTGGTTTTATGTGGAGGTTCTTGATCCACTTGGACTTGAGCTTTGTACAAGGAGATAAGAATGGATCAATTTGCATTCTTCTACATGCTGACCTCCAGTTGAACCAGCACCATTTGTTGAAAATGCTATCTCTTTTCCACTGAATAGTTTTATCTCCTTTGTCAAAGATCGAGTGACTATGGGAGTGTGGATTCATTTCTGGGTCTTTAATTCTATTCCATTGATCTACCCACATGTCTCTGTATTAATACCTTGCAGTTTTATCTCTATTGCTCTGTAATACAGCTTGAGGTCAGGGATGGTGATTCACCCACAGGTTCTTTTATTGTTGATAATAGTTTTCACTATCCTAGGTTTTTTGTTATTCCAAATGAATTTGAGAATTTCCCTTTCTAACTCTATGAAGAGTTGGATTGGAATTTTGATGGGGATTACATTGTATCTGCTGATTGTTTTCGGCAAGATAGCCATTTTTACTATGTTAATCTTGCCAAGCCATAAGCATGGAAGATCTTTCCATCTTCTGAGATCTTTGACTTCTTTCTTCAGAAACTTGAAGTTATTGTTAAACAGATCTTTCACTTGCTTGGTTAGAGTCATGTGATGGTTTGTATATCCTTGGACCAGGGAGTGGCACCATCTGAAGGTGTGGCCTTGTTAGAATAGGTGTGACCTGGTTGGAATGGGTGTGTCACTGTGGGTGTGGGTATAAGATCCTCATCCTAGTTTCCTGGAAGTCAATCTTCTACTAGCAGCCTTTGGATGAAGACATAGAACTCTCAGTTCCTCCTGTGCCATGCCTGCCTGGATACTGCCATGCTCTCACCTTGATGATAATGGACTGAACCTCTGAACTTGTAAGCCAGCCCCAATTAAATGTTGTTTTTTATAAGACTTGCCTTGGTCATGGTGTCTGTTCACAGCAGTAAAACCCTAACTAAGACAAGTCATATCAAGATATTTTATACTATTTATGACTATTGTGAAGGGTATCATTTCCCTATTTCCTTTCTCAGCCTGTTTATCCATTTATACAATGGAGTACTACTCAGATTAAAAACAATAACTTAATGAAATTCTCAGGCAAATGGATAGAAAATATCATTCTAAATGAGGTAACCCAGTCACAAAAAAAACCACACATGGTATATACTCACTGATAAGTGGATATTAGGCAAAAAAGCTCAGAATACCCACAATACAACTCACAGACTATACAAGACTCAAGAAAGAAGACCAACATGTGGATGCCTCAGTCCTTAGAAGGGGGAACAAAATACTCACAAGTGGTAGTGGGTAAGAGAAAATTGGAAAGAAAAGAGAAGGGGGAAGGGGGGGGGGAAAGGGGACAGGATCAAGTATAGGAGGAGGCCAGGATGATATACAGAGGTTCAGGAAATAGAGGTGTGTAGCAATGGTCGATGGAGAACTGGTGGTAATCAGCAGAAAGTCCCAAATTCCAGGAAAACAAGAAGCTCCCGGGTCCCAGTGGGGATGATATTAGCTGTAATACCCAACAAAGAGGAGGGAGAAACTGTAGAGACCATATCCAGAGGTTAGATAAGGCCCTCTGAGGGATGGGGCCACCCACTCATCTCCAAATTTTTAACACAGAATGCTCCTGTCTAAATGAAATACAAGAACAAAGTATGAAGCAGAGACTGAAGGAATGACCATCCAGAGACTGCCCCATCTGGGCATCCATCCCATATACAGACAACAAACCCAGACACTATTGCTGATGCCAAGAAGTGCTTGCTGACAGGAGTCTGATGTAGCTGTCTCCCAAGAGGCTGTGCTAGAGTCTGACAAATCTTGCAGCCAACAATTGAACTGAGCCTGGGACCCCAGTGGTGTAGTTAGGGAAAGGACTGAAGGAGTTGAAGAGGTTTGCAACCCCATAGGAAGAACAACAAAATCAAACAACCAGACCTCCCAAAACTCCCAGAGCTCCCAGAGATTAAACCACCAACCAAAGAGTACACATGGAGGGGCCCATGACTCCAGCTGCATATATTGCAGAGGATGGCCTTATCTGGCATCAATGGGAGAAGAGGCTCTTGATCCTGTTAAATATTAATGTCCCAGTGTAGGGGAATGCCAGGGCAGTGAGGTGGAGTGGGTGGGTGGGTGGAGGAGTACCTTTATAGAAGCAGGGGGAGAGGGAAGGGAGGGAATTTGTGGAGGGGAAACTGGAAAGGGGATACAATTTGAAATATAAATAAATAAAATATCCAATAAAAAAGAATTGCTAGATTCCTTACACATTCAAGTTGGAAAACTAAGAGCTACACATTCTATAACAATGTGGTATATTAGGAAATGTTTAATAACCACCCTTCCATCTCTGTACTACTTTTATAGTACTCTCTGGGAGAAAATTAGCAATCCTTACCACTGTGATTTTAGGTTTGGCTCTATAGCATATTTTGATTGATGGAATAAGTACCACCCTGCTAACTATGTTATATGAGTAAACTATAATAAGAAAGACACGTTTCAAAATCACAGTGTTAATAGAAAATAATATGGGTGTCTAAGTTGAGAATTCCCTGAACCGACAAAGTCTGTTCCATCCTGGGAGCAAAACTCATTGAGCTCTTGCAAATGCTTGCTACAATCACACACATCCCACAGCTGGCGTTGCACAGAAAGCTAGGGTTCCCTTTTGAGTTCTTATCCTTGCTAATAAAATAATTGAGTAATATACCAGGAAGAAAGCTCAAGGAAAATTTTTGTTAGATTCAAGAAGGAAGTCAGTGTCACAGGCAAGCTAGGAATCCTACCAACTACAGGCAAAGAGAGGTAGAAAAAAACAGAGAAAGTTATGACTCTTGAGTTAGGGTCAAAGAAAACTGACATGCTTATCAATGGAGTCGTTTAGCAGCTACATGGAAGGTGGTGAGATAAAGGAGACTTCACAGAATTAGTGAGAACGCCCAGTAAACCTAGGAAAATTTGCTTAGAAAGGGGGAAGTCCATCCATTTGGCTAGGAATTTCATAAATTCATTCTTTTTAATAGCTGAGTAGTACTCCATTGTGTAGATGTACCACATTTTCTGTATCCATTCCTCTGTTGAGGGGCATCTGGGTTCTTTCCAGCTTCTGGCTATTATAAATAAGGCTGCTATGAACATAGTGGAGCATGTGTCCTTCTTACCAGTTGGGGCATCTTCTGGATATATGCCCAGGAGAGGTATTGCTGGATCCTCCGGTAGTACTATGTCCAATTTTCTGAGGAACCGCCAGACTGATTTCCAGAGTGGTTGTACAAGTCTGCAATCCCACCAACAATGGAGGAGTGTTCCTCTTTCTCCACATCCACGCCAGCATCTGCTGTCACCTGAATTTTTGATCTTAGCCATTCTGACTGGTGTGAGGTGGAATCTCAGGGTTGTTTTGATTTGCATTTCCCTGATGATTAAGAACGTTGAACATTTTTTCAGGTGCTTCTCTGCCATTCGGTATTCCTCAGGTGAGAATTCTTTGTTCAGTTCTGAGCCCCATTTTTTAATGGGGTTGTTCGATTTTCTGAAGTCCACCTTCTTGAGTTCTTTATATATGTTGGATATTAGTCCCCTATCTGATTTAGGATAGGTAAAGATCCTTTCCCAATCTGTTGGTGGTCTTTTTGTCTTGTTGACGGTGTCTTTTGCCTTGCAGAAACTTTGGAGTTTCATTAGGTCCCATTTGTCAATTCTCGATCTTACAGCACATGCCATTGCTGTTCTGTTCAGGAATTTTCCCCCTGTGCCCATATCTTCAAGGCTTTTCCCCACTTTCTCCTCTATAAGTTTCAGTGACCATGTAGAGACTGCCATATCCAGGGATCCACCCCATAATCAGCATCCTAACGCTGACACCATTGCATACCCTAGCAAGATTTTATCGAAAGGACCCAGATGTAGCTATCTCTTGTGAGACTATGCCGGGACCTAGCAAACACAGAAATGGATGCTCACAGTCAGCTAATGGATGGATCACAGGGCTCCCAATGGAGGAGCTAGAGAAAGAACCCAAGGAGCTAAAGGGATCTGCAACCCTATAGGTGGAACAACATTATGAACTAACCAGTACCCCGGAGCTCTTGACTCTAGCTGCATATGTATCAAAAGATGGCCTAGTCGGCCATCACTGGAAAGAGAGGCCCATTGGACAAGCAAACTTTGTATGCCCCAGTACAGGGGAACGCCAGGGCCAAAAAGGGGGAGTGGGTGTGTAGGGGAGTGGGGGTGGGTGGGTATGGGGGACTTTTGGTATAGCATTGGAAATGTAAATGAGCTAAATACCTAATAAAAAATGGAAAAAAAAAAAAGAAAGGGGGAAGTTCTGAGATTAGAATTCAAAGAGTGAGTAGCCTTAACACTGGATATCCAAAAACTACTTTCAAGAAGTGTTGGGAGTAGTACAAATACATCATCTCATTGAAGGGACAGTCTTCCCATCTGCTTAGCATGTCTTCAAGAGAGTCATATTTCCTATCTGGTGTTCTCCCAGCCAGGTGATTGACAAGTCAGAATTAACTCTTAAGGGATGAAACCAGGATATGTAATGTTGATCTTTGGAGCAGATCAGAATGTTACATGTCTGCTCAAGGCCAAAGATGTATTCATTCTTTTCATCAGGATGATTAAGAAGGGGTATTTTAATATTTTCTTTTTGAGTGCTATCAATGTAATGGGTTCCAAAGCTGACCATAAGAGATGGTTCCATTCTCAACAGCCTCCAAAGCTACCAATCCCTACCTACTACATAATTGTGCCTCTCAAAGATGCAATAAAACCATCGCCCTCCTTCACTCCTCTGCTGTCTCAAACCCTCATTTGAATAACCTGGCTATACGCATTGCATTGACTTCCCCCTTCATTTTGTATTTAGGATCCCACTGCTTGGTTGGACTGTTCTGTTGGGGATATAATAAACATTTAGAAAGTTTAACTTGATCAGCTTTTATTTTGATATGAAGTACTCTTTTAGTTTGAAAATAAACATAAGATGATTAAAAACAGATGTTTTATATCAAAACGACTGTGAGGAAAGGAATGCTACTGGCAACAGCTGACTAGTACACATACTAAGCACAGAAACTGAACAAAGATGACCAAGAAAAATTGCAACACAGTGTGACACCTTCTAAAGATCTTAAAAATGCTTTGCTTTATACTTCTGTGTAATTGATACACATGTCACCTCTGTCACTTGCTGGTTATCCTCCAAAATTCAAGAAGCAGTTTCACTAACAGTGTGACTGAAAATATCAGAGTGTGTGTGTGTTTGTGTGTGTGTGTGTGTGTGTGTGTGAGAGAGAGAGAGAGAGAGAGAGAGAGAGAGGAAGAGGAAGAAGAAGAAGAGGAGGAGGAGGAGGAGGAGGAGGAGGAGGAGGAGGAGGAGGAGGAGGAGGAGAAGAAGAAGAAGAAGAAGAAGAAGAAGAAGAAGAAGAAGAAGAAGAAGAAGAAGAAGAAGAAGAAGAAGAAGAAGAAGAAGAAGAAGAAGAAGAAGAAGAAGAAGGCATGCAAAGACTAACACTATTTTAAAGCTTTCTATGGGGAAGTTTTTATCTCATTATAATGAAAAGTTGGAAGGCATTCTCTTTTTAAATGATTGCAAAGTTTAAAATGCAAGTTGGGAATTCACATGAATGCCTAGAACTATGAGTCACTGAAAAATCCTGGAAATGCTGTTAAAACAGACCCAGAGTCCTCCTCCCAGGAAGGCTTTCTAAAACATTGTAATTCTTAGGAATATGCAGATGATGGGATAGAGACATCTCAAGGTTTTTTGTTCTTTCCAGTTTGGTAGTTTTTCCAGAGTTATTGAAGAATAATTTCCAAAAACATCCCTGTATTTCTTATTTCTGTACATTGCACAAAGTGATGTTTTTATTTGTGCATACACTTAATAAGATGTGTACAATCAAGTAAATTAAGTTTTACTTTTTTGGTGGAGTAAAAATATTTCAGTTACTGTACTTTTTTTTGTTGTTTGTTTTTTTGTTTTTTGAGACAGGTTTTCTCTGTGTAGCACTGGCTGTCCTAAAACACACTTTGCAGACCAGTCTGGCCTCAAACTCAGAAATCCACCTGCCTCTGCCTCCCAAGTGCTGGGATTAAAGGCGTGCGCCAACACGCTCGGCTTGATGCTGTACTTTTTAATAGTTATAAATTTAAATTACAACCATACTGTCCAAAAGTCACCCCTACCTAACCATCACAACTGCGTGGTTATAATCTCTGACCAACATGTCTCCTTTCCCCCTTTTGGCACGGTCTTCACCAGACCTTGGCAATTACTAATTGTGTATTCTGCTGCTGTGATTTCAGTTTCTATACAGATTCCACAGGTAACATCCTCTGTTGTTTTGCCTTTTGATGCTTATTTCTGTTAGGTTTATCAGTGTTGTTACCAGTGACAGAGTTTTCATGTTTTAAGGGTTGAACAGTATTATAGTGCGTGTGTGTGTGTGTGTGTGTGTGTGTGTGTGTGTCTGTCTGTCTGTCTGTCTGTCTGTCTCTGTGTCTGTGTCTGTGTCTCTGTGTCTCTGTGTTCGCATACTTACTGTGTTTCATTTAATCTTGTGCTGTGGATAAACTTTCCTATAACGTGTCTATTGTGAGTAACAGTGTAAATAATGTAGTAGTGCAGATATTCTATTATATACTAATGTCAATTATTTTTCATGTGAATCAAATAATGCAGTTGTTGAACCTCTTAGTGATTATTTTGAGAAAACTGGAATCTTTCCATAATGGCTCTGTGGTGGTACATGGTTCTGTTTTCTTTATGTACATTTTCTTTTTCAGTAAGAATCATCTAGTACTCTCTGACAAATATTGATACTGAGAAATTTTCCACATGCCTGCCTCATAGAGATTTGTCTAATCTTACTGAGAAATATTTCCTGAAGTCTCTTGTTCATTTTCATTTCAAGATGACTTTGTTTTGTTTGGTTTGGATTCTTTTTTCTTTGAGATGGGGTTTCTCTGTGCCATCCTGGCTGTCATGGAACTCACTCAACAGACCAGCATGGCCTCAAACTGAAGGGATCTCCCTGCCTCTGCCCCCCAAATTGTGTAATTAGAGGCACCTGCCACCACCACCTGGCTAGTTTCAAGATTTTTGTTTAAAAAATTAATATATTCCCTATTGATAGATTTTTGTAACCTGTCAATTTACTACGTTTATACAATCTATTCTGGTTGTTCTCTCTCTGTCTTTATCCCATTCCCATTGGCTCTTTCACATCCCTCTCAGTCCCTTTCTCAGATTCATGACTTTGGGTTTTGTTTTATGAACTGTTTGTCTTAATGAGGGTCATCTGTGCAGTTATTGGATTGGGAGATCCCATTGGAGCCTGATAGGAATCTTCAGTGGCTCTACAGTAAATGTCAACAATTTCCCAGGTAACTGAATCTGTCAGTAAATAATAGCTCAGCAATGAGTGTTCTGAAGAGAATGCCTGAAACTGTTCAGCAGTGATATTGGTCTCTAGTTTTTTCTCTTTGGTGTCTTTACCTGATTTTAGAATCAGAGTAAAACTGTTCATAGAATGTGTTTTTTCCATTTCTATTTTGTGGAATAATTTGAGAATCATGGGCTATAGGTCTGTTTCAAGGGTCCTGAAGACTCCACTGTAAAGCCATCTAGACATGGACTTTTCTTAGTCAGGAGGCTTTACAATTATTGCTTAAAGTTCCTTATCTGTTATATATTATTGTTATATATAATTCATTTTCACCATTTATTTTCTGGCTACTGAATTTTATTGGTATTTTCAAATTTCTGGGAACAATTTATTTTATTTTATTTTTTATTAGGTATTTATTTCATTTACATTTCCAATGCTATCCCAAAAGTCCCCCACAGGATCCCCCACCCACTCCCCCACCCACCCACTCCCACTTCTTGGCCCTGGCATTCCCCTGTACTGAGGCAGATAAAGTTTGCACGACCAATGGTCCTCTCTTTCCACTGATGGCCGACGAGGCCATCTTCTGATACATATGCAGCTAGAGACAGGAGCTCTGGGGAGTACTGGGTAGTTCATATTGTTGTTCCACCTATAGGGTTGCAGATCCCTTTAGCTCCTTGGTTACTTTCTCTAGCTCCTCCATTGGGGGCACTGTGTGTCTGGGAACAATTTTATTGTATATATTGAACCTTCATTTTTACGGGTTATTTTCTTTATTTACACTCCAAATGTTGTACCCCTTTCTGATTTCTCCTCTGCAACTTCCCATCCAATCCCCCTTCCCTTCACCTCAGTGAGGATGCTTCCCCATCCACTCACCCATTCTTGCCTCACTGCCTTTCCATTCCCCTACATTGGTGCTTCAAGTCTTCATGGGACCAAGGGCCTCCCCTCTCATTGATGCCAGATAAGGCAATCCTCTGCTACATATGTAGCTAGAACCATGAGTTCCTCCATATGTACTCTTTGGTTAGTGGTTTAGTCCCTGAAAGCTCTCCTGTTAATTGATATTGTTGTTCTTCCTATGGGGTTGCAAACCTCTTTAACTCCTTCAGTCCTTCCCCTAACTCTCCCATTGCGTTTCCTCGGCTCATTCTGATGGTTGGCTGTGAGTATCTCCATCTGTATTGGTCAGGTGCTGGCAGAGCCTCTCAGTCCCTGTCATCTCCTGTCAGCAAGTGCTTCTTGGCATCAGCAATAGTGTTGGAGATTGTTATCTGCAGGTGGATCTTTAGGCGGGGCAGTCTCTGGATGGCCTTTCTTTCAGTCTCTGCTCCATTTTTTGACCCTGCATTTTCTTTAGATAGGAACATTTCTGGGTTAAAATCTTTGAGATGAGTGGGTGGCCCCCATCCCTCAATTTGGGGCCATGCCTGTCTACTGGAGTTGGTCTCTACGGTTCTATCTCCCTTAGTTGGAGCCAGAGACAGAAGAGAAGTACAGAGGTTCAGAAAATTGAACAGAAATAAATATGTAGCAGTGGGGATGGGAAACTTGAGGTAGGCACTAGACATTTCCAGATACCAGGGAGGCAAGAGGCTCCCAGACCCAAAGAGGATATTAGTTGAACCCTTAATTTTTAAGATGTCTCATTTCAGATTCACTTTGAAAATCAAAATGGTGTACAGGAGCTATATTAGAAGAGTAAGTAGGATGAGAAGAATATATTCTCTTCATGTAACAAGGATCTAATAGGGTTTAATAAACCTAATAGGCTAAAACTGAAGAACCTTTTTTCATTATCTGTACATAAATTACCCTGCTTGTATTGTATGTTGTGTTTTAAGTAAGATGATTTTTGTTTGACTTGTTGAGATTATAGTAAATAATTATTTTGTGTAGGATATGCACATTCTATTGACTTGATGATACATATAATTTTAATTAAAACTTAGTTCACAACATGCTATCTGAAACTTCTGGAAAAATGACATAAATGTCTAAAAGTTTGTTCAAATGTACTCTTAGGCAAACTCATTTCACAAAATTCCTTTACTTGTAAATGAAGAAAATATCTAATTAAAATATTGTTTAAAAATTCCTTTACTTTAATCTCTAATCAGCTAGTCTATAGCCTATCTCTACTGAGGGAGGTTGGGAGACTCACTCCTGCTTGAGGTCATGGGGAAGTTTAAGCATTATTAACTCTCATTTAAACGTGGCTAAGCTATACTAATAGTGATAATAAGTGGCACGAAATCCCAACTATTTACTTTCCTCTAAAAAATTCAAATATTTTAAAGAAAATTCTGTATAACTCCCTAACATGACAACAAGTGCTGTCATAGCTGCCTTGAGCAAAACAACCATCAATCAGGCAATCAGCAAGACTGTTTTCTATCCCAGAACTAGTTGTTTTGAACACTGTACAGGTACCTTGATGAAACTATATAGTAAGCCCTACTTTTCAGCTAAATAGATGTGGCTGCAACCATGATAATTCCAAGTAGCCTGAACTGGAATTTCCCTGCAATTATTTCTACCCAATTCAGAAGGGAGAAGAGAGTCACTCTAGGTGACATAATATATATTTACATACCTATATATGTATATATACATCTATATATTGGGTTTATACCATATGCATTTTATAGTGTGTGTGTGTGTATATATATATGTATATATGTATATATATATATATGTGTGTGTGTAGCATATATATTTTATAGTGTATATACATAAACCATATATATTTACTGTATATATGTTTATATTAGAGATATCATTTTACATATATACATATACACACACATAGAGAAAGAGAATGAATCCACACACACACACACACACATATATATATATATATATATATATATATATATATATATATAAGAGAGAGAGAGTGAGAGAAAGAGAGTGAGAGAGAGACAAAGAGAAAGAGAAAACAATTGGGGATTGTATAAGCACAATTTTTCTTTTACACAAAGGTCTCTGCTATGGTTTGTGTAAATACCAGTTTAGCCAATGTTGTAACCTATCTTGGTGAACCATCTTGAGTTGATTGACTTGGCATTGCAATGCTAGGCTTCTATGAAATAATCTTCCCTGCCTCCTTTTGATGTCCACTATTACTAGAGTGGGATAAGTGCTGTTACTGAGTGGATGACACAATGAAAGGAGAGGTGGTAGTGGTAGTCGCCTTCAGGCAAGTGAGCTGAAGAGGTGGGCTGGAGAGGGAATGGCTGGAAGTTTTGAGAAAACAAGTTATCTCAATATATTTCAATGCTTTTGCCACAGAAGTGGAACTGAAGGGTGCTCTGAGGGCTTCACCACTGCACAAAAGCAGATGGTGGTCAGACTACCACCCTAAATATAACAAGAGGAATGCAGCAATAGAGACATAACAGGGGCAATGGTGATAGCAGCAGGTGGCATAATAGTAATAGAGACAGCTGTGGCAGCTTTCCTTACACCAGAAATAATAACCGCACAAGTGACAACAGAGGCAAAAAAAGTGGTAGATGCCACCCCAGGCATAGCAGTAGTGAGAGTGTTCATGGCAACAAGAGGCAGTTCAACATTCAGCAGGATAATTAGGGCAACACAGCAATCATGGAAGTAACAAGGTGAGTATAGTGGAGATGCCACTGAAGAAGGATTGAAGACTGAAAATGTTTACTGAGATGTTGCATGTCCAGATCAACTGAAAAGTTTCAGAGAGCTGTCAAACTTAAGTGGTCAAAGGTCTTAGGAACACTAAGTCATAATGGCCACTGTCAATGGCCAAGGAATCTTGAAAAACTAACCTAGGAATTATAATATTACATACTATCGAAAAATGGCGTTCTCATATGAAGTACCTAAAGTCAAAACACTAGCTGCTGTAAAGGGTTAGGAATTCCCACTTCCTAGAACTATACAACAGCTATAACATCTATTACTGTACAGATACATAAAGATATAAGAGACATACATAACAGTTTTAACATTGTCTTAGGATCCTGGTACCCAAAACTTGTGCCAAACTGTAACACTACAGGAAGCCACCTGCTTCTGTTCCCTTCTTCCTGCTTTCTAATACTGCTTTTCACTGCTATCAAATATAGAAGGTCATAAAAGCTGCCCAAGACTAGCATGAGAATAACTCCATTGCCTCCCTGAAATGTTTTTCTTTGCAGAAAAGCAGTACCCTAGGCAGCTGGTTGATAGCACTACTAAATACAAAGAATGAATTTTCCATGCCCCCATGACACCCAAGATGAACCTCTCTATATTCATTGCATCTAGGACCTTGTTGATTTCTCAGGAACTTTCCTCTGGCATCATTAGTGCTTCCTTTCATACTACCTGTCTTCCATTAGCAAATAACATCAACAGTGGCTAAATGCCCTGCTGGGTGCCTTGTTGGTATGACACACGCTGCTAGCTGACACTAAACCCGTTTTATCTACTTCCATACAATTAGCCTACATTTCCTAGTCAGTCACTTACAATTAGGAGTCATTTTGTCTGTAATCTGCAGCCAGTAAAATGCAAACAGAAATGACACCCTTTCAAGTTTGTTCCTAAACCTTCTCTGTGTTAGCTGCATGCTGTCAACTTTTCTATGTAGATGCTGACAACAGCAGAGTTGTGGACAGTTCTGCAAACCCTTAGGTTTCCACTAGAAAAACTATTAACTACTCAGGACTCACTAGGACATGATATAAACATCAATAGTGTGAAACTAAGCAGTAGTCATTTGGACCAGTCTATTAGAACAACTAATGTTACCTTAGCAAACGAAAGTGGCGAGATTAAAGGAAAACTATCAGGAGGCTATTGGAAGGCTCCATTTTTCTACTCTCTAAAAGCTCCTCAAAAATAATTAACAACGTTCCCAGTGTCTTTCTTCCAGTCAGTTTTTTATGTCAACACCAACTCCTTCCTCCCCATTTTCCAGAATCTAAATGCTAATTAAGACAGTCATAGATCAGAAATGTCATTCTCATAGCTCTTTGCCATTCTTCTTGATGCTCGTTCTACCTCACAGAGCTCAACTCATCACACCACGTGTAGGATTCTCCTTAGCATCCTGACATTTATTATGTTTCAGCAAACCTGAGCTTGACGTCAGACTATCCTCTTCTGTCTCCAGCCTTGGGTGATGTTCTTAACCTCGTGGTTACAATTATCATCTACTGGAAGGCTTGCACACATGTGATAACTCCAGTTTCTGCTTCACTTATCATTTCATCTGTGGCAACATAGTAACTCATTTATCTAAAGCATTGCATGTCCCACTGGCAAATCAACTATTACCGACCTCAGAGAAAAGCCGCTTTCTTTTCTACCCTTTACACCACTCATATTTTGATGAACTCCATTTGTTTAAGTAGTAATATTAAGTAAATAGAATCCTTAAGAACCAGAACAAATAGCAATAATAAACAAAGCATAACCAAACAATAAAAGTTTCTCAGCAATGCTATGTATTCTCACAATATGGTCTTTGCATATGCTGAATTTTCATGTTTTACACACACACACACACACACACACACACACACACACACACACACACACACACATCCAACTATACTACAGATTCATCCAAACTCATCCAAACCATCCAAACCATACTTTCTTTTTCTTCCAGGCCCACTCTCCACCTGCTGACATTCATCTACACTATGTACTTGCATCTTCTGCCTACTGACCCTCTTCTACCTGTTATCTACATAATTTATCCTTGCACATTCACCACCCTCTGCTCAGTGCTCCTTTTCCAATAATCCTCCTCCTCCAACATAGAAATACCGGCCTTCCCTCAGGCATAGCTTTCTGTCAGCTTGACCTGCATGTTTGTTTTTCCTTGACAACATAAAATATCTCTTGGCATGTAATGTGCTTCTTTCTTCATCTGATGATGTTAGTAGCTGGTGAATGAAAAAAATGTCTCCAATAAAAAAGAAAATAAATATGATAAGTTAAGGAGAAGTTAATGGCCCCTTAACTTTTTAAAGAGAAGGGCCATTCTTGACTTCTTTCCTAATACTGCCACTGACTTGTCAGGATAGCAGATACCGTACTAGATCTTGAAAATTCCACAACATAAATTTTCAAAACTTCCTGACAACATGAAACTTAGTGTGTTCAGATCATAGAACACATTCATGTGTTAAAAGCTGGGAGGTAATGATGGAGTCTTGAGGAGGGGGCGCCTAGTTAGACATCTTCATCCTGAAGGATGAAGGTCTTCCTTCAGCCACTCTTTGCTCCCTGGCTTGTGATGTAAGTGGCTTTGCTATGTCACACACACTTTCATCAGATGCACAGAGCTACAGATCCAGTAGATCACAGACTGCAAATGCCAAAAGCAGAATCCAGAACAAACCTTGTTCTTTATGTTAATTAGCTCAGATATTTTGTTATAGTAATGGGCTATAGTGATAGAAAGTGACTTATTTCTAAATTTTCCAAAATCTATATGCATTATTATGTAAAAGTAAAGCCATTATTTTGTAATATAGTACAATACTAAAAATATTTTAATGAAATGTGAATAAATACTGTGGTTTCAGAAATAGTAAAAATCTAACTAAATATGTTTGATTTCTGATCTGCATAGATTTGCCATTAAAAAGATCTCACTTTGAATGTGTTCCCTAAATATGACTAATTTATTGGAAATGTTTTTTTTTTCTGATTTGCTTTTATATTCCTTTGTTCTGTGAAACCTACTTAAAATACTTCTAGAGTTAATTGGGATATGCATGAAACATGAAATGAATGATACAAAGTAGATTACATGAGACACCTGATTATGAGTATGAAGATTCACCATAATGCTCTAACTACACAGTCTGGGTCACGTCTCCTTCATGTACAATTGGAACAAACACATCTCAATCCTACAGTATCATTAGTCCTTTAAGTTTCATATGTAACTGTTGAAGCAAATAGGTACAACATGAGAACTAACAAATACGTTTTCTTGGGAATAATTAACAAATTTATATGTTCCAACTTATATGCATTCATACCCTGTGCTTTGGAGACTCTCTAAACATATGATCCATCCAAAAGTTCATTAAAAAGAAAAAACTAGAAGAAACCAACTATTTGGAAAATAAATTCAATAGATTTTTCCGCTTAAGAAATACTACTATGACACTGCATTTGGGACACTGTATGAGCATTCACTTATCTAATCCCATCTCAGTTATCACCAGGGTGGGGATGATGTAAATAATACATGTCACTTTGCCTGAGATTTGGCCCCAGATTCACACACCCAATTGAAGTTTTTCAAACCCTTTCCAACTGAAGCATCCTAATACTAGCCTCATACTGCTATGACCCTGCCCAACAAAGTTTTCTCTTAAGTTACCTGTACTAAAAACAAAACAAACAAACAAAAACGCCACAAGAATCTTCTCCAATTTTGAAGCTTTAATTGTGATGTTCCCTGTACTTAGCCTCTCCCCACCCCACCCCACCCCACCCTGCCCCCCTCATCATCTAATGAACCCAGAAAACTGCCTTGGAGCATATCTCCCTGCTTCAATGTCTTCAAGCCAGACTAGCCAAAAATGATTCTTTTCCAGAATATAAATCTTACTTGCTTAGACAACAATACCTTCCCTCAATATTTTTTATATCATCTAAATATCATTTTTATTAGATGTTTTCTTCATTTACAAGTCAAATGCTATCCTGAAAGTCCCCTATACCCTCCCTTCGCCCTGTTCCCCAACCTATCCACTCCTGCTTCCTGGCCCTGTCATTCCCCTGTACTTCGGCATATAATCTTTGCAAGACCAAGGGCCTCTCCTCCCATTGATGGCTGACTAGGCCATCCTCTGCTACACATGCAACTAGAGACACAAGCTCGGGGCCGGGGTGGGGTGGAGGGGGAAGGTACTTGTTAGTTCATATTGTTGTTCCTCCTATAGGGTTGCAGACCCCTTCAGCTCCTTGGATACTTTCTCTAGCTCCTTCATTAGGGACCCTGTGTTCCATCCAATAGATGACTGTGGGCATCCATTTCTATATTTGCCAGGCACTGGCATAGCCTCACAAGAAACAGCTATATCAGGTTCCTGTCAGGAAAATCTTGCTGG
This sequence comes from Mus musculus, assembly GCF_000001635.26. Classification (NCBI taxonomy): domain Eukaryota; kingdom Metazoa; phylum Chordata; class Mammalia; order Rodentia; family Muridae; genus Mus; species Mus musculus. Next base: position 64,403,597 of record NC_000068.7, on the reverse strand, counting down.
CATATGCAATAGTGTCTGGGTTTGGTGGTTTTTTATGGTATGGATCCCTGGGTGGGGCAGTCTCTGAATGGTCCTTCCTTCCATCTCAGCTCTGAACTTTTTTCTCTGTAACTCCTTCCATGGATATTTTGTTCCCCATTCTAAGAAGGAATGAAGAATCCACACTTTGTTCTTCCTTATTCTTGAGTTTCATGTATTTTGCAAATTGTATCTTGGGTATTCTATGTTTCTGGGCTAATATCTACTTATCAGTGAGTGCATATCATGTGTGTTCTTTTGTGATTGGGTTACCTCACTCAGGATGATATCCTCTAGTTCCATCCATTTGCCTAAGAATTTCATAAATTTATTGTTTTTAATAGCTGATTAGTACTCCATTGTGTAAATGTATCACATTTTCTGTATCTATTCCTCTGTTGTGGGACATCTGGGTTCTTTCCAGCTTCTGGCTAATTATGTATAAGGCTGCTATTAACATAGTGGAGCATGTGTCCTTATTACAAGTTGGAACATCTTCTGGGTATATATACCCAGGAGAGGTATTGCTGAATCTTCTGATAGTACTATGTCCAATTTTCTGAGGAATCGCCAGACTGATTTCCAGAGTGGTTGTACCAGCTTGCAATCTCACCAGCAATGGCAGAGTGTTCCTCTTTCTCCACATCCTCACCAGCATCTGCTGTCATCTAAATTTGTGATCTTAGCCATTCTGACTGGTGTGAGGTGGAATCTCAGGGTTGTTTTGATTTGCATTTCCCTGATGATTAAGGTATTCCTCAGTTGAGAATTCTTTGCTTAGCTCTGTACTCCATTTTTTTTCCATTTTTTATTAGGTATTTAGCTCATTTACATTTCCAATGCTATACCAAAAGTCCCTCATACCCACCCACCCCCACTCCCCTAACCACCCACTCCCCCTTTTTGGCCCTGGTGTTCCCCTGTACTGGGGCATATAAAGTTTGCAAGTCCAATGGGCCTCTCCTTCCAGTGATGGCCGACTAGGCCATCTTTTGATACATATGCAGCTAGAGTCAAGAGCTCCGGGGTACTGGTTAGTTCATAATGTTGTTCCACCTATAGGGTTGCAGATCCCTTTAGCTCCTTGGGTTCTTTCTCTAGCTCCTCCATTGGGAGCCCTGTGATCCATCCATTAGCTGACTGTGAGCATCCACTTCTGTGTTTGCTAGGCCCCGGCATAGTCTCACAAGAGACAGCTACATCTGAGTCCTTTCGATAAAATCTTGCTAGGGTATGCAATGGTGTCAGCGTTTGGATGCTGACTATGGGGTGGATCCCTGGATATGGCAGTCTCTACATGGTCCATCCTTTCATCTCAGCTCCAAACTTTGTCTCTGTAACTCCTTCCATGGGTGTTTTGTTCCCAATTCTAACGAGGGGCATAGTGTCCACACTTCAGTCTTCATTCTTCTTGAGTTTCATGTGTTTAGCAAATTGTATCTTGTATCTTGGGAATCCTAGGTTTGGGGCTAATATCCACTTATCAGTGAGTACATATTGTGTGAGTTCCTTTGTGAATGTGTTACCTCACTCAGGATGATGCCCTCCAGGTCCATCCATTTGGCTAGGAACTTCATAAATTCATTCTTTTTAATAGCTGAGTAGCACTCCATTGTGTAGATATACCACATTTTCTGTATCCATTCCTCTGTTGAGGGGCATCTGGGTTCTTTCCAGTACTCCATTTTTAATGGGGTTATTTGATTTTCTGTAGTCCAGCTTCATGAGTTCCTTGTGTATATTGGTTATTAGTCCCCTATCAGATTTAGGATTGGTAAAGATGCTTTTCCAATCTGTTGGTAGCCTTTTTGTCTTATAGTAAAATGGCTATCTCGCCGAAAGCAATCTACAGATTCAATGCAATTCTCATCAAAATTCCAACTCATATAAATATCTTACTTCTTATTACCTTACCTCTCACGGTCATCAGCCTTATTTTTCACAGTACAAGGCTCATTCTTCTTCTGTACCTTTCTTTACCAATATTGTAATCTATAACCATGTGAAGAAACCACAATCTTTCTGAGGGACCCTAAACATGTGCTCCTGTCATCTCTAGGCTTAGACAGGTTCTAGTGTGTGCCTCTCATTTGCTGAATTTTCTTGGTCCTTTGGTTTAGAAATGAAATATTTGTTTTAAAATTATTTTTTTCCATTAAATGTAGTTATATGTCTCTTCTACATAGGGAGCATCCACCCTTTATGCTCATTGTTATGGCCATTCCATGATGGAAGAACATCCATATTCCTCACAACACAGTTCCTTTCAATCAACAGAAAGAATTTATGTACTATTTATTGAAACTAATGAATCAGTTAGTAAATAAATAAACAAACAAACAAATAAATATATAGAAGAATGGTTTTAGGCATTTGGAAAAACACATAGAAACCTAAGTAGATAAGAGATTTGGTGTTTGGGAAAGGGGAAGGAGATCTTTGACTTGACTCAAGATTGGTGACAATCTTGTCTGGAGTGATTTCCAGGGAACAATTCAAGATCCATGGAGAAGCTGTCAAGTACAGAGAAAAAAAGAGAGAGAGATTTATTCAAAGTATTTTGTAGTATAGTCTCAAAAACATTAAGAAATCATAGATGATTAACTGGTGCATTTAGAGGATCAGGGCCTACTGGGAGTTATGAAAGAGAAGATTTAATAATTTAGACTTTCTTAATCTCATATTTTTTATATTTAAAATTTTATATTGTAATCTGGAAACGATGTAAGTACACGTATGTAAATAAATTCAATGATTCATATAGAAAGAAAATTAAACAAATTAGGAATTAATAAATCAAGTTAAATGTTGATCCCTTTGAATGGAAGTTTTTAATCAAAAGAATAAAAAAGGTTTAAATATGACTAAGACACAATGATCATTAGGTAAAATTCAATTTTCCTTAATGAAAATAGCTAAAAGTTTTGGAAAATGAGTACAAAAAGTGAAAGTGGTAAGTTATTAAAGGTACCAGTCTATTTTGAGACATGGATTAATAAAACTTTCACAAATGATATTTTAAAAGTAATATTTTGAACAATCCTGAACTTTACATCATAGAATAAAAATGAATAACCAAAAAGATAAGCATAAAAGTAAATATATTCAGGTATTATCTCTCTGCTTCCATTTGTTAACCTTCATTAATTGACATTTCAATTTTAATTTTTTAAAAAGTTTAGAAGTTTTCTTGCAATTCCACTTTTATCTTGAATATTAATATAGTGAGTTTATACATTCAATTACAAACACTAAAACCTAATAACCTTTTGTTAAATCCAACTTTGCATTTCTGAGTATATTTAGTTTACTTTAAAAATATTCTAATTTTTCAAATTATAAAGTAAATGTATTTGTACAATGAAAACCTTGAATCATAGAATAAAGAACGGAGATAAAATCCTCAAGCACTGGGATGCCAGCATAGAAATCAAACTCCTAATACTTTCATAATTTATACCCAGTCCTGACATTCAGCAAAAAAAATCTATCCCCAGGTTTCATGACCATTTTTCCAACTAATGAGTATATATTTTGTTTTTCCAATACTAAATTGTCATATTTAGATGTTTTACACATTTTCACTACTAACTACAGCTTATATAGTTTCAAGAAAAGTTTATCTTACATTTCTGTTTCATGGAGACTGTACTAAATAGCAGACATTAAATTTAGTCTACATTAATGCCACATGCTGTTTACATTAATTGAGCTTAAAAACATCTCAAAGGAAGATGGCATGACATGAGTCTGTCCCAGTTTCCAACTTTCTTACATTTTAATGGTGGAAACAAAGCAGGGGCAAGCATAGTAAAATTGGTTGGGCTATCTCTCAGAAGACATTCAAGTTGAATCTAAGTCTGAACAGACTGAGTGATCTTAATAAACATCTGCCTGTTCCTTCAAACACACATCCAGTTATCAACTATGAGCAGAATCTAAGTCACTGCCCAAGGTAATGAAGCTATATCATCATTATCTTAGAGTCAACCTAAATTGATGCCCTTTTGGTAACACTGGACAATGAGCTCTTGGTGGTAGATTTGTGTCTTTATCTCCACATCTAGTACAGGGTCAGATAATTAGAGCTCTCAAATGTCGAATTTTGAACACATTTTTCATAGAGATCAGTCTTCAAGTTGATATCATTTATCACTAATAATTAAAGGTACTTATAAAAGAGCTAAAACCTTCACTGAGTGCCTTAAATGCTATTTCATTTAATCTTCCTGTAATGTTGAAGCAGTTCTCTATCAGATGGCTAGCATTAACTTTATTTTAAAGATGAGGAGGTCTATGACCAGTTTAATGTCACTTAGCAAATGGCACCAGAAGCAGAGATTGACATGTCTGTCAAAATTGGAAGCTCACGTTCCTCCTGTGCTTTCAAGATCTTTTTCTCTCACTTCTTGCTGGAGTGAATAAACTATCAGAGAAATTAAGACTATGTGTTCTGAAACCTGTCTTCAGGGCTTTGGATTTAAACACTAGCTAACCAAATCCTAGCTGCATAACACATCAGCCAACAGCTTCACTTTCTAAGCCTCTGTTTTTCCGTAAGTAGAATGAAGACATGGTCTCTATTCCAGGTTACTGTGAAAATCTAATACCGAAATTCACATGAAAGTACTTGCTATATGATAAGTGCTCATAAACAGAGACAGTGTGGTAACACATGCTCATGGTCTTCTTTCAATATACTTTATATTTAACAATTTACAAATCATATATACACATGAACATATTTGCCGACATAGTGTACACAAACATGTAGAATATGTATTCATGCTGTTTTTTCTTAATTATGTTAAAGTAAGACAAGCAATAAAAATTTGTATTTAGGTAAATGAACCATGTTGTAGAGGGAAAGCAGTTAACTCATCTCATAGAAAATAGAGGCATTGACTCAGAGCATATAACTAGCCAGTCCAGTAGAACATATATGATACTCTATACATTGTGTTATCACTGAAGAAAATGAGGACATTTTGTATTCCATATGTAAAAGCTTCCCAATTAAAATACCAGAAATTATTTGGAAGGAGAGTGGGTACTGTCTCTTCAGCCTAAGGCTTCTTTACTCTACTACAGAACATGACAATGTAGGTATTTTGATATGCAATTGTGGAATAGGGGTTAATCAATTTATTTATTAACTTCTAATTATGTATCTTTGGAACTGTGAGATCACACTTTTAAAAAATCATTTTGTATGTCCTTTTACACATTTCCTGTTGCTAGCCTTGAAGTCAAAACAGGGACATTCAACCTTAAGTCAAGTGCACTATTGAGGAGAATGGATGAGGGGCAGTCCATGGGCTGGCCTGTCTTCACTCCTGCAAATTACATTCTTGACAAGAGGACTGCTACAGAGTGCAGACTCCCTGTTAGGTCAATGATTTGGAAATGGAAGTTGCATGGTGATTCTACAGGCAGTCTCTGATCAATGGCAAAATCGTCCTCAAAGACACAGATGTGACAAGAGCTAGGAGCAATGTGGGCTACTCTCTGACTAACGTCGGGCTTTTATATCATAAGCTTATAGGGTCCACTTGGAAAGTCAACTTAGCAGCAAGATGAGGGAGGCTACATATGCTGATCTGCCAGTTAGCAGCTCACATAATTTAAAAGCTAATTGTTAATATTGTGTGCAGCTTTTTGGATAAAAGCTGTTTTTCTCTAGAACCTAAAGTCATGAATTTTGTTAAGCAAAAATCTATGTTGCAGAAGGGTTGAATCACACACACACACACACACACACACACACACACACACACACACACACACATCTTCAATTGGCATTGCTGGAAAGATGAATGATGACATAGAGCATCACTCTGCAAGTTCGGTCTAAAAGACTAGAGAGAGTTTGGACCCCATATCTAATGTATTTTGAATACTTCTGATTGTGTCATGTGATAGAGACTCACATGATGTTTTGCTGAAGCAAGACCCATGAGAGGTCCCTTGTTGTCAGTGACAGGGCACTTGCATAGAAAGCCTTCACACACTTTCTTGGTCTCTTGTCTTCTATTATCTTCCTTTCTTTGAGAAAGGCATGGTAGAGAACTTCTGATGTTCCTTTTGGTTCTGGCTGCTATGGATAACTCCTGCCGATTCTGAGGAACTTGGCAGTTTCTACTGGATCATGCCACCACAGTTGATTTGTTTTTGGTATTCTGACACTACTGAATTGGACTGCTGGTATCCTGACAGCGGAGATTGGATTCATACCAAAGATCTACTTCTAAACAGGTCCACATCCCCTTGTTCTATTTACTGTATTTTCTCCCCTACATTTTGAACAGTGTATTACCAGGGGTGCCAAAAAGTATTAGAACCCTCATTAAAGTCGTTTTTTAAAATAAGAAGCCTACACTTACATGTGTAGAACACCCCACCCCCGCCAAGGGTAAGTAAGAGTGGAGCCCATATTTCCCAGAAGAAACTGTATGCCCATAGAAAAACAGTGTTTTCAAAAATTATATAGGGTTGACAAGACATCTCTCTAGGAAAGTTGCTTGTTAACAAATATGACAGTGAGAGTTTGATTCTTGAGCACCCCATGATGGATATTGGGCACTGACTTCTGTAAGTTGTACTCTGATCTCCAAAAGTACACATACATCCGCACATACAAACACTTACATATGGGCACTGTATGTGGGAGGTTTGTGATTTTTCCATCATGAGGTCATTTGATAAAAGACTTTATCTGTGCTGTTTCTGACTGTAGTGATAAGTTTAGAAGTTCATTTAAAGGTGTTATTACCTTCTTATGTTTGCATGTCAGGTTGCAGATTTCCCTGGCATGAAACTTTTTCATAGATTGAAATTAACATCTTTATATTTGACTGTCTGGGCTTGGCTGTTATCTGATGCCATGTTAGTTGTGCTACCAGAGTTGTAAGCCTGCCCATTCAGCCTAGAGAGTTCATTAGGCTGTCTATGAGGTGAAAAAGAGGAGCAGGAAGCCTGTGCGAGTTATTCATCGCCTTATGACTCAATTCTAATCACTTTAACGGTGTGACTGACAGAGAAATGCTCACTACTCTGATTGGGGGTATTGATTTCCCAACCCCTTTAGGGGCACACTGGAGAGACACAATCAGAGGCTTTGGTTTTCAAAAAAAGAAACCTCTTCATCTGCCTTAATCACCTGATCGATAATCAACACCAAGCCTGCGGATCTTCAACAAAGCCTCTTCCAGTGTCTTTATTTTCTGTCTTCCATGGGATTACAGATCTGCTGAGTCATGCTGATCTGACCAGATCTGAAAGAGAACAGTAAGCAATGGCAAGAGCAGCCTACACACAGGTGTTAGATCTAGACGGAAACAAGTGAGGTAACAAGAACAAAGAGAAACAACTTTGACTGTCTTCCTCTTCCTCCTCTCCACCCACATCCTTCATGGACCATTGGCTGGCAAACCATGCCCTGCATACATGGCTGGATACTTACACCCATCAAGGGAACTGTTCCCGCTGACCCAGCCAACTGGAACAAGGAGTGTGTGGGGGAAGGGGAAATATTCTCGAACAATGAGATTGCTCATGAGAGTCATATTTACAGTGGAAGCTACTGGCAAAGTTAAGTATATGTCACTGTAGCGAAGAACAGGAGAATAATGTAGACCGCGCCACTTGCCTGAATTTTGAATGTTTCTGGAAATAAACAAAAAATCCAAAACAAAACAAACAAACCAAAACAATAAAAAACAACCCAAAACAAACACAAAAATTATTTGATGCTTTTAAATGTTTGAAAGCACGGGTTCTACTCTAACATAAACGTTTCGTGGAGGATGTTCGTTCCACTTGATTTCTTCAAAGTATTTTAATCTGTATCTCTTAGAAGCTTGGGCATTTTAAATTAAAAATTGAAAAATAGATGTTTCTGTATCTTGTGGTTGACTTCAATAAAATGGTTAAAGTTGGTTCGTAAATGTTGGTTGTACCCCTCCAAAATAGTCAGCATCACCTCCCTTACAAGTTTGCTTCTGGAGTTTTAGGGGACTTGTTCACCCGACAGTTCTGCAGATTTCTTTGTGTCAAGTGGTTAATTTGCGAATCTACTTAACATATTTTTTATTCAGATCTAAGAATTCCCTCCTGAATGGGAAACAGTAACACTTATCAAATACCATCTACATTGCCAAAGTGTGAAATGTTTCCAATTAAAATTTCATTCATGTTTAGCCAATTTTTCAATTGAATTAAAAAAAAGAGCATAAAACATGCATCATGTAATGCGTCCTCTGTGAGGAGTGAGTCTTTCTATTTGCTGAATTCAGAAGCGCCACATCCAATATAATCACTGCATTCATTCCAATTACAGGAGCAAAGTTGCACAGACTCCTTCTATGTTATGTGATGTCAGGAAGAACAGTGCCTGAGCTCTAATACCTCCAGTGAAAGAGGCAGCGATTTCCCACAGCAGTGCCTTGATTTAAATTACAGAGTACATTTATTATGCTTCTGTTCCTCAGACTGTGAAATGCCATAGTACAGTAGCTTTGTTCTGACCCCTTCTCCAAAGCCCTGCCTCAAAGTGTGACTAATCTAGTGCCGGATGACAGCTAACTTCAACATCAGACAACACGAAAATTGAAGACACTTTTTATCCTCTTGCCAATCTGCGAGTGTCTGAATAAGCCTCGTCAACTTCATTACAAACTCATCATCTCTTGTGTAGATAATGATAGCCTAGGCTGGTGGAGAACTCGGCTTCTTGTTGTTTTTACTGACTTTCTCTGCCTCCAGGCCAAGCATCTGTGGGGATAATGAATGGAGTAATTCTTTTGGTACCAAACAAAAGGCTCTTGGGGTGGGGAAAGGCCCATGGCGTCAGTCTAGGCTCAGCCCTCCCAAACGAAAATTCTTTGTTATGAATTGGTTCTCAGAAAATCGCTTGGTCGTAACCAGAGAAGTGAAGGACACAGAGTAACTTTGTACTGAGGCAGGGAGGTTAAAGGCAGTGACCATGTGAAAGAATTTCAGAGGGATTCCATTCTTCTCTTATTTATTTATATTTTGCCTTGGCTAAAGCCTGTTTTTCCCAACGAGAATGACTGTGTAGGGCCAGCTAAACGGTTCAGAGTACTTGCAGCCTTTTCTGTCTAAAGGGTAGGCGTTCTGAATTATGGAGCTACCTGTGGCATAAATCAGGAGAATAAGGGAGCTACGAGGTTACAGCATAGGAAGTATACACCATCTGCGAGCTCATTCTCGGCAGGGCGTCATCTATAATTATCCTTGCCTACTAATAGATAGAGCACATACTTCTTTAGTCTTAGCCGGGAGGGCAGGAAGTTACAGACCCTATTCATGCAATATTCAAAATACTGAAAGTATACTTTATATAATTTTATAATTTATATTATTTAGAAAACTAAATGATAAATATGCCAGATTAATCTAGTAGCTTGATTTCATTTATGCATATCCCTCAGTACATTTTTATTTTATAATTTATATTATTTAGAAAACTAAGTGATATGTATGTCAGATTAATCCAGAAGCTTGATATCATTTATGCATATCCCTCAGAGCTATTTGGTCACTTAGCAGATTCCACTATTTTGAATATCAATCGGTCTCACATTTACTAAAATGGCTCTGTTAGTTACTTGAGATGAATATGATAAATACAACAACCACTTTGCCCACTCCTTCCTTTTTGCTTTGAGAATATAAAGCTGGTGTAACACTCCCACAGTGAAACCTACTCCCTCCAACTGTATTATGTACTCTGCAGTGATAAGGCCATTACATTATGCGGTACCTTTAGTGTTTGTTGCCTGGAAAAATCGTAAGTACCGTCTCCTGCTAATTTTACCAGCTTCTTTCTGTATGCACCTAAATAGAATGTGTGCAGTGTAGATGACCTATTCATTTTGTTTATGTTAGATTGACTCTTCATGTCATTTCCATGTGGACAGTAAGGAACAAAAGAACAAATAACATATATAGAGTCTTCACGTCAATTTACAGTGTCATGAGCAATTTCAGTAATAACTGTTAAGTTCATAAAATGAAGGAAACATCAACATACTGGAAGAAAAAAAAATAGCTGCAAATCTTTAGCTAAGAAGTAACTATTTTCTTCTTCTCCATCTTCTTTACCTTGTTATTATTATTACTATTCTTATTTTATTGTTTGGTAAATGCTATCCTTGGGTATTCAATTCTCATAATTAAATAGCCCATGCTGTATTTTACATGGAGAAACACTGATATTTTCTGAACAGAACAGATTAATGTAATGTTTTGCTACCTTTGACCTTGTATCCTTGAGTCTCTTGATTCTATGTCACCAAACATAGCACCGTAATAGAGTTGAGGTCCAGCTAATAGTGTGTGCCATTCTGACTGTCATGCTCCATCATTGTAACTTACTGCATGAGGTCCCCAAAGTAGCCTTGTGTGCACATGTACGGATGCACGCACATGAGTGCTTCAACCGCCCACACGAAATTCCCACTGACAAAGTAAAAGAGAAACCAGAGATGCTTTTAAATACAAATTCTCCATTCAACCATAAAAAATAAATCAACTTGTTCGTGGGTTAAATTCTAAGCAGTTATGATTCAAAGCATATTCAAATTCAGAGCTTTTATGAAGCTACTCAGGAAAATGAAGTAATAATTGATCCAGACCCTTGTATTTTGCACTGGGCCTTTGCACTAAAATGTCACCAGTCCATATTCTGTAATTATTAGGACTTACATAGTATGAAAGTGCTCTGTGATATGTCTCTTGAAAATGTTTCCCTGCACTGAGAGGTTTAGGGAAACATCTTAAATATATATTGTTATTTACTAACAAAATATTCTTTTACTATCTAGTCATCCCTTTATTATCTGGGTCCTTGTTCCTATATAGATATATAGGAACATTATGTGCATGCACACAAGTGTGTGTGTGTGTGTGTGTGTGTGTGTGTGTGTGTGTGAAGATATTCTTCCAATTAATAGGAAAACGCATGGCTGCAAAGCGCCTGACCACAGCCCAGAAGCTGTCATGTGATCCTTTAAGCTGAGAGAATCTTTAGGAATGCCACAGGTTTTTCACAAGGTATCTGTTTCTCTGTTAAAGGGATGCCAAGAAGTAACCCTTTCAGTTGTAGATCCTAAATGCATTTTTTGGTTTCAAGTTCCCATTCTGTCCACTCACTGCTCCCTCCCTCTCCTCCTGACCTCCCTCCTACCCCTCCCCAATCCTATCCCTTCTGCCTCAGGCTTTTCCTTCTCCACCATTATGTTAGGGACTTAGGCTCTGGACTTCAGGAGCCATTTTCTTTTATCTGACCATGATCATTTCTTTCCCTAAACCAATTTTGAAGCCAATGATTCTAAATACTATTTTAGTTCTAAATATTTAGTTCTAAATATTATTTTAGATGAGTGACCTATAACCGCCCAACATTCTTTTTTTTCTAAACAGAAATTTTTAAAACCTTGAAAAAGATGTGGACACTAGATAGAGCTGAAGCTGTGAAACACATTACAGATCCTTCATTTTTATAAGGAAAAATGGGAGCATTTGCAAACTTTATTTCCTGTGCATAATTACAAGCACTCGTAAAATTAAAAGAAAAGTCTTTTTATTTAGTAGATTATCAAATAAAAACTTAGACATAACCATAGTCATGGTCAAATATTGGATGTACCTGTTACCTAGATTCAGAAATGATTTTAGCCAATGAAATTTATTGTGCATGTCAGCATTTTCTTTAGTCTTCCTGAAATTAAGAATAAACTTAAACTTTACATATTTGTACCTGGAATTTTTTGATTCAAATATCAAGTCAGAGGTATAAAACTTATCTGCACAAGTTGACTGTTAGTTATATGAGTTCTCTTTAAAAATGTAGTCATGAGACTGTCCTCTAAGTGGATGCTGAAGGTGAAATAAACAGACTAGCTTTCTTTGAATGTAGCTAACAAAGGTACGGCTGGGCTAAGGCCGTCCCTAAGATCAGTGAGTATATAAACAGGATACTAGCTCCCAAGTCAATTAGAAACTCAGATTGAAAATGTCTAATTCTATAATTAAAGCAAAGGCTTAAAAGGGGAAACAGCACATTTCCAATTAAATCAACTAGGTACAAGTTAGTTAGTTACTACCACGTTCCATTTCTAAAATAGTAGCTTTTGTTGGCACGATGTAGGAAGTAAATATTTACCCAGAGAAAGGCAATTTCCCTTTTCCTTATTTAGAAACTGCATGAGCTAGTCTCTGCCTTCTAATTTTCTTTTTACTACTTAAGGTGGGAGAGGGAATTTCTCATTTTCTTCATTTTGATATTAGAATTGCACATTTGAACTTGTGTGTATTTAGAGGGGAAGGACATTTCCCTTCCCTTTGTAATTAGAAACATTCTACTTCCACTCTGTTTTCCTTAATTAAAAAAGAAAGTCCTAAACCTTGGCATAATATTGATGCTTATTTCCGAAGTTATTTTGAATAACATCAACTGACGAGAAGCATGCGCAGAACTTTCATGCCGGGAAATGTGATTACTAATAATTTCATCATGATTGCTATGACTACAATTTACTTATTCTTAATTTATTTTTGTAATGAACTGCTTCAGTAAAATGACAAATGATTCCATTAGTTAAGAAGCTAAAATGTCAATTTACATGCAGTCTTTGGTGACTAATTTGCTGAGCTGAGGTTTTTGTTTTCGTTATGATAATAATATTTGGTTATGCTCTCTGAGCAAAATTTATGAGTTCTTAAATATTAATCTTTTGATTTACTGAAACAAGGTAATTTCCAGCCTAAAAACTCTTAGCAATTTCTTTTTTAGGGACTTGACTGCCCTGGTTTTAGGAGCAATGTTCTGAAAAGTTGTCATCCAAAAAATAATGCTCACTGTGTTTCCAGCGATCACAACAATTCTTTGTCACTAATGACTGTAAATATCAGCCCATTTCAAGCACAGTTTCCAACAGCAAACATTACTCAGCTGTCAGTAAAGGCAAAGGGATTACATCAGCATTAGGGGGTGGGATGTGATGTTCTATTCTTCCTTATTCCATAGTCTATATTCATTCAGCCTGGAGCTAATGGAAGCCCTTCAGTGCTGTGAAATAAACAAACACAGTTGGTCAAATAGTGAAAAATCAAATCTCGTACAAAAGGTAGACAATACATAGTTAGTTCCATTACTGACTCCTCTCTTGGGAGGTCGGGCAGCTTCCCAGCCCTTCTCATTACAAACCAGCACCATCTGTAGCCAGTCTCAACCTGATTTGGGAATGTATAAAGTACATGAGGAAAAAAAATAGACTCACAATTGGGAGTCAGAGAATCCTATTTCAAGTTTAAATTTTGCCCGTGAAAGACTATTCGGTTTTAGACTCTGGCAAGAGCAGGCCTCATCACTCACAATGAGGAATGCACATAGCAAGGATTACTTCAGATCAGGGAGATTGAAGGTAATTGTTACGTTACAGGGGCATACATCTAGCTGGAGTACAGCTGAAGAGAGCTACAGAGTGGTCCTCTTAGCCAGAGCACTCCCGTGACTCTTCAGATGGTGAGCACTTTTCCCCATGGCACTCGTTTCGGGGTTATCATGTTTCTGTTGGCACTTCGCATTACTGAATTCTGAACTCCATATGGATAGCATGGGCACTATGTGAGCATGTGCGTGTGTGTGTGTGTGTGTGTGTGTGTGTGTGTGTGTGTGTGTGTGTACGTGTCAAATTTAGGAAAGGCTCTGATTTAAAAACAGAATGAAAATAAACCATAAATTATTCCTAATAGGAACTGACAGTGCTCTGTGCATCTGTTTGGGTCCTAATAAGGAGAGACACTATTGGAAATCTTGAAATCTGTTGCACGATTCTGAGCAGCATCTGGGTACTTGCTGGACAGACAGGTCCATACAATCCTTTCACTTTCATACCTCTCTTCTCCAACCCCATCTCTACCTTCACCTAGTATCAAAATGCATCCTCCTGAAACCCTAATTCCTTCTGTTTGAACCACTTTCACGGAAATGGTTGTATACCTTATGTGAACAACACAAGAAGCTCAATGCATGTGTACACACGAATGCACATAGCATTCAGAGAGAGGTGCTATACATATTATGTTTCTGGAGAGTTGTTGGAGGCAGAACTGATTATGTTTATTTGAGGGCATCAAAGTTGTTACTGAGAATCGGTCTGCTTCTTTTCCTATCCACCTTTGTAGTCTAATCCTAAAGAGGAATAAGCAACTCTCTAATTCTACTCATTTCCCCCCTGTTTTCTCCACAACACCGTGGAGAGATTATCTTATTGTCAGTCAAATGCTTTTCTGGCTCTCATCCACTTTCAAGACTGCCGTTAGTCTTACCAAAGGAACTACCTTTGTAATGACTGCTGATCTCAGACCTTGTGGTTTGAATGTGAAATGTACCCCCATAGATGCATGTGTTTGAACACTTGCACCCCAGTTGCCAGGGCTCATAACAAGATGTTGGAGCTTTAGGGAGCAGAGCCTTGCTGAAGAGAGTAGTCACTGGAGTCTGGCTTTGGTGTTTTATAACCTGAACTTCCCGTCCATTACCTGCTTCCTCTTTGGCCAGGATGTATGGAGGTGAGAAGTCCCACGCACACATGCCCACCTTCTGGAGGCACCTACTGCCATGCCATTCTCCCCACAGAGGACTGGATCATCTCCAAATGCTAGGCAGAATAAACACTTCCCTTCTCCCATTGCTTCTTACCAGACATTTGGTAATTAGGAAATAAGGAAAGTAAGACACAGAAATACTGTTCTATTTTTGCATTTGTACCATGCTGTTTATTTTGTCCAGTTTTTGATAAACTTGTGTCATAGCCCCAGTCTGAAAACTGCATTATAATCCCTGAAACAATGTATCCGATTATCTTCTCACATAGATGTAATAGTGAAAATAATGTGAACTTAACAAGTAGTTCACACTGCCAAATATTGAACTAGATACATTGTAGCACTTAAACTGCTAACATAAGAATGTATGACTGCTTTTGCTATCTTAATAAAACTGAAGTTGAGATTCAGAAAGTTTACGTGATATCTCCAAATTATCCTAAAGTAAGCTTCATTGTTGAGAACTGAGCATAGCTTTATGTATAGGAAAGATGACCTAGATTTTTTCCTCCTTTTTCTTGGATTCACAAACTATATTTTCCAGCATCCCTTCCAGAAAGAATTCTCCAAGGAGCTGGTTTTTACTGGAAGTAGCGCAGATTATTATACACAATTAAGATGTGCATTTAATTGTCCACCCTGTTAGAATCACTCCTACAAAATCCTCTGGGCTGGGCCAGAGAGATGGCTCGGTGGGAAGAGAGCACATGCTAGGTAAACATGTTACCCTATCTTGAACCCAGTGCCCATGGAAAAAGGAGAGAACCAACTCTCTAAAGTTGTCTTCTGACCTTCCCATATCACTCACTCACACAGACACACACAGACACACACAGACACACACACACACACACACACACACACACACACACACACACACACACACACAATCCTCCAGGCTGGATGCCAATAGTACATTTTAAAAATGGGTCTCTATCAACTTGGATCAATGTATGATTCCATGGAGTGTCACACAGGCATTGGCAATTGACTTTGAACTAAAGTAATCCTGTTTTAGGCATGGACATTGTTTTCAGTTATAAAATCACAGTTGGATATAGCTATCACTAATACAAGACCCAACTGCAAAGACCTTTCCATTTCTGCTATTTCATATCACCAAATGAACTATCCAGAAAAGTAGCTATTTCCAAAGTCACAAAGGAACCTTTCAATGTTCTTGCAGGGGCCTTGTCACACTTTCGATTTAAGGTAATTAAGCTTTTAATTATTTTAGAGTATTATAAAATGAGGGCCATTAATTAGAAAAGCGTTAGTTATGACTGTTACTTTAGGTGGCATGATATGCACCTATAATCACAACACTTGAGAGGGTGAGGTTGGAGCAATTCTCAAAGTTCAAGGCCAGCACAGACTATACCATCTAGAAATCCTGTTTCAAAGAAAACAAGAGGAGCAGAAAGAGAAAGAGGAAGGGGAAAACTCTGTTATTCTAAATAGTCTAAAATTGTCCAATCATGCAAAATGACAGACGATGGAATAGTCAGGAGAGTACCCTGGAACTCAGCCCTTAGTGAAATGCGTGATGGACCACTGTGTAAAGAGTGGAACTGCTAATTGTCATATGTGGTCATCACACACGATATATATGTGCTGAATTATTCTGTTGTTTTCTATAACTGTAAAAAATAATTATATATAAAACTTACCTTCAATACCATCATTGAGGATACTATAGCAGTTGAATCTCTTTGAGTTCAAGGCCAACCTGTTCTACATGTCGAGTTCCAAAATCAGCCAGGGCTACAAAGTGACACACTATCTCAAACAAACAAACCAACAAACACAATAAACAAAAATTTAAAAAGTCAAATAATCAAAGGATTAGAAATAATTTTAAAACAACTTAATAAAACACTAAATTTAAAATACCATAAATGTTAAGGTTTGATACGTTAGCTACCATTTTATCCCATATCAGGTCTGCTGAGCTGTGTTCCTACTGAAAAAGTTAAGCATCAGGTTAAATAGAGACAAGAACAATGAATCATATAATTTTTAGTCAAATTTCATGAAAGATTGAACGATTTTTTTAAACTTAAAAAAAAAACTATAAACGTTTCCTTTGAAAATCGTCCAGAAGTGTTTTCCACTGCACTCATGACCTTATGGCAAAACTGTGAGCTGAACTAATTCTTGTTAATCCATGTGATCAAATTTACTAAACTACTACTATACCAAGAACCTATGTGTGCTGGGAAATATAAACCCTTAATATTATTAAAATATTGCCTTATCATATGTGTGTGTGTTGTTTGTTTGTGTACGTGTGTGTGTTTGTGTGTGTGTGTGTGTGTGTGTGTGTGTGTGTATGTGTGTGTGTGTGTGTGTGTGTGTATGTGTGTATCCAAGTTGAAGGCACAGGTGACTGTGGAAACATAAAGTGTTTCCAACCAGGAACTGAGTTGTAGATTCTATGAGCAAAGCCCTAGGAGAGACCTACCACCCTCCCAGCCTTAAAAAGAAGCTTTGAAATCAAACAGTTTTATCTCTATAGCTATAGATATATTTACCTGTGTGCCTTGTTCTCCATACTTAAAAACAATGTGACTTTTAGAGAGGCTCAACTGGCCTTGTTTATCTCCTATGTGAAGTAGGGACATTAATTATACCTCTCCCAAAGGGTGGGTTTGAGGAAAAAGTATAAAGAACAGAAGATCAAATGACACATTAAAGTTCCATTTTATTAATTTTCAAGTACTTTAATTATTAACTAAAATTTTCAAGCATATTATTTAAATTAATCTTTACATCATAAAGTGCATCAATTAAATCCATCAAATGAAAAAAAAGTAAATTATTATATTAGCATTCACAGTGTCTTGCGAAGAAGACACATTATGAATGAAAATTGTTTCATAGATATTTCCAAAAGATTTGGAGTTTTTATTTCAGATTCCAGGAAGCAGAGATTTAATAGCTAATATTTAAATGACAGGAAAGAAATTTTTCATTTGGGGTCAAAAGCTTTCTCCTTCTGTTAATGTAATGAAGTCGAACAATTGCAGGACTCCACTCCTCTGCCTTCGTCTGGCCCCTGCTGATGATGAAATAAAATACTGTTTTGTCTACTGAGAGAACAAGATGAGTTAGGGAAAAAATAAATTATATATGGTCTATTTGTGGTTTTTGTTCTTTTCTGTGTGTGTATGCATTCTTTTTTACCATAGAAACTAAAAAGTATTTCACGTCTAGGTCTTCTATTTATCTCTGTTAAGTCAACTTCTGTGATTCTTAATGGAAGATCTGAGATAATGAACTCAGAAAAAGAAAATGTTCTACACAGGCTGGTGTAAGACCCCTGGCACACATGTAGCAGGGGACTGCCTTGCCTGGAATCAGCAGGAGAGGATGCACCTAATTCTTCATAGCCTTGATGCCCCAGGGTGGGGGACTATGAGGGCTTGCCCTCTCAGAGGCAAAGGGAAGAAACAGGTGGCAAGGGTGGGGAGCATTTGGGATGAAAATAAACAAATAAATAAAGAGAGAGAAGGTTCATTTTTATCTTACAGTTTGGAGGTCTCAGTTCATGAGAAGTAGACAAGAATATATGGGCAAGAAAAACCATTGCCCTAGTGATCTGATCAGGTAACAAAGAGTAGAGGGGGGAGCTGGGGAGGCTCACACCCCTCAAAATCATTTCCTGATGATCTGAAGAACCCCACCACCACCACCACACACACTATTCTCAATTTCCAAACTACAGAATTTCATCAGTATCTCGTGTCTGGCTCCTTACTCACTACCAAGCCATCGTACCTCCTGAATGTTATCTGTAACAAGTTAGAGTTACATGAAGAGGAGAATGAGGGGATGGTCTACAGATGTTGCAGGCTGACTATTGTGTTACTCAAAAGTCTCTCTTTTAGCACATCATAAAGGAATTTTATTTCAAAATAAACCCGGGGCTTGACTCTTAGTAGTAAAAGCACTTGGTGAGCATGCTCAAAGCCATAGGCTTAATCCTTAACCACTACTTGTGAAACAAAAGAAGAGAGGGAAGGAAGCAGGGAGTGAGGAAGGAAGGTAGGGAAGGAACCGCATTTTAGTAGCTTCCCATCCAGTTGTTTCCCTGTAGCTAACTAAAATCATTCTTCTCCCCTTAAATTAGTCCTCATCCCTATCAAAATGGTGTACTTTCTCTGTTTGTCTTTCTGTTTGTGAAAACATCTTCTTAGATCAAAACAGCCTCTTTCTCATCTTTCACTCCTTCCTCTCTCTTTTCAATGTCTGTACTCAGGCACCTCTAGAATGATTGCAGACTGCCAACCTTGCCCCTCCATCTCCATAGACCTCTCTATAGTCTGGGAGGTCCTTGGCTGTAGCTTAAGCTAATACAGAGTTCTTTTTTTTTTCCATTTTTTATTAGGTATTTAGCTCATTTACATTTCCAATGCTATACCAAAAGTCCCCCATACCCACCCACCCCCACTCCCCTGCCCACCCACTCCCCCTTTTTGGCCCTGGTGTTCCCCTGTACTGGGGCATATAAAGTTAGCAAGTCCAATGGGCCTCTCTTTCCAGTGATGGCCGACTAGGCCATCTTTTGATATATATGCAGCTAGAGTCAAGAGCTCCGGGGTACTGGTTAGTTCATAATGTTGTTCCACCTATAGGGTTGCAGATCCCTTTAGCTCCTTGGCTACTTTCTCTAGCTCCTCCATTGGGAGCCCTATGATCCATCCATTAGCTGACTGTGAGCATCCACTTCTAATACGGAGTTCTTTGTCTCCACTCACTTTCCTGCCATCCAACACTGCATTCATTATTCTTTCACCATAGTTCTCTTGCAAAAGCGCAGATAGGGCTCTGGTAACCTTCTTCTTCAAACCCTAGGATGATTTATTATAAAATCAATATATTTTGTATTCTCACTATATTTTCTTGACTTCTAGCAAATCCATCCAAAGTGTTACACAGACTTGGGCTTTCTTGAAGTACAAAGATTGAGACCAAGCTGGAAAGCAAGAAGGGCTTGCAGAAAACTGCTTTTGCTGGCTATTTCTTTTCCCTAGCCTGAGCACATGGAAGGATTATTCCCTAGGGAATGGGAGAGCAGTTTCTTTGAAGAACCGAAGTATCCTGCCCAACTTTGAACACTAGAGGACTTTTGCCCTGCGAATGCTTTAATTTCTGAGGGACTAGTGAGACAGATCCTGCCTAAAGGACCGGACACCAGGAGAAATGGGCAGAAGCTTGATTTTAGGTGTGGTTCTTCAGAGGCAAAAAGGAAACGTTAGGTAGAGAGATTCTTTGCCTCCAGAAGAGACTTTGCAAAAACTGAAAGCTGGAAGCTGCTTGCTGAGGGTGTTCCTTAAAGCCAAGTCTTTTAGTGCAGATGGACTAGGGCAAGCGTCACAGTATCTATAGCAGCATGCAATGTGACCTGAGAAAGAGAACCCCGTCACTGTAACCTCTTAGAGGAATGTAACCTTGCTCAGATTCTCTCTTACTCTCAATTAAATGTCAAGCATAATTAAGTGTAAAGGTCTATTGCTAGGAAGAACAAGGCCACTCCTGTCTCACTCCCTCTCAACATCACTGGTGGAAGCAATAAAAGGCAAACCAGCAGGAGCTGAAGCCCTGCCTTAAGGTGTCTGGCAATTCAGAAAACATTACAGTTTTATTAATGGACAATATACATGCTACTGAGTGATTGTCTACTCCTGGACAGAGGTGAATGTTGATTTTGTTTTGTTTTTAAATTCAGAATTATTTAGGGAAGGTAACATGTGACAGAAAATGGGACATCCTGAAGCCGGCAGATACAGATTGAGCAACAAAGATTTGAGCATCATGGATAGGCGACTTGCAATATTTGTGCCTAAGTACATATTAATTGTGTACTTGCAACTTTACCTTTTGTACTTCATTATAAATTATGGAAGTGCAAAAGTGTATTTTATTTGTGTCTGCATACTATTTATGAACTTATCAATTGAATGAAAGAACTTAGTTTATACACTTTTATTAGGAGTCTCAAACTTCTATAATTTATTATTGTATATAGAATATACATTCTCTTTTACTTTCCACAGAAACAGGGTTGGTTATTTGAAAGAGAGCTTATTTTCTAATGTGCATATATTTATACCATAAGTTATCCATATGTGAGTGAGACTTACTGTATTTTAAATCATTTGAGTGTATACCCTGGTTCCATGTACAGAAGGATGTTACATACCTGTGTAGCATGTTTGTTAAGAGGAAGAATATAATAAAGATGCTAGTATAAACATGTGTCTTAGAATAGGCTCATGAAATAAGAATGTTTTTAAAGCCTTGGTCAAATTTAACAAAAATAAATATTAAAATGTTGAAAGTAATAAACTAGTTGCTACTTTGTGTCTGGCATCAACCATACAAAGTAACTGAGGCAAGGAGAAATTAATACATTCCTAACCATATACAACTGACATGCAATACACATGATACTTTCCCTTATGCTTTCCAATTTGAGCAGTGAAGACAAATGTGTCACAATGATCCCTATTTTGTCTGCCTCTGAGCCCTGGATGACTTATGCAGCATAATTCCCTTCTCTGGCCTGATAACCAGAAAATAATGCTAAGTTGATAACAGTTTTAAATACATATGTACTAGACTGTGTTTGTTCATCTTTTATTCACCTGGTTCACAAAATTTCAGTGAGCCCAAAGGTCAATGACGCAAATGATGAAAATGGAAAACAAACAGGCAGAATGGAAGCACCTCCAGGGAGTGACTGGTGGCTGAGAGATGACCCTGTGGAGAATGGGAAGATGCTGCACTCTAGAACATGCTCTTACATAAACCAACAGAAGCAAGAGTTATGGGAGAGGAAACCTCACAAAGTTTCGGATTATAAATATCTAGGTACATAAAAGATAAGAAAAGGCCTACACAGAAGAAAGACATCTCTGCAGAGACCAGAGAGGGCACTGGATTCCCCCAGAACTGAAGTTACAGCCATTTTTTAAGCCTCCCAAGGCTGATGCCAGGAATCCAACTCTAGTTCTAAGCAAGAGCACCTAATACCCTTAACCACTCTTTGCATCTTTTTCTTTCTCCTTGCTGAATCTGTGACTGCCTTCCTGTTTCCCTCTCTGCTTCTTCTTGTCAACTTTCCCTTTGTCCATATCTCACCTGTTTCTGTCTCTTTCCTAGTATTTCTCCCACTGTCTTGTTTCTTGTTTCTCTTTCTACCATTCTTCTATCTCCTTTCTTCTTTACTTTCTGCTATATTTAAAGTTCCCATTAAATGTTTTAAAATGGAATTTTGGAATCATTAAACTGCTTCTGTTGGAGGACACTGTTAGGATAAAGGCTATTTTAGCCAATGTTGAGGGTCAAAGGAGTAAGTATGGCCTCTACACCAACAATGGAAGGGCAGAGAAGAAGACTGGGGGCATAGTTTAGGAGATATTTAAGAGGTTCATTCAAGTAGACTTCATGATAGATTTCAAATAAGAAACTTAGTTGATGAGGAGCATGTGACATTCAATCTGGGAGAGTAGAAAAACAAATATTTAAATATTGATAGAGAGTGAAAAATTGGGCAAGTCTGGACTGTATTTATCTTGAGTATGTGAATGTTAGGTCACCTTCTGTAAGGAGGGGGAAGGTTCCACATAGTGGAGATTAGGGATACCCCTGCATGCAGTGAAGAAGGGTATGTGGAGAGATCTCTGGCTATCTAGAATTATGGTTCCTCAAATGGTGTTTACCATACACTTACTTCCAATAGCAGTGCTAACGTAGACACAATCAAGCCTAAGATACCTCAACTCTATACAAAGAGCTACAGGAAACTAAGGAATACTGAGAATTGGAGAAATAGTTTTCCCCATGGAAGAGCACACCAATTGATTATCCAATACCAAGTAATTATCCATGAAATCACACATATGATTAACATTATATACACTGAGTAGGTCCTACTTATGTGTTTAGGAATATATACTAAAGTTAATGAAAAAAGATGCTATAGATTTGAAAGAGAATAAGGAGGGATATATGAGAAGTTTTAGAGAAAGAAGAGGTAAGGAGAGAATGATGTACAATAGCATTTAAAAATAAGAAATAATTTAAAAAGACATTTATATTATATAGCAAATTAAGTAATTGTTAAGGTAGCATTTTGACAAACAACAACCACAAAGAGGAAATGAAGCTACATCTAAACTAAGCAGAGATTAAATATTTTTTCTTAGTCGTTTGGAACCCCGAGTTTAGTCATTAAATCAAGGGAGGGTGTTGTTTAATTCTCAAGCCCCTTGAATTATATTTGTATAAACAATGTTCTCTGGATATAAAATAAACTAGAAATTTATGTTACAACTTAATTTCCTGAGTAAAATATCATGCAATGTTCATGGTCTCCTTGGCCTTTTCCATTAAATAACATTTTCCGATTGTACTGGATTTGAAAGTAGAGAAGAAAGCTCTTTACTTTTCTCTCAACCACTGTTTTTAAGTTCTTCACCCCTGCTAAAATGAGCTCTTGCCTTTGAGTCATTTTATAAGAGGCAATCAGGAGCTTTAAAGGAACAAAACCCCAAAATATTTTATTAAATTAATTTTAAAAGAAATATTTGAACATGAAAATCTGCATAATATAAATATTTTATATGGAAAATAGCAATAAAAATTAATATTTAGTTATGTTATTCATATGTAGGAAAAAACAGATAGCTAATTTAGATACTCTGGTCTACCTCCTAGAATATTTCAAATGCATATATGAGACTATTTGGCTGAACTGTATTTTATAGCTTGCTTGCATTAACTCTCTTTTACTGGTTTTAAACTGTGCTAATGATTTTATTTTTTGCATATTTCCTTACATGCTTACATACCACAGAGATATAATACACAAACAAATTAATGCAAAATTCACATAACTACTAAAACAAATTTGGAAAGAGCCCAGTATTATACGTATTAAAACTTCCTGATGAAGTGTGAGACTCAGCTATTCATTTAATGTGGGCACTGCAGTATTCAAATGGGCCAGGGGAATTCCCACAGCCTCATGGAAATGGCTCATCGTTAAGAGAAGCTACATCCTTCTGGCTTGGTTCTAAACACACAATTTAGACATGGGCCAGATGCGCCAGAAGCTGGTGTAATGTACTTGAAATACTCAACAATTCATCACTCTCACAAAATCAAGTCTCTTTCTGGTAGCTCATGAGACTCAAATCGTTCCTAAAATGGCTAGATTTTGGACAAGTTAGTATACTTCTTGTTTCTGTGATACTAACCAAAAGCGATCTGAGGAAGAAAAAAAATGATTTGGTTTCTAGGGTACAGTCTCTGGAGACAGGCACTGACGCAGAGACAAGGACAGTGGAGGGATATTGGTGGCCTGTTTGCTTTATGTCTGCTTTCTATGTCCAGCTCAGCTACCTTTATTATGCAGTCCAAACTCATCTGGTTAGGAATGGAAATGCTTACCATAGGCTGAATCCTACAACAATTACCCATGAAGAAAATACCTCACAGACATGAATATAGACCACTCTGATCTGAACAGTTCTTCAGGTGGCATCCCTTTCCTTGGTGACTCTAGGTGTGTGTCAATTTGCTTAAGGTCATTACGATGACCTCACATTGTAGATTATTTTGTTTTGTTTTGTAAGTATGTATGCATAAAGTTTTGGCACAGGAACAAAAATAATTACAAACAATATGCCATATCAAACATCAAAACTCTCTTCATTCTTGTCAGGATAGTTTGATTGTGGAGTTAAATCAGCACTGAGCAAAGTCATAAAATGTGTTTGGCTTCAAAGTGAATTCTTAGGAACTTTTGAAGATCTCTTCCTCGAGGAATATATAAAATGTTTTGAATGTTGGTCTCCATTGTCTTCGGTATTGCTTAAAGAAAGAATTCATGCAATTGACCAAGTTTCATATCACATATTGATAGTTATCAGTTTGCTAAGCACAACCTATGTTAATAGTTCTGGAATAACCTAGGCTGGGTTTGGGCGGTAGCTGAGAGCTACTTCTAAGTGTTAGTTTTAGCTTTGCCAACATCAGCCTCATGAGATTTGTTAAAAAAAGAAATTCTTGGATCTTTTGCAGACTT
The DNA here is from genome assembly GCF_000001635.26 of Mus musculus. Taxonomy (NCBI): domain Eukaryota; kingdom Metazoa; phylum Chordata; class Mammalia; order Rodentia; family Muridae; genus Mus; species Mus musculus. Next base: position 64,378,849 of record NC_000068.7, on the reverse strand, counting down.
TATAAATAAAAATAATCCCTTGGTAGATGGACTAAAAAGGTGTTTTTGTTAATCGTCTAAGTAACTCTACTGCAAACCAAAGGAAAATAAATGTCTTAGAAATGGTGTTGGTGAGATGACTCGGTAGATACAGGAGCTTGCCATCACGCCTGATGACCTGAGCTTGACTCTGATGACCCACATGCCAAAAAGAGGGAACAACCTTCTGCAAGTCCTCCTCTGACATACACATGCTATGACATATACATGCTATGACATACATGAAACTACCAAACATCGTGTCACCAACAGAGTTCAGTTTCTTGGTCCAATGAACATCAACACACTCAAGAAAGTACTTGGTGACAAAATGAATAGATAAAAAGGCAGGTCATAAGGTCATAATTTATGAGGATCTTCTATCAGTCTTCAATCCTCATCAGCCTTGAAAACACACACACACACACACACACACACACACACAAACACACACACACACTAAACCTAACTAGTACTAGATAGTGCTTAGGTAAAGTGTTAATATTCTGGTTATTGAACACAATGGGCTGCCATTACCGTAACCACAGACTCATATGTCGATTTTACAGCCTAATTTGAGAATGAGTGTACAGAGCAATATGTCCTTGCCCTGATCACTTGAATAAGCCACAGGTTTTGATAAGAGATGAGCCCAGTGTGACCATGCAGAACCCATGTCACTCTGCCCTGCCCACAACAGAATGCCACAAGACCCTACCACATGCCACTGAAAACTCAGTCCTGTGATAGTAAAAAGATGTGGAGACACCCTCCCAACAGAGCCTCTGATTAGCTTAAACTACACAACACAACCAATTGTGATTGCAGGAAATGCTTCACAATGGAAAACTAAGAATACGTTGAAAGAAAAGTAGAGACACTTTATTTTTAGTTTATGTGACATTTAAAATGTGTAAAAATTTCCAAGGTAATGGCTTGAACGTGCTTCGGTTCACACGTGTCATTTCTGCTGGGCCAAGAAAGTTCAAAGAAAGGGGAGACTGGATTCTTCTCATCTGCCCCTTCTCTGCCATTTCTGCTGCTTTTGTGATCATATTGACAAACTCAGGCACTGAACAAAACACATATGAATTTATGTCAATTTGTTAGCAATGTGCTACCACATAGCTATAGCAAAGAATAAGCTAAAGGAGACATTCTTGCCGTTTGTATATGTTCCTTATGTGTTCTTTCAAATGTAAAATAATTTCTTAGCATTTCAAGAATTCTGTGAGGACAACATTGCATTGATTTATATCTGGCTTTGCTTTTTTTGATTCTTGTTCAGATCTGTAGTTATTTAGAGAACTATAAAATAAGGGTGGTGAGTATATTATATATAACATATATTCCATGTACAGACATATTATACACACACACACACACACACACACACACACACACACACACACACACACACATATATATATATATATATATATATATATATATATATATATATGTAGAAAATCTCTAAAATGAAGCTAACAGAAAGATAGAGGAAAAACTGCTGGGAATTTTATTTTGTCACAATATTGTTGGTCGTGTTTTGGATCTGGGATTGCAGTTTGTGGACTATTTTATACTTCTCAAATTTCTCCTGTTCACTTGTGACTCTCAAATCTAATAGAAATCTCCTTTTTCTCTTTCAAGAAATACTTGTCTGCTTCTAGGGCTATCGAGGGAATACTTTTTCAAAAACTGTTCTCACTAGCTAGAGCAGCTCACAAATACATACCTAGTGGGATCCTATCGAAAAGCAGCCATCAAAATAGCCAGAATAACCTAACAGCTCCTTGCAAAAATCTACAGGGAATAAACTGAACAGTGCCTTACGAGCTTGGTTTCAATTTCTGTAATAATCCACCATTTTGGACAGAGTTAATTCCTCAGACTGTGTACTCTTGGATAATTTAATTCTATAGATAATCTCCCATATTTGCTTTGGGATAAAATGTCACACTTTCTCCATTAAACTCTTTCATGTCCTCTTAGGACAAGTAGTTGGATGTGGAGAGCTTGGGCTGCCCTTTCTTCTGCTGGAACCGCCATGCCAAAGGCACGGAAAGTAGATATGATTTACTGTGCAAACTTGCATCTTAAACATCATTAGGCCAGGTGTAGGGAAGAGGAGGGAGCAATAGAGTAACAAAATATGATAGCCCAAACATTTCTTCTAAGACAGGATTGGTTTAAGAGCATGGGGGTTGTTTGAACATGTTAATACAGCTGATAAAATTCAATAAGCTAAATGAAGAGTGGATGCCTTATATTTTTAGGAAGTGAAAAATTGACATGTCTCAGCTTTTGTCAGAAACAGTATTTGATACTAATACAACTACTCTGTCTGCTAGACTTCGAAATTCCATGTGACATTTGGAAGAATCGCCATTTTGTCTTGTGTGGGATGGGAATTGTTACTTTCTCACAATGATGTTATAAGGACTGATTGAACACTTTTCAGGGCTATGAGCAAGGTGTGACATGAGAAGAGAACAAGAATCAAACTGGAAACCTCAAGTATTCGTTACAGGGTTTCCCAGCAGCCAAATTCCCAAAAGCTCTCTTGAGCAGCAATTGGTGTTTATGTGCTCACCATACAGCATGCTGTGCACTGTGAAGTTGCTAAAGCAACTCATGAAACCCTGAGCCAGTAAACAGACTAGATTCAGAAAGAGACCAAACTCTTTAGAATACCCACCCTGTGGCAGGCAGATAAAGCTAGAGAAACACCAATAATGTGCTTGCATGAGTCAGTGTATAAATGTTGAGCTAAAACTCAGAATTCTCTGCTTGAAGCAATCAACCACTTAGTAACCAAGACACTAATGTGCTGTAGTCATACTTCCTGGGAAATACGATTTATCCAGACACCAAAATCTACTAAGTTCTCACTTATATTCATGAAATACTGCACAGGACATACATTTCTCTAAATAGTCTACTAACTTTTCAATCGCTAGACAAATAAAACAAACCGGACTTTAAGGAGATTGCAGGTGCTTTCTTTTTCCCTTCATATATTTAAATAAATGATTTTTTTCAGCTGCAGTCAGCATTGCTTTCATGAATTACTTCTGCATAAAAGTATATATGTCTAAATCGAGAATTTCTAGATAGAAGATTACACCCTGTTATAAAGATTTTAGGAGATCAATATTTATTTTCTCTTCCTGTAGTCAGTAGATGACTTTTTGTTGTAAGTTAAGGCAACTCAAAGAGCAGAAGAAAAATGCTTGACTTTTTTCTACTTGTTTCCCTCCTTTCAGGTTCTCTTAAACATGATTTTAAAGGCATAGTTCATTATTGTTCATTGTCTATGTGCTGAAATGTGAATTCAGGTGACCACCGAGTTGAGAAGAGGATGTCCAAGTCCCTGGAGCTAGAGTAGCAAATAGTTCAGAGCCACTCAAGGTTGTAGGGTTGGTCTGGTGCTGCTATGTATTCAAATGCTAAATTCCTTACCCCTAGACCAGTCAGTAGAGGCAGTAGAGGTAGGGGGTTTTCAGTTACCTGGATGAGGGCTGCAGCAGGGATCACAAGGAGAAAACAGGGGGAAAAAAGAGTGAAGAAGAAAGAAGATGGCGAGAACAAGGGTTGCCATTAGATATGGTGGTCGAGGGTCACATACCCCAGCAAAATAGACCCTGCGGAGAGGCTGGTGGAGGAGAGATAACCTAGGAAGACACAAAGAGCAAGTATTTGGGGAGTAAAGCTGGGGAAGAGCCAGCCTAGCCATTAGAAAATTAGATTGGGGTAATTCCCGAATAATTGTACAAGAGCTAATGAAACAAATCACTATAATCTACAGAGACCACTTCCAAGTCTGAGTCTCATTCATTTGGAAGCAAGGCAAGGATAGATACAATTTAATTTATTTTACAATCCAATATAGATGATAGGAATCAAACTGGGGTCTTCTGCAAGAACAGTGTCACAAGTGCTCTTAACACCAGAGCCACCTCCCCAGGCCTGAACATTCATTATTTTTTTTCTCTGTTGTCATTGTTTCCACTATGTAATTAAATCATAGTCAGCAACAGTATGTGGACCCTCAAACAGTGACTGTACTATGAGCAAGTACTGGGATGCTCTACTCAAGTGCTCAAGGAAGGCAGGGTTGGCCTAAAGTCTATTTACCAGAAAAGAAAATAACCCTTGACAAAAAGCACTCACAGCCTTGCTATTTGGTATAAGCTTTCCACCAGAAAGAATATTTTACAAGTTCTCCTTAACAGTGCAATAATTTCTTAGAAGAGTTTTTATATTATGGGACAAACACATTGAGAAATTACCGAAGCAGTCGTAACATACTAAAGATTGCTGAACTTTATATATTATGTTAGATGAAGGAAACAAATGTGAAATTGTTGAATTTGAGCAAATTCTCAAAACAGCAAGTAAGTCAGTGTGTGATGCTGTTGGTGCTGAAGGTTCTATTGTGCATTGACATTTTGTAAGAAACAACTTCCTTTACTCCTAAGAAAAGTAACTCACTGCAGACTTTCCATGTCATCTTGCCCAGCAAGTTTCACACTGAAGGACTGGGTGATAATATAATCTCCAGGGACCACTTCCAGGGCAAGGCAGTTCTGCACTTTAATCACTGGTAATAAGGAAAAGGACACATCTCAGAAAAAGGCTTGCAGAGGAGTGCATTATACTCACCTTCTCTATTTGGACAACCTCCAGTTGATAAGGTTAAGAAAACAGAACTTACCTTAACTTTGCAGGACTTTTCAGAACCTTTAGTGAGCTAATAGATAGGACTTTCAACTCTCTTAGATCTACAGAATGTTATCAAAGGCTGCTTCTAGTCTCAGAATACTTATTATATTCTTCTTTTATATTAACACAACATAGAAACTACTTTACGCATATAAAGTCTACATATACCTTATACCATTTCCATATTGTGTTAATCATTTTTATATGGGACAATTTTCAAACTTTTCAGTAATAATTAACAGTCAGTAAAACATTATCAGTAAGGAAATCATCTAGCTGGCCATGGGTCCCATGTCAGTAATTCCAGCACTCAGGAAGTAGAAGAGAGAAACCAACTTGGGATACATATTGAATTCTGGGCCTACATACCAAAAACCCCATTTCAAAAACTGTTGCGTTGAAACACAACAGAACAAAAACATCCAAAGTCACTTGTTAAATATTCTTAAAAAGGGAAACCTTTGAGAATCCTTATGCAACGTGCTATTTCTAACTTTCAATTCACAGTTTTTGAGTACGAGTAAACAGTAATAAAATTAGGGCTGGAATATTCACTACAACTTAAAGAGCTTCTTCTTATATCCCTTCTTCATCAGACCCTGGACCTGCAAAATGTAAAAGCAAGCTAAGAGAAACCCTTTGCAACTCTTACTTACTTACTTACGCACCTCACCTTGAAGTTTGGGACACTCTACTTAAACAGGGGCCTAGGTCCAGCTGCTAAGAGTACGGATCAGAGGAATAGGTAGGGCATTTGACCAGAATAGAACCTTATAGTTCTAGAACCTTATGGTTCTATACTGGTGAAATGGTGAAATCCTATACAGAATGATGATCCAACCCAGCATTTCCTATCCTCTATGCTGGTGAAGAAACATTTTCTATCCTGGACTACTTCTGTCAGAGGTATCTGTGAGAATTTAGTTTCCTTCACATATTCCTTCCCATCCTTATGTTCCTACCCTGGCTTTTGTCCTAGAGGCTATAGGAACACATCATGTATCCATCTATCTCTCTGAGTTTGTCTGGAACTGCCCAAGGGAATGTGCCCTCCAGAAATTAGAAACAAGAGAATCCTATGGAGACAATTTTCTGCCCTGTTCCCTAGGAAGGGCCCACGGCCTGATTCCTGTAAGACTTTTCCATAATCCCATCTGTGCCTCCAGGGTCCATTATCTGCTGACACCTCAAGAAGACCTAGCAGGCTGCAGATGAAGACTGTCAAAGAAAGAGTTGTCCATATTCAAGGCATGGGCTCTTCTGCTTTCCAGAGCTCCACTCTGCCTCGTTTCTAGAGAGCGAACGCCTACCATGAGGTGGGAATTCAGGACCAAGATGATGTACTCATCCAAAATCTACTCTGTCCTCCTGTCTCCCATGTTGTTGTGCAGAATCTAAAAATTCCCTACTCCAATTAGTCTGCATTTCAAAAGTAAGTCAAATTGCTTTCACAAATGCAAAAATTCCTAATCTATAGTTTGAAATGTTAAACTCAAATCTATTGTTCATTCCATGAACACTTCAAAATATTTTTTTGTTTATTCTTTGAGAATTTTATATATGCATACAATATATTATGGTCATAGTCAACCCCTACTTCGTCCCACCAAATCTTCCATGAATTTCTGTATATCCCCCCTCCCATTTTCATGTCCTCATTTTTGTCTTTAAATCCAAATGGTGCTGGGCATATAGTTATGGATTTGGGATCATCCGGTGTAGTATGTTCAACCTACTATGAACCAGACCTGTAAACAAAACTGACCCTGCTCCTCTAGTGGCCATCAACATTCAATGGCTGCCCAGGTAGTGCTGAGACCTTATATGTCCTTCCTCTATCCATGGTGAAATGCTGACTGCCTGAATGCTCTTCAGGTATTGCATAGGCAACCACAGCCGCTGTTTATTCATGACTGCAAAAGGCCAGTTGTATCTAGAAGACACTGTATCTAGAGGTCCTCCCTGACCTCTAGGTCTTATGACCTTTGAATGTCCCTCTTTTACTATATTCCCTGAGCCTTAGGTGTATGTCCATTCTACAGATATACCACTTGGGACTAGATAACCCATAGGAGCTTGGTCTCCCACAAGAGTTTCCCTCTCTTAGTTGTTCGTTGCCTGTATTTTTCCATCTGTGGCTGGGACCTTTTGAGGTTTCTTCTATCCATGATGGCATGTCAACTAGTGTTAGCATTGGGCTGTTATTTAGGAAACCATACTTTTGAGTTTTCATGAGTGTGCTTTTTTTTTTAAATACAGAAGACATTACCTATCAGCAGATGTCCTTGTTCTCTCTCTCTCTCTCTCTCTCTCTCTCTCTCTCTCTCTCTCTCTCTCTCTCTCTCTCTTTTACAGTCATCCTGTCTCCTCGTTTTCAGTGTCATCTGATCCTTAGCTACAGAGGTTTTGTTGTAGGTTGTGGTTGGAAACTCCATAATCAGTTGTCCTCTGTATTTTGATGAGCAGTGGGTTTCTGAGATGGTCTACATCTGTTGTTGCAAAAAGCTTCTTTGATGAATCATGAGAGATATAATTATCTGGACATGTATGGATCTAAGCTTTTAGAATGCAGTCGGGAATTATATGGGTTTAAGAAAATAGTAGTTGTAGTTGCTTCTCTAGGGTCTGTCATCTCACCGGCCATAAATAGCTGGCTAGGCTTACAGTGCCAGACCCAAGTTCATCCTATTGAATGAGCCTTCGGTTCAGTTGAAGAGCTGTTGCTGACTGCCAAAATATGAATGCCTGAAACATTAATTTCAGGGCTATTTGGTTTGCTTTCATTTTTAGCAAAATATCACAACATATATGAAATTTATTCTTTTGTGCCATTTTGTACATGGAGACATCAACAAAGGGCTTCACAGAACGAAAAAAAAAACCTATTGACAAAAATTTCACTTCATGTTGAAGAAAGACCTTGGTTCAGCAACATCCGGTATGGGAGTACATAAATAATTGCTTATTAAAGACTGTCTATATGGAATATTACAACCCCGAAGTATTAGCAATTCAATAATGAAAACAGTATGATTTACTTCCCACTAACATCAGTAATTGACACCATGGATTATATAATATTAGTTCCTGCCAGTAATTTTGATTGAAGCTAAGGAGAAATGACCATGAAATATACATTTATAACTCCGTGTGAAGCAGTGCAATCACTATGAATGGCTGATGAAGTCTTTAACTTTCTGATAGTCATTGACAGGCTGTATTAAATTTTATTCAATGGCATCTGTCAAGGGAGGTACAAAACTCTGTTTGCTGGGCCCATTAGAAAGAGATGTAATGTTTAATGAAATTTATATAAGGTCTGAATAAGTTATATGAAATTTATCCTAGAATGGAGGAAGATGCTTACTCGTTTGTACTTTGATACAGGACAGAAACTGAACAATTGACCTGGGACTTATGACAAAGAGACATTCTGCAAGGTCATATTCTACTGGGAAGACCTCTCCAGTTTAGAGAAGCTAAACATCTGACCCCCTCAGAAAAAAACCAAACAACAACAACAACAACAACAAAAAACAAACAAAAAGCAAACTCCCCCAGAGAGTCACAGAGCATGCGTGATATGAGAAAGCCCAGGATATACAACCCACTGCATTCCATTTAACACTACAAAATATCACCCATATCTATTGCTTATCAGGAAATTCTGAATGCAGAAAATCTACCTCCAATTCGTTTAATTCAGGAGGATTCTCTTATCCCCAAGTTAAGAGAAAAAAATGACAAGATTAATAATGAATGAAAAATATTAAAAATTCTAATATTTCTTACAGAGCAATGTTATATGCGGAATCTTTGTCTCAGTACACATTTTCTTAAAAGTCCTGGTGGTGGTGGTGTATGGGGCGGGGGGTGGGAGTGGGATAGGAGGGGTGCTATAGTTCAGATCTACCATCAGAGGTAGAATTCAAGGGCCCTCTAAAAGTGACCTTAGAAGCAAACACATGAGCCAAAGAATTAAAGAGAATGTGGCCCATGGCCCCTTTAAATTTTTTCCTCAGCTAAACAGACATCTAGTCATTTAGAAAAGAACCCTCCCCCTTGTTAGACTAGCTGAGGGACAATCCCCTGTTGTCATTTTTATTGTCTGCCCTGGAGAAGGAGGCAGCTTGGGATGCCTAATGGAATCTTGATTCTATTTCACAGCTACAGAGCACAGCCAGGAGCCCGTGGTGCTTTTGTGAGCCAGAATCCACGGAGGCTAATTTTGGCTGAATAGAGGCTAAAGAGAATTCATTTTTCCTTGTTACATTTATTTCACTAAAATTGTTCAAACTCACAAGATATTGCTAGGAGGACACCAGCAAGTGCTTCTTAATTGGGGCCCCATTCAGTAGCAAAACTGACTTTGCAGGTACCAGCCACAGAGGTGATCGGGAGTCCAGGGGCCCTAAATGCGCAGGAATTAACCTTAACACAGTAACATCACCGTTCTGTCTACTCCGATGTGGAGTATAATCTTGAAGCCTCTGTTTCACATACTTGCTGGAGAGAGGAGCTTGCTCTCTCATCTTTCAGTTGCTACATATGAAAGGTTTCACGTCCTGGCCTTACCAGTGGATTCTGCTGAGCATGCTTAGAGAGATAATTGCTATTCCCCCCAAAACACTGAGAGTCTCTAGAGAAAACTAGCAGCCATAGAGTATTAACCAGTTTTCAGGAAGCCCAATGGACAGGAGAAATGTAGGATGGATCACTCTGCCTTTCAATCCCACTTCAAATTTTAATGAGTGAGAAAATTTTTGTATTTATGTTTAAAGTGTGCAACATCTTTTCTTTATGTATCCCCCCCACTCTTAATATCATAGAATCTTATTCTATAATTTTACATTTGTACATATTGAGAGTCCTGTGTACAGTTCCAACTTCTCATGAATTTTAACTCAATAATTAATAAGGGTAACCATTAAAAAAATAAAATCTCACAGAAAAATTCCCAAAGATAGTGGCATGTCTTGCTATTATTTTTACTGTTTTATATCAGATCTCCAGTTTGCTAAGAAGGGAAACACCATCCACTCAAGTTTCCCAAAAAGCAATAGAATTATTCCCATTTTACAGATGGGGAAGTGAAAGCTATGAGCCATAGATAGGTAAAAGAGCTTCATGGAAAAAAAAAAAGAAAGAAAAACTTTTATTTTAAAATTCACCCTTTTGAAATCAACAACACAAAATAATCCCCAAGTGTTTATTGTCCCCAAAATGAGTTTAAAACATAAATCCAATATCGAAACTGGTATGTTATAGGGCAAATTTAGGGAGAAAATAAATTTGCCTGTAGCTAGCACTCTACACTGTTTGTTGTCCAGAGGCTCCTGATGGTAGTTAACCCAAGCTCACCTGCATTAAATATTGACCCTGAGGGGCAACTTCAGGCCTTGCTAATGGGGCAATTTGGGGCCTTAATGATGCAGACAAAAAGGTCCACAATCCTACTTGATGAACTGAAGAGCTCATTAGCATGATTTTCAAGGGTGCTACTCAAAGAATTAGCATGCCAACCAAAGCCATGTCAAAACTGGCCAAAGAGATAGAGAGCTCTTCATTTCGTTAGAGTGCTGAATTCAACCAGAGTCTCCATAATCCTGCACAGTTGTTTCTCCTCTCTTTCTTTCTTTCTTTCTTTCTTTCTTTCTTTCTTTCTTTCTTTCTTTCTTTCTTTCTTTCTTTCTTTCTTTCTTTCTTTCTTTCTTTCCTTCCTTCCTTCCTTCCTTCCTTCCTTCCTTCCTTCCTTCCTCCTTCCTTCCTTCCTTTCTTTCTTTTTCTTTCTTTCTTTTTTCCTTCCTTCCTTCCTTCCTTCCTTCCTTCCTTCCTTCCTTCCTTCCTTCAGCAATAAGTTTGTGTTGTTGCCAACACAACCTAAACAGACATTTCTGTGACATTCTACAAACCTTGTGGACATAACACAAACGTCCTACTTAAAGCAATACCAAGTGAATAAATAAGAAATAAAGGTTAATATACACTTACCCCAAGCTAACCATTATCCTCTCTGTGGAAAACACAAGGACACAGTATTTCAGTTCCTGTAGTACAGGTGATATATATATATATATATATATATATATATATATATATATATATATATATATGTATATGTATATGTATATGTAGTACAGGTGATATATATATATGTATATGTATATGTATATATATATGTATATATAAAATATAAATAAGGCATATTAAATTATTTTCAGTGTAAAACCACAACAAAAGTCATGCATGCTAATCTCAATCTTCCAAGAGTTAAGGAAATGTGAAGCCACAAGATTTAAACAGACAGATAAACATTCAGATAAACGCACAGACAACATAGCATACACACCCACTGGTCTTTTGAGTAAAAATGTGGATAGAACAGTTTTCATGCTTCATCCACAGAATCCAGATCCACTAGACAGAGGTGTAGTGACCGCCAGTCAAGTTACAGTGAGAAAAAACATTCCTTATTCTTAGAAAATACGTTGAAAAACCCTTAGCCGTATAAAATCCATTAACTGATAAAGTATTTCCTTTTGGTAAACATTTAATTTTACTAAATAAATAGACTCCCTGTTCTTTTCAGTTACAATTTTGCATTTTATAAGGCAGCCACTGTCTTACTCAATTACCAACGACGATAGATTCTCCTTTGACATACTCTCACCCGCTAGTCTGGATAGACTGAAGTGCCCTCAGCTGTTCTGTAGGCACTTACTGCCTCAAGCTACTGGCTCAGGGTCTGATTGAGCTGGAAAATAAAGACTGAAACCCCACAATGTGACATTTTTAACTAATCAGCGGCAGGATAATTTCTTTTCGGCCCCTGGTAATGGATAGATGGTCCTTCCTGCATGTAGACTCTATGGTCGGTATAAGCTTAGAAACGAACATGGTATAAAAAGGGAATACAGTAATTATTATCAAAACTAATTTGTACCTCAAACAGCCCAAATTAAATTCAATAAGCGCAGTAGAAATTACAGTGATTTAAAGTCTGGTGTTTCACCCTACTAAATTTTTAATTGTGGCAAATATGTTCAGCTTCTGGGATACAGAATAAAAAGCAGGCAAAGACTCCCGACATTCCTCCATATAAAAATGTTTTTGTAATCACTCTATTTAAATAGTAACATCTTATTTTTTTAAGCACTTAGTTTCTTGATCAGGATCCATATTCATGGGCTCTCGCTATAATCCACTTTACCACTTAATGTTGCAATTCAAATGTTCAGTCAGAAGCAAAGCCCTCCAGAATAAAGCATGAATATTACCGTGTGGGGTTGTAAAGAGAAGACTATTAGAATATATCACCAACACACTAGGGGACCATTTAGTCCACTGCTCTAAATACATCATTTAATTACAATGGAGACATTACTTCATGTTTCTACTGATGTAAGTATTATTAGAATTCATGATATTCGCAGGCTACTGTGGGCCATTACATTGGCCATAAGCTATTCCATAAGATTTACTACTAAGGGCCCGCAAGGGTATTTGAACATTCATGGATTCTGTGGCAGTAGGCTTTTATCTAAGACACATAAGTGAGGGACAACCGAGTTATTATCTCTAAGAAACATAGCTTAATATTTTGGATTCTAAAGGTTAAGGTACCATAAATCCTGAATTACTCTGAGATATCACATAAAAAGACATTTTTATTTTATTTTACTCTATTCTGCCTCTTAAAATATTTTATGATGGCAGTTTCTGGAGTTGTACCATGTTGTTTACATTCAGTCCCTGCATGCATCAAAACACTGACACAGCATTTCGTTTAGACTGTAGTAATGAAAGCAAAAACATATTTTTGGTGCGCGCACATGTGTATTCGTGTATGCGTGCGTGCGTGCATGTGTGTGTGTGTGTGTGTGTGTGTGTGTGTGATGTGTGTGGTGAAAGAGGGAAGGGAGAGTCAGGGGTTAACTAAATGTCTTTTTTTTTTTTTAAAAGCATATTCCTTTTCAGTTTGGTGAGTCTTGCTTAGTGCTTTGATTGGCTCTTTTCATGATGGGTGTCATTGTGTGGGCCTGATCTGATCTGATCAGTGACTGGGTGCAGAGCTTTAGGTCTTCTGAGAAAGGCTATTCTAAGGGCTGCACAGGGTAGCTCAGAGCGTGCTTCAAGAAACGGCTTCAAAAGGCTGCCAACATCTTAGACAATGAACACAGCCATCCAAACTCACTAAGGATATATGATGCGTAGCTAAGCAAATTTATCATGAAAACAAGAAATGAAGATAAACTTGATTATGAAATGAAAACTTCTAAGTATCTTCCCAGCAAACAGAAGCATCGTGGCTTGGATGTCAACACTTTGAAAATGCAGGTAAAGCACAAAGTTCTCGTTGTTTTCTGGTGTCAAGGCAAAGGCAGCTTTCCTTTCTCTCCCAACCACTTTCCTTGGGATTAGAGGGCATCTGGTTGTTTGTTTGTTTGTTTGTTTGTGCACAAAAAGCATGAAATTCTTTTGCATTTTCCAGGAAAACTCTCATCACCATTTAGCTGTTTTAGAAATGTCTCAGGACTGCAAAGAGGCACCAAGACGGCAGAAAGGAACCAAGAAGACACAGATAAATATATTTGTCAAGGAACAGACAGAAGTATTGACCGGGACCAGAAAGCCTCCTGGAAAGTTGCAGATGTTGAATATCCGGATCTGCACTAAGCCTCATTGCTGTGGCAGATTTCCTCCCCCCAACCTTCTCTTTACCCAATACAAGTCAACTCTCTGAACATCTGTTCTGGCATTAGGATTTCCACCAGTGCCACCTTGCTGTCTGTCACCAGAAGGGCTAATCAGTATTCCAGGAAGTCGATTTCACAACACATTGCTCTCAGAGCCTTGTAAGCCATGAAAGCTCTGGAAGGTTATGCTTAAAGAAAAGAAGAGTCAATATGATAAGCAGAGCTCCTTTGGTTAAAATCAGTTGCTTTACATTCTATATGAAATACTTAGCTTTTCTAATAACCTTGAAGCAAAATTATTGTGAGTTTGCTATCTAATTACAATGAATTACCATTTACGGCCAAACATATTAAGTCACTACTTGTGTAGCTCACAAATATAATGCATATATTTTATTCTCAATCAGTACATATTTACTTATTCTATATAGTATTTGAAATATCAAATATAGTATTTGATATCCAAGAATTTTATACCATGGTTAATAATAAAATCATTTTGGGGAAAATTTTAACACCTTTTAGTGAAATCACCATGCTTCAAATATTAGCTAATTATTTAAAATAATCTCAGCACTAACCTAAGAATTGATATAGCTACTGATAATAATACAAGTGATATGTGACCAACTAACAATTGTTAAGGTGAAGACCATTAGAATTCTAAATGTCTTATGCATATTACTTTATATGGTCCACATAATAACTGCATCAAGCAGATAGAATCATCTTTCTGTAGTGGTTTGAATGCAAATGGCTCCACAGGCTCATAGAGAATGGTATTATTAGGAAACAGAGTACATGTGGTCTTGTTGGAGGAGATATGTCACTAGGGTTGTGGGCTTTGAGGTTCAAGGTTAGTGCCATTCTCTCTTCCTGCTACCTGCCCATCTGGTTACAAAACTCAGCTCCAGGACCTGTATGCTGCAATGCTTTCCAACATGGCAACAATGGAATAAACCTGTGTACTAACTGTAATCCAACCCCATTTAAATGTTTCATTTATAAGAGTTGCTATGGTCATGGTACTTCTTCACAGTAATAAAATCCAGACATTACAACTTTATGAATGACAAAAATGAGGCTTAAGGAATTGAAGTATTCTCAAGGCAATATGTCTAAACAGAAGCAGAAACACAGTTTCCACAGTGGCCGTCTGGCAGCTCAACCACATTCATAACATAGCAAGGACAGACTATCTCTTCTTCACCACGGATTCTCAAAACTCCACTGTTGTATACACACACACACACACACACACACACACGTATATATATATGAGAAAACACAAAGATCTGGAGGGTTGAGGTGCTCTCCACAGAAACCTCTTTATTTTTCATATACCTTGCTAGGTAAAATTTATTTTGTCCAATCTACCTGTGCTTTTATACTTTTTCCCCCTGTAATCGTACTAATCTCCGATGATGGATTTTTTTTTACAGTTTCTCAGATTTACCATCTACATCATGTTACTGTTTCTTGTTTCTACAAGATAGTCCACTCAATCTGCCCCCTTTAAAAAGAAGCTAAAGTGGTAACATCATTGTTGTCGCAAGATAAGTTGCCTTGAAAATATGATAGTCTAGAAGGTGCTATCCTCTGCTGTGATTTCAACACGCTAGCTCAAAGCAGGCAACACAGGAGAGCCCAGCAGGCAAATCATCTCAGGATGATGGCTGCCTCTTGAACTAGGTACACCACTAGGCAGAAGCTGGAGATGAAAATCATAATTTTTTGACTCCTGTGGAGGGAAAATCTACTCATGGAATGCAGGGATGTCAAACAAGAGCTCCCAGAACATTTGTTCTGAGTAGATCTGGTTTTCAAGTGGGCTGAGGGGTAGGCAGATGGTTGAAAAGAATTAGGATTCTAAGTTGTCCATCAAATGTGTTGAGCAGCAAAGCCTTCTGCAAATCCTTGGGATATAAAAACAAACAAAGCCAGGCAGAAATCCAGACCCTGTGGCTCTATTATTGTGGTAAGAGTGTAAACCCCAAAGAAGAGGACACACACTCAGAAAATGTGCTCCTGGGTCCTGAGCGCAGTGTCTCTCAGGCTCATCCTGTTTGCTTGGCTCTGCTGCCCTACAGAGCATCTCTATCAGTAAGTCTCCATTTTTAGGCTTTGCCACAAGGGATTCAGACATTAGATGTGGAATCCATAAAGCAACTCTCTTTGAAGCCATTGTCTCTGTGTTTGGAATGTGGTGAAAGCCCCATAGATTCCCCTTGCCCGAGGCAAGAGTGGAAACTCAGAGACAGACAGTTGGCCTTAATGGGACTTGCCAGTCTGGGCAGAAGTATATGGTCTTGAACACTGGGAGAATGGCCTAAAAATCTTTCGGTTCATTTGTATATAAAAGTATATTTTTTAATCAGGCATACACCTGTCTATGTTGATAAACTTTTGAAGCTTATATTTAAAAACAGCAGATGCAATGTAAGCCAAGATCCAATTGTTATTTTAACATACATGAATGCTACTCCATCATACTGATAGCTGCTCATCAGTGTGCTTTACAATCTCAATTAACAGAAGGAAAATCTGCACCCACCGTTTTATATTTTAATTTGTGTATGCCATTTCAATGCCCTCAAGAGAGTTCTTGCCAAATGTAGCATTATGTTTGAAATACTTATTCTGGTCCCTCTGACATATGTATTGAACTAAAACGTATAGACAACTCAAATTATAATTTAGATATTATCAGGACCATATGTATTTATTCGTTTGCCTATTTATTTATTTGAAAATTTTTAGCATATTACCCAGGCTATCCTGAACTTGTGACCATGCTTCGGCCTCATTAGCTTACAGGGAGTATCTTACCACGTTAAAATAAATTATAAATCTCTCTGTGAATAGAAGTCTTCTATGCATCCCACTCCCCTAACTGGGCTGCCTTATCTGGGCTCAGTGGGAGAGGATGCACCTAGTCCTACAGTGACTTGGTGTGCCATGGTGAGGTGATACCCCTGGAGGGTGATCCCCACACTCAGAGGAGAGGGGGATGGAAGATTGAGGGCTTGTAAATTGTAATTAATAAGAAAGTAGAAAAGAAAAGGAAAAAAATTAGAAAAGAGTTTTCTGAGGTCACAAGATTTTTCCTGTCTAATTACATTAGTGCAGATGAGGCCTGTGATTGGACAGGGAAATGGGAGGTGGAGCTAAGAGTTGGGAAACAGGGAGCCTCAGAGGGTAGGCAAGAAAGGAAGATGCCTAAGGACAGCAAGCCACAAGTAGTCGTGGTATCGTAAGGTTAGATTAATTGGAATAAAGCTTTTATCTGAAATTATTGTATTGGCATCTTGTAAATTGTGATATTATTGATACATGAATCTGATTGGTTAATTAAGCTTTAAGAGTCTTTATTTTTACCAGGTTGCTGGGCATTGTGATATGTAACTGGGAGGTTCGAGGCTCCATTTAGTTACTGGAATGTGGGATCACCTACATGGGTTTATGGCTGAGGAAGAAGTAGTGACACCAGGAACAAGCGAACGAGAGCTGGCGACACAGCTATCGGGCACAATGGGGGCTAGCTGGAGAGGAGGCTAGCTGGAGAGGAGGCTACCTGGAGAGGAGGCTACCTGGAGAGGAGGCTACCTGGAGAGGAGGCTAGCTGGAGAGGGTTACTAGCCTTAGGCGTGCAGGAGTGTGGTCTAGCCTTGCCGAGACCTGGTAGGATTGTTTTTTGTTTGTTTGCTTGCTTGTTTTTGTTTTTTTTTTTGTTTTTTTAATAATTCCTGCAACACTCTTGGACATACCAAAATGGCTATAATAGTAAACATCCTTGCTACCAAGCCTAATGACCTAAGTTTGACTCCGGGACACCACTTGGTGGCACAAAGAAACCAACTCTGGCCTGTGCCACATGCTATGGCAGAGGTGTCCTAATACACACCCAAATGAGAAAATGAGGATTTAAAGAAGTCCTGGATGTAGGCCTTAGTATAGTCATGGTGTTAATCGAAAAAATTTGAATATATTATAAATGATATTGTTGTCAGCTACTTTTACATCCCTTTAATATGAGGCAGAGCCTTTGGGAAGAGGAACCTTCAATTGAGAAAATGTTTTTCCACATTGTCCTGTGGGCTAGCCTGTGGTGCATTTTCCTTATTGATGATTGTTGCAGGATGACCCACCTCATAGGGGGCAGTGCCACCCAAATGCAGGTTTTCCTGGATGCTATGAGAAAGAAGGCTGGGCAAGCCATGAGGAGCAAATCAGCACACCTCACTCCTCCACAACAGCCTCTGCATCAGTTCCTGCCTCCAAGTTCTTGGCCTTGAACTCAAACACTGATTTCCCTGA
The DNA here is from genome assembly GCF_000001635.26 of Mus musculus. Classification (NCBI taxonomy): domain Eukaryota; kingdom Metazoa; phylum Chordata; class Mammalia; order Rodentia; family Muridae; genus Mus; species Mus musculus. Next base: position 64,361,090 of record NC_000068.7, on the reverse strand, counting down.
AAGACAAACTACAAATTTTAATATAAAATAAACCTTTCCTCCCTAATTTGTTTTATCACAATAAGAATCCTAAAAATGAATTTATGAAATTCCTAGGCAAATGGATGGACCCTGAGGGCATCATCCTGAGTGAGTAACCCAATCACAAAAGAACTCACACAATATGTACTCATTGATAAGTGGATATTAGCCCAGAAATTTAGAATACCCAACATATAAGATACAATTTGCTAAACGCATGAAACTCAAGAAAAACGAAGACCAAAGTGTGGACACTTGGCCCCTTCTTAGAATTGGGAACAAAACACCCATGGAAGGAGTTACAGAGACAAAGTTTGGAGCTGAGACGAAAGGATGGACCATCTAGAGACTGCCATATCCGGGGATCCATCCCATAATCAGCTTCCAAACGCTGACACCATTGCATACACTAGCAAGATTTTGCTGAAAGGACCCAGATATGGCTGTCTCTTGTGAGACTATGCCGGGGCCTGGCAAACTCAGAAGTAGATGCTCATAGTCAGTTATTGGATGGATCACAGGGCCCTCAATGGAGGAGCTAGAGAAAGTACCCAAGGAGCTAAAGGGATCTGCAACCCTGTAGGTGGAACAACATTATGAACTAACCAGTACCCCCCCCCCCCCCCCCGAGCTCATGTCTCTAGCTGCATATGAATCAGAAGATGGCCTAGTTGGCCATCAGTGGAAAGAGAGGCCCATTGGTCGTTCAAACTTTATATGCCTCAGTCAGGGGAATGCCAGGGCCAAGAAGTGGGAGTGGGTGGGTAGGGGAGTGGGTGGGGCAGCATGTGTGGGACTTTTGGGATAGCATTGGAAATGTAAATGAAATAAATACCCAATTAAAAAAAAGAATCTTAAAAAATGACGATTCACACATTTTCAAGGATAAAAGTAGAAATTTGTTAGAAAAAAACTTGCCTCAATGGAGATAAGTGATAATTTTAGTCTCCAGTGTTTTCTATATATTTTGGAGAAATACTACCTATTTATGAAATAATAGAATGCACTTATTACTAAATAGTTTACAGAAGTAGTCATAAGACATCTAGTTGACATAAATTAAAGTAATTTGTCTGGGAACAGTTCATATAAGTGGTAATACAATGTATTTTGCCAGAGCACTATCGTTATAATTCTTAAATCTAAAATTATGTAGCAAAGTTCACAGGGTAATTTATTATATAAAGTTATCTTCATTTATTATTTAAAAAATTAGGCCATTCAGCGTTTTCTTTGTTTTTTTTTGTTTTTTGTTTGTTTGTTTGTTTGTTTTTGGACAGAACAACAAATATCAAATAGAGACTAAAGATTACATTTTCAACATAAGAACATGTGCATGCAAATTTAAGATTCATACCAAAATTACAACCACCTTTAAAGAAAATAACAAAAAACAATGGGTTATTCTATTCTTCAATAATTCATCTCCTGACTTATGGGAAATGAACAGAAATTTATCAAGTAAAAATTGTCACATTTTCCCATTACTAAAAGGTACACCCTAAAAGTGTTAAGAAAATAAAGATAATATGAATTCCAGCATACCTTCTGAAAATAATTGTTTGGAAAAGAACATGACATTGTATATTTTCCTAACTTTTAAAGCAAACCTTGGACCTATTGATTCTGCTTATTCTGTGTAGAGAAAACATTTTTTATGCAACTTAATTGCAAAGCTAGCCTTTATTTTCAAATCAATCATGCTGGCTTCTGATTATAGAATCTCACTTTATTTTTCATTTCAAATAAATGTGCTGATTTTGTGACCATTGAAGCTATTTCACTTTAGAATTTTAATTTAAGGACAGCCAGGTAGGGTTTAATTTTGCACCCCTACCCCCTCCTTTCTTTTGTCTTCATTGGCTCAGAATCTCGTTACTGTTCTGTAGTAACCAGTGCACGGCGAGAACCCAAATTGAAAAATAACTATTTCAATATAGTGTTTTTCAATATGGCAAAAATTCTAGTTTTACTATTATGTACCATCTTTAACAGACCAAGCTAGACAACAGTTTCAGAGGGTGTTTGGGTCAGCAGGAATCCTCTTCAAATGCAACATTTTATGAAATCTCTTTGTTTTGAACCTCGATGTCTCTACAGCCAGGAGGTAAAACAATGTTAAGATTCCGGATAGGCAAAAGATGAGTTATGTGTTTGGCAAAATAGGTGAAGGACAAATGCACAGTGAAAGAGTAAAAACACTATAGATCACTATGTTCTTTGGTAAGTCAGTTCACTTCAAATATACTCTGGTATAGGCGAGTGCATGTGTCATCATGTGCATTCTTGCATAGGTGCCAGTGTGTATGTGTGTTTGTGTGTGTGCATGTGTGTGTGTGTATTATCAGCACATATCCACAAACTTGCTTGAAATAGAAAAAAGAACATTTGTTATTTTCATATCTTCCTAACCAAGCCTACTGATCTAGCTTTTCGGTGTATGGTATATATTTGCTATACATCTCAATAGCAAAGCTAGCCTCTATTTTCATATCATTGCTTCTGTGGTTTTCAGATGCTATTATTAGATTAGATATGGTTAACGTTATTGTTTGTTATTTTTAAAGTTGGTCTGATGTATGAGATTTCATTTGCAGGGATCCTGAGATGCTCATATCTACATGTCTAAGGAGATATCCCGTTGGTTCTACCTTTTTCATTAATGTGCACCATAAAACACACATTTATATTCTAGGAAGGCATTGTAGCCCTCACATTTTATCTTCTATCTGCCCTTTCCCATGTATATTTATGTTCAAATTGTCTCCTTTTCCTTTCAGCTTCCTTAAGGGCATAAATTGTGTCAGGGCATCTCTCTATTCACCTAATGTTTGGAAAATTTTAAACCAAGAGAAACCAAGTTTACTGAAAGACAGAGCTTAACTCCAAGTGAAATTTCCAAAAGTGAATATAAATGACTACTCTATCATATGTTTACAAATGTCTGTTTCTGTATGGATACTACAGCTATTGAAAGGAATATGAACAGCTCAAGATTCTGAAAACATCTCTCCTGTCTTATGGCAAATTCCTTTCTAGCAAAAATATTTGAGTAGAGCAAGGTGCCTCATTGTCAAAGGGGTTATGAGTTATATGTTTGCCTAGTTAGATGGAATTAGTAGGTATCCCCCCTTCATCATTTTGGTACCCCCCCCAAAGAATTACTGCATCTCTCACCTTGTAGTTCAAGTGAATTCAGTAGAGGAAGACAGAATTGGGTGCTAGAAAGGCTCTTGCGATTGCAATTAGAATAATAGATACTCACCTTCATCTAGTCCAGAATGTCTAACAAGGACTAAGCCAGTTGTGTAAATAAAATAATAAACATAGACAATGCAGTAATAGCTGAAAAACATTTTGATCTGCCATGTAAATTACATGTAAATTCATATATTTCTAACTAGATCTGGGTAAAGAAAATTACCTAACATTTATGGAACACATAATGTATATCTGATACTATAAATAAATTATTTTATCCAATATTAATTCTAGGCACTAATTATTGTGGTTAATTTTGTTTTAGAAAATAGGAAATTAACTTTCCAGTATTTACTTGAGGATGACTTATAAGATAGAGGATGACGTAATTGATAGAAGATAAAAATCTCAGCCCTCCTCTTGGGCGTTAACTTCCTGCCACAGACAAAACAACTTGTAGCAAAAAATTAACATCCATAAGCTTGACTGAGGGTTTATAGTGACCTCAGCCTTAGAGATGATAGTCTGGTGATTCCTGAGTTGGAATTAATTATGAATCTGGATTGTGTTTATTGAGCAGAGCGCTTTGAGAACAGAGCTCACAGCATTCACGTATTTCTCCTTTTATCAATATTTACAAAAATGCTTTAGATTATCCATTTTCGTGGGAAACTGGAGGCAATTTCAAGTATGAAACACAGCAGAGTTACATGTATTGTTTTCCACATCCAACTGAACATCACTAGACACCATTCTCAGTGTAACCATCCATCTCTCCCCCTAACATAACTTGAAAATACCATCCACATAGTGGTGTCAATACAACAGGAAGGATGGTTTTTGGAAAGAGCAATATAATTGCAGACAGAAACTGTATCATTTGCAGTAAGTTATTTTGCAGTTTGATTAAATGTACAAATGCACTAAAACCTTCTTTTTCATTTAGTCAGGAAGTCTCATGTAGCCTAATTAGGAATGCAAAGTGATCTTCCAATTAATCATGGGTGATGGTGAGATTTTTGTGTTGAAATCTGCAAGGACGTGCATCTCTGAAGACATCATGCACTAATAAAAACCAGGGGGCAGCTTATAGTCCTGAGCCCTTTAGAGAAATACACAGGTGGCATAGACTGAACTGTTCAGAAGAAGAGTGCAAGGCAAGTTACTTGAATAGAAGTATCTTTGTACTGGCTGTCATTAAAAGATTCAAAACACTGTCAAATAAAATTATAAATCAGACCCATCACTGGGAGGGGGGGGGACCTTAGTCCTTAGGGTGCTTGATGACCCAGGATAGGGGGTTGATGACACCAGGCCACTGAGGCAGGAGTGGGTAGGCAGGTAGGGGAGCACCTTCATAGAGGTAGGGGGAGGGAGGAGGGGAGGAGGGTTGTGGAGGGGAAACTGGGAAGGGGGATAATGTTTGAAATGTAAATAAATAAAAATAACCAACAAAAAATTTGAAATATATATGTGTGTGTGTGTGTGTGCGCGCGCGCACACACACACACACACACACATATTGGTTGAATTCTAAAACTAGCAGTGCTATCCTGACTCATTGTGAGTTTGACCATTCTTCTGGTAATCTTAGTAGAGATCTTTTTTTCTGTCATACTAAGTAAACTACCTTAAACTTCAGGCTTTAATACAAGTTTATGTCTTAGCTCTTCTGGAAATCAGCAGTCTGAGATGGAGTAAAAGGTTGGACTGTTGAAGTCCTGAAGTGAATTCCATGTTCTTTCCAGGGGTGGGAGAGGAAGAACACTGCTGGCATTTCCTGCTTCTAGAGGCTGTTTGCTCTTCCGGCTTATGACTGCATCATTAAAATTTTGCTTTTCTCATTTCTCCTAAGACTCTCCTTTTCTAAGGCCCTAAAAAATTACTTTGTGCCTACCTGGGATACATGTAATAATCCTCTCATCACAAAATTGTTTATTTAGTAACATCCATAAGAAAATAAGTCACATACATTAGCACTACAAAAGTCAATATAGTCACATGTTTGAAAGCCTAAGACAAGTAATATTTGGAGGAGAAATATTAATTTTCATATCACAAGGTATATGTTTGTAAGAATAGACAGATTATTCTAGGGCAAAAAGTCTGGCCTTTGGAACAGGCAGATACCCTAAAGTTGGATCCCAGTTCTTACCTAAGCTGGTAGCATCTGATGTGACTGTTATTCCTGGAATACCTCATAGACAAGTCAGGAAGAAATTTTAAAGAAGGTCCAGTGTGGTGTTTTGAATATGCTTGGCCCAAGGAATGGCACCATTAGTAGTTGTGGTCTTGTTGCAATAGGATATTGTTGGAGAAAGTGTGTCACTGTGGGGGTAAATTTTGAGAAACTCCTGCTAGCAGGCTGCCTGAAAACAGGCTTCTCCTGTGTTCTTTCAGAAAAAAAGCATGTAGAACTCAGTTCCTTCTCCAGTGCATTCAGTGTCTACCTGGATGCTGCCATGCTTCCTACATTGATGATAATTGACTGAATCTCTGAACCTGCATGCTATCTCCAATTAAATGTTGTTCTTTATAAGAGTTGCCTTGGGAGTGAAGCCCTGAGGGTCAGCAGAAAGAATAAAATCCAGAAATCTTGGGAGGTAGGCAGGGGGCAGCTGGTGGGTGGGTGGGATCCCTTTAGAATATAACAGAGACCTGGGAGGTGAGAGATATTTAGGGCTCAAAGGAAGGAACCTTAGATGAAATGAGCTACAATGGGGAGGGGAAACTTGTAGAACCCATCTGCAGTAGAAAGACAGGGCATCAAGTAGAGGGATGGGGTTATCATCCTACAGTCAAAAGTCTTGACCCAGAATGGTTTCTGTTTAAAAGAACTATCGGGACAAAAATGGAGAGGTTACTGAGGGAAAGGAGATCCAGTGACTGACCCAAATTGGGATCCAACTCAAGGGGAGGCTCCAAGGCCTGACACTATTACTGATGATATGGTGTGCTTACAGATAGGAGCCTAGCATGGCTGTCCTCCGAGAGTCCCAAGCAGCTGAAAGATTTAGATGCAGGTACTTACACCCAACCAATGGACAGAAGCAGGAGAGCCCTGTCATTGAAGTAGGGAAAATCTGACACAAGAGGAGGAGGAGGAGGGCAATCCCATAGGAAGACAGCAGTCTCAACTAACCTGGAAACCAGAAGTCTCTCAGACACTGAGATACCAATCAGCCAGCATACTCTGATACAAGGCCTCTGATACATACATAGCAAAGGACCACCTGTTCTGGCCTCAGTGAAAGAAGATGCACCTAACCCTCGAGAGACTTGAAGCCCCAGGGAGTGGGGAGGCCTGGCTGGTAGGGGAAGCCTCTTGGTGACAGGAAGGAGGAATGGGATAAGGAACAGTAAGAGGGCCAATGGGGGTGGAGGGATAATGACTGGACTGAACAAAAAGATTAAACAACAACAACAACAACAATAAAAAGAGTTGCCTTGGTCATGGTGTCTCTTCACAGCACTGGAAAGCCAAACTAAGACATCCCCCCAAATGCTTTGTTTTTATTGGTTCACATTATATCCCACATCAAACATCAATAAGGAATCTGGATAAAGAATAACACTATTTTACATAGAACTAATAACTTTAATTATGGGTTATTTCCTAAGACAGGAGCAACTCTCCTGAGTTCACATTGAGTAACCAGACAAATAACTAAAAATAATAATATTAAAAGGGAGTATCCTTAAAAAAAAAAACGAGTGAAAAGGGATAAATACTAAAGACTGTATGTACTGCCAAGCACTCAAATTTTACCCAGTAAAAATTACAAGGAAGAATAATTTTTAATATACACAATTACCTTTACTTTATAATGAGCAGTATGTCGAGAACACAGAGTATTGTGTCGCAATTCTTGTAATATTACTACCATTATTATTATGTAGTAACTCAAGAATCGTTGGAATATGAAAGATTCTAGAGACAGTAATGACATCTTTAACTTTGTATGCCATCTTTAACTCTGTAAAGGGTGGGAATCCTTCACCTAAATGGCCCGTGTCCTGACTAGACTTATTTCATCTGTTGCTCCTCATGCTGCAACACCATTACCAGGTTTGCATTTTTTCACCTTGTTCAAGTTCTTACCCAGCACTTGTTCACATTAGCTTCTAAACTTTATCTGAGATTCTTCTGTATGACTATAGGCACAGGTTCATGATTCCTTTTCTCTCTATCGGGGAGGGGAGATCTCAGCTTTTTCTTCTCTAGTTGATGGATAACTTCTTAGTTTGCCCCTCTTCCATGATAATTGTTTCAGCCAGAGAGTCCTATGGCCAGTGTGCTGCTTGGATGATCTTCATTGCTGCCCTGGCTGGACACCATCCACTGCTGGTTCTCACACAGTAAGCTGTCAGGGCCAGAAAGGTATCTTTCCCAAAGATAACACCAAGAAGGATCGTGCTTTCTATTTGATGAGTAAAACTAACTTTTCCAAACACAGTCTGGTGGAATAGGATAAAAGTGTGTATTAGTATGGTAATATCACAAAGTACACTGGTTCTGGTAAGGCTAGTATGATAACTACAGGCAACTGAAGAATGCTAAGAGTGAGAAATAGCCTTCTCCAGGGAAGAGTACACCAATTGGTTACCCAATATCCAATGGTCAGCCCTGGAAACATAATACAAATAACATTATATAGACTGAGCAGAGCTTATTTAGGAATATTTCTACATACATATACAAATATTCATGAAAAAAAAGAGGCCATGAATTTGGAAGCGAGAAAGGAGGGGTATAATGGGATGGGGGTGAAGGAAGGAAAGGGAAAGAAAATAATGTAATTAGATTTCAGTTCCAAACATAAAACTACGTTTTAGCCTAGGAATCAAGGACAAAGTTTTCTGATATGGGATTTTTGTCTTGTTCACATTCTGTCCAAGTCAAAGTTCCTCTTAATAAGGATCCTAAGCCTAGGATCATTGCCATTGTGCTGGTCAATATGAGGATAGACCAGCTACTTTAAGGAGGGCAAAGTATTCTGTTTGGACCGAACTTTTGCTTTAACTAAAACACTTGTGAATGCTCGTCATAATTGGCAAGTTACTTTTAAAAGATAACAGAGTATGATGCCAAGCTTACTGAGTTAGGATAGACACAGCATGCAGATCTTGTAAGAGAGTTCTTTAGTCTCTCCTACAGTGTGTAAGAAGCTGAACATTCATCAGAAATGAAAATATTTACAAGCATTTTGCATATTCTTCTCTGGCAGTATGGACAGATGCTCTGGGGTAATGGTTAAATGCTAGTTTGGTTTACACAACTTTGTATGGAGAACAGCTAGCAACATTTCAATGTGTATTCTGACTGGGTTTAAACTATAATGGAATCTCCACTTTCTACAATGCAACATCCATTGTGTTGCCTCTTCCTGTGACATCCTAGAGTGCTTATGGCATTGATCTTAAATGTGGTAAGAGTCATTGGGCTTAGAAGTAGAGAGGTTCTCAGGATCCACCCATCCACATCACCTTCTCTGACTGCCTACATATAATCTCATTCAGAAGGCATCCCGAGAGGGGAATGTCCCAGACTACAACTCTCCAGTCTTAGGGTTTTTTCTCACAGTAGGTCCTTTTCTCTAAGGTCTCTTCTCCACTTTGCACTCTTGGCCATCCTTTTGAAACTTCAGTCTTTTAGAGCACTCCTGTCAACTGTTGACATAAAACATAGAAACTTTCTAACATGGTGAAGTGTATCAGTCTATGAAGCACTCCTGGAGGCTGGGGAGATGACTCACTGACAACGAGGACTCACTACTCTTGCAGAAGAAGCCAAGTTAGGTTTCCAGCACCAACATGGCAGCTTATAATTAGCTGTAACTTTAGTTGCAAACAATCTAATACCTTCTGGTGATGCAAAACTATATGCTCTTAGTACACATACATTTATGCAGCAAAAGCATATATATATGAATTATAAAAAGCATTTCTGCACAGCTTTCTTAGTTTACCAGCATAACACTGTTTTTATGGTTATTGATATACTGGATGCTTTATCTATAACCAAGAAAATTGAGATTCACAGTCATTAAGAGACTTTAGAGGGGTCACATATCACATACAAGCAAAGGACTAGAGGACGCTATGGGAAACACACACGTGATTTATCCTTCTTACTGTATGAATTCCTTCCCTGTTTATTTAAAATATTTCTCAAATACTTTATTCCATCCTGTTACTAACCAGAAGGTCAGCTCATATGCTAATGCAAAATTGTTGTTCCCCAAATGATGTAAATTATTTTTTCGTATGTGTACAGAAGTTAGCCTTTTTATTGACTGATGAGAAACTTCTGGGAAACTTGAGGAGAAAAAAATAAATAAAATCCAGTGTATGCTTTCAACCCAAGGGCTAAAATTTGAGGTGTGGTAATTTTTTGGAAATCTCCTTTCAAGTCTCAAGGGTCTCGGAGAACTGATAGCATTTGGTGACCCTCAGAGGCAGTATATCATCCTCAGAGGATTGAAATTGATTTTTTTTCATGTTGCTGTGTAAGAATTCAGAGCCTTTCCTCCCTGACCCGCATGCTGCCTAGGAGTGTGCCATGGTGCTAACAGTGAAGGCTGTGAGCACGGGGCTTTGGGGGAGTCATAAAGGGTCAGCAGTAGGGCTCTCTTCCTGCCTGCACTGTTTTGAAGTTATTCTTCCAGATTGTATTTTCATTTTCCTTCATTCTTCCCCGCACACCAGCTCGCATGTCGGATCAATCTAGACTCGCTTTATATTTTTCTTTTAGCTTCTGAGCAACATAGATTGTTTGCCTAGTAACTGGTTTTATTCTTATAAAGGATTTATGAATGAAAGTAGCCAATGCATTTGAAATCTTTATGTACCACTCAACAGATAAAGTGATAAAGACCTTTGGCTGAAGGCTTCCCGGGTTGTTGGTCAACTCAGCTTTCAGAGCAGTCTGTAGTAAGTACGAAGCCACATTGTACAGGGTTCAGAGTGGCTCCACAGTCAAGCTGGTCACACTGAAGGTGCAGAGATATTCATTTGTACAGACCTCTTCTAAGACCCAGGGGCAGAGTTGAGCAGTAGTGTGCTTGCATGTTATGTCTTTCTGTAAAATGTCCCCACCTAAGGCATTTTAGTACAAAGGTTTAGTGAAGACTGACTTTCCACCCTGTTCACTTCGGTGTCAAGCGTCATCAAGAGAAGAGGGGTTTTGAGGGGCATTTTTAAAGGAGGCTGCAGTGGGGATACACTTAGCTGGGGGCATACTGGAAAAACATTCATCTGGTTTTCAGAGGTGTCTGTACAGCATTAAGTCCACACAAGCCCTTTCACTGAAGGAGAAGCAACCAGGTGCCAAGACAGTCATGGAGACAGCCGACCTGACTGTGTGAGGAAGGTAGCAGAGGAATCACCCTCGCAGGAAAATGTCCTGGTAGAAAAAGAACTCTTATAGTCAAAAGACTGCACAGTTGTCTGCCATAGATCGCATCTGTTTCTAGTAACAAAACAGCCATTGTTCTTTTTAAGATTATACTCACTGGAGCTGCATCTATAATTTCAGACACTGTCTGTACCCTTTATTCTTTACTTCTTTTAAAGTAGGGTGAACAACATAGCTCTAGCACTCAGGGATTCATAGGGTCTTAATTATGACGGGGACAACAGAAAGCTTACTTTCCACAATTTACCTGGGACATAAACACAATAGACATTTTCCAAGCGTAGTAACAATTTTAATATATACAGAGCAGTGTCAATAATTATTTTGGAGGCCAAAATCAACTTTCTGTAGCTATTGATATTGGGAAAAATGTTTGAATTCTCATGAAGATCAACAAAGAATTCAACTGATAATCTTTCTGTTAAAACATAAGATTTGTGACTATAAAGAGTTCATCAAGATATGACAGGAAATGATAAATATGGACATCCTAGGCAATTTATGAATTCATAAAATGCTATTTTTCTGTAATTTGGAGTGTAGTATATTTGATTATTTTAAATTTCAATTTTATCTTATTTGAGAGAGAGATTGAAAGAGAGTTTGTTTATGCAGGCACATCGTCACACACATGTGGAAGTTAGAGAACAACTTTCACTCTAGGAATCAAACTCAGGCACCTTTCCTTTTACACCTGGTGAGCTATCTTTCTGGCCCAACTTCTGAATTTATTAAATTAAATAAGACGGTCAATTTTCTCATTTTAAATAAATATCCATGTTTGAATCAGCCCACCTACCTCCTAACATCACTGAGGCTAAGAAAGATCATCACATATACGCACAAGTAACACATGCCTAAATATCTCAGTTTAAATAACATTTAGAGACTATACTTTCAGAAGGTATTCCTACGGTAAAACTGCAAACAATCATAAGCAAGCTACATTTCTAATATTCACAACTCCGTAATTGTAAATTTAGGATAAGCTTGATTATTTGGGATGAATTTGGTTTTGAGAGTTGTCTTTAGATGTTTGGAGTTGATCAAATCTCAAAACTGAAATTTAACATAAATGACACTTTGTCAGGAGGAAAAGAGTTTGAATGTCAGACCCAGGCAGAAGCTTAGCATCTAGTACATGACTAAAAATTCACCTCTTCTCAGTTTTAAAATATGAAAAAAAAATGTAATCACAGTATTTGGTAACTTTCAGAAATAAGATTAATGAGCTCTTTCCTGGGCATTTGAGATTATTATGTCAAAGGAAACACAGTTTTCATGTACGTGTGGCAATCAATGGCTTGATGTTATTAAGACTGAGTTCAAACAATAGTGCATAAGACTGAGTTCTAGGAAGGGTGTCAACATCACTACCACCACCACCACCACCACCATCATCATCACCACCACCATCATCATCGTCATCATCACCACCTCTTTATTATGGATGAGTGAACCACAAGACAGGGGTTTTTGCTTGATGACTAGAGAAGTAAAAGAGATTTTATATTTTACCCCCAAACAAAATCATCATATAGAAAAGCCACACTATACTCTTTCCTATTGGCAAGGCCTCAGTTCTTTTGGGAAACAAGTTTCTGGCTTAGTTGTCTGCTAATGAAGGAAATACTCCAGAATTCTTACAATTTATTATCTCAAAGGAGGCAGGTTATATTTGAGTTTGTTGAAAGGTGTTTTGCTGCTTTCCTCCCTGCCTCCATATACAAAGCTCATTTTCATCTATTGAAGGGGAGGTGCTATCAGTTCAAGATGACCCCCAAGCCCACTGGCTTAAACAATTACTTGCTTCTCTCCCTGAAAATGTCATGCACGTTTTAAACACATTGACAAGTAAGCTTGAAATGCTTGTCACATTTGGAGATGCTACAAAATGCAGCCTACAAGGATAAATGGATCTTTGGAACAAAAACCTTTATTACGTTCAGTCTTTATGATGGTTGTTTGAATCTTCAACACAGGAAAGGCATTCTTGTCTTCTATTTCCACTTCCCAATATTTTCTGAGTCTTGTTGTAATTGTTAGGATTCTTTTAGCTACAAGCTGAAGAATCCCCAGTAAAACTTGACTTAATTAATGTGAAAATAGTTCCATATTATTGGAAATCTAAGTTAAATCACATGGGCAAAGTCATTATCTCCAACCTGGGTGATCTTCATCTCTTTCTATGGTAATTTCTGGAAGTAGCTCCTCCTTCTCATTAGTGGAGACAGGATGTTGGAAATACCAAGAGTCACATCTAGACATAATAGCTTGGAGAAGAAAGACATTTTTGAAACAGGACCTCATTATAAAGCCCAGAACTTACAACCTGCCTCGACTTCCAAAGCATTGGGATTAGAGGTGTGTGCTCTATAGCTGCATGACGCTCTCTCCTTATAGAGTTCTAGGAGCAAAAAGGAACCTCCTTAGAAGTCCTGTGCCATTTCCTTCTCTTAAGATAAAAGTATGTACTACATGCTCACTCTGGAACCAGTTACAGACAAATATCTACATCAAAGCCCAGGGAAACAACAGGAGAAATGGAGGTTATAGCATCAACAACCAACACCCTTCTCTTCTCACCGGCCAGCAAATCCTTTATTTCACAGGGTTCTTTCTTTCTTTGCTAGTGTTAATGCCAAGTCCAAGAACAACTCATGGTAGGAGGCTTGTATTAAATCTCAACGTTATGAACCTAAGTGCAATTATAATCACAGATTGGAGATCACTTCTCATGTCTTGGTTTTCATCAAAATGTCCCTTTATTAACAGGTAATTCAGAAGCAGAGGCAGAAAATTGTATTTTAAGTATTACCTCCTGTACTCAGAAGCTATATGGCGTTAGACAGGTTACTGTTTACTTCTGTCAAATTAATATACTAGGGATCACTGAGTGTGTGTGTGTGTGTGTGTGTGTGTGTGTGTGTGTGTGTGTGTGTGTTTGTGGCTGAGATCCATCAAAACTTTTAAATTATCTAAAAACATGGTGAAACCTTAAGGGTTATGTGGAGCTACAATTTATTGAGTCTTTGAAGTATGTATGATGTGAGTAACAGTAGGAAACATTACTTTTGATCATGACAAAAGTTTTATCAGTATTCTTTCTGTCTCTACAAGTGAGAAAAACTAGGTTGCAGAATTTGATTAGCCTCAATAAGTGGTGGAGCTGAAATTTGAAATGCACCCATGCTGAAGCCCATCTTAACTACCACGCTACAGAGATACAGAGTCATCACTGTGTGTGAAACTTCACTTAGCCTGAAGCATCCTCAATATGTCTCTGTCAGAACCTACTAATCCAGAGATATTTTCTAAATACTTTGTGGCATGTCTTAGAATTTCACTGTGAAGCGTCTGGGTAGTTACATAACAGGCTTGAACTCCAAGGACATTATAATCTACCCAAGGAAGCTAAGACACTTCATCATTTCAAGCAGCATGCAATACATGTCAATGGCGCATCAGATAAAGGTTGTAAGTCTTACTGGACAATGGGCTTGGGTAGAGATGGTTAAAAAAAAAATAGAAAGTTGAGGTTAACTGGTTTAGAAGGAAACCAGGAAACCAATAGGAAATGACAATGAGGAAACCTTCCAAGCCAGTCACTATAGTTCACTGAAGGACATTAAATGGGGAGTTACAAACCTCTAGGGGAGAATTAAATTAAATGATCTGCTCATGATTAGAAGGTCTTCAGTAGAAGCCCAGTAGTTAATGTTGATGAGAAACTATGATAGTCACTCTGTACAAGTAAGAAATGATTTTTCTCAAGCCCAGGAGTTAGCTGGAGGAACTGGGCCCAGGACTGAGCACAAGCACTCTTGATGGTGAGATGATAGGGTTAGGTCTGGGGCATTTCACTTTGAATGAGAATATTTCTAGACCGTTTTCATGTCTATAAGTGTCTCCTTCCCCCCTGATTTTAATGATTGCTTAAAGAAAATTCCCCAAGGAATGTTTGAACCACATTAAGGATCTCAAATTAGAATTAGCAAGCTAAAGGATGCTAAAAATTTATAGAACCTTGAAAAATATGAGCTCTTGGTATCTCTTGCAGGATCTGATGATGATACTTTATAATCTTGTCTTATATATTTTGTGCTTGCTAGGGAAGTCCATTTGAACTTTTCTACCTGAAGTGACAGATTTGTTTTGTCTAATCATCCAACATTATAGACATATATCAACATCTATTTGCATTTCATGAATGCACACAGTTATAATTTATCAAAGGTTTTTTTCCATTTAAAATTAAAAATTAAAAGAATCTTTAAATGGAAATGAAAAAATGAACCCTGTTCTTGCCTGTTCTTTCTAGCCCTCGATACACTCTCATTCGTTCATGTATAGGAATTTATCTCCATGCCCTTGAATTTTCTGCAATAAACAAGCAAGTATCATCCCAACTGGAGCTTCAGTTTGTACTTTCATGGTTTTTAAAATTCACACACACCCTCACACACACACATGCACACGCACACACACACACACACACACACACACACACACACACACACACACACACACACACAGAGAGAGAGAGAGAGAGAGAGAGAGAGAGAGAGAGAGAGAGAGGGTCCAATCCCCACACAGAGGAAATATTAACTCTCACCACACATTCTACATTGATCTCATTTTCAGTCCCCCTTCCTGTCCATGGCAACTCTCACCTGTAATTCTTGTATGTGCCCAGGAATGTAAAGGAAGAGAATTGTGAATTCAAAGCCTATGTCACATGGTGCAAGTCTGCTTCAAAGAAAGAGAGGAAGAAAGAAAGAAGGAAGGAAGGAAGGAAAGAAAGAGAGAGAGAGAGAAAGAAAGAAAGAAAGAAAGAAAGAAAGAAAGAAAGAAAGAAAGAAAGAAAGAAAGAAAGAAAGAAAGAAAGGCTGGCTGAAAGAGAGAAACTGTCTCACTGGAACTCAATTGAAATGCAGTTAGCATAGGTACCCAAGGAGCTAAAGGGATCTGCAACCCTATAGGTGGAACAACATTATGAACTAACCAGTACCCCGGAGCTCTTGACTCTAGCTGCATATGTATCAAAAGATGGCCTAGTCTGCCATCACTGGAAAGAGAGGCCCATTGGACACGCAAACTTTATATGCCCCAGTATAGGGGAACGCCAGGGCCAAAAAGGGGGAGTGGGTGGGTAGGGGAGTGGGGGTGGGTGGGTATGGGGGACTTTTGGTATAGCATTGGAAATGTAAATGAGCTAAATACCTAATAAAAAATGGAAAAGGAAAAAAAAAGAAAAGAAAAGAAACCGGAGGGACTTAGAAATTCATAGAGAGGTAGTGGAACAACAGAAAAGTGCTAAAGTGAAGGCAACTGACACAGAGAAAGGGGCAAGCCCAGCAGTGGCCTAGGCAACATTTCCCAGGCCTGGAGAGGGAAACCAGAGGGAAAGAGGTCAGGAAGATAAACAGGGCCTTGGTGAGAAAGCTAGCAGATCCAGGTCAGGAAAAGACCACAGCTCCCCAATGTTTCCCATTGCAGAGCTACCAGCCCAGCCATGGCACTGCTCAGAGTGACCTGGACCCTCCCACATCTCTGATTCGCCAAGAAAATGCTCCATGTGTTTGCCCACAGCTTCTGCTTTCCAGATGACTGGCCAGCACGTGTGACTTTCAGTGATTCCTTAGTGGAGGGTTTTATTTTGGAAAGAAAAAAAAATTGATGGTTAAAATTTTCAGTCAAGGAAAAAAAAAGAAAGAAAGGAATGACGAAAGAAAGAAGGAGGGAAGGGAGAGAAATAAGCAGAGAGGAAAAGTAATGTGTCCGTTTTGTGCCTATGTGCATGTTGAGGCAACATTGTGTTATTTCAGGGGAGCTTGAAATAAATACTAGAACATTTGAAATATATTCGTTCATGAGTCCAGGAATCAAAGAAATTCACTTCAGCCCTTTTATACCTTGTTCTGTTTTCTTTGTGAAGGATTGAAAGTAACCTAATAATACATTTGAACACTCAGGCATTGTTACTATATGCTCCAAGCCAATACCTACTTTAAGTAGAGTGTGGGTCATTTAAGAACCCCATTAATAAATGCGGCTTCAGCTCACATTCTATGGAGCCTCATTATTTATTACTTCCAAAGAAAATGTCTTAGACAAAGCTGATTATATCCAATTGGTTTCCAGGAAATGTATAGTTTTTTTAAAAAAAGAAAAATCACTAATTGCATTTTAAATATTCAGAAGTGGTTTGCTGAGCAAAAGTCATTCCAAAGATGATATTTATAATGATGCTAAATGTTCTGATAAATTCAAGAATGACTTTGCATCCTAATCTTTGATCTCTTACTTTTTCTATTTATCTATATTTTTCCTTTTTTTCCCCTTTTTATTATTTTTTGTTTTTACCAGATGTTATGATGACTACTCAAGTAACAAGGCCAAAGGTGAACGTTTTGTTTGTTTGGTTGGTTGTTTGGTTTGTTGGTTTTTGTTTTTGTTTTCTGGTTCCTCAGTCATACCATCCACATCTTATAATTTCAGTGGCATCTTGGATCAGGACCAAGTCTCTCCCAGTATTCCAAAGCTTTTCTACTGGCCATTCCAGGATATTTCGTTATTTCAGTTCATTTTTTTTTCTGTCATTGCCAGTTCCTCCACCACAGTTTGATCCCATCAAACCCACATATTGACTATTCATTGCTTCAGAGCCTACCTGAATTTTATGTTGTTTTGATAAGTTTTCCTGTGTTGGGGTTGAACCCGTGACTTCATGTATGCCAGGAAGAACTCATACCACTGTGCCACTTCCCCAACCACTCCTTTCTTCCAGTCAGCCACTCTATCATCCCTTTTAGTCTACCACTCTATCATCCTAAGTTGTCTCTGTCTGTCCAGTCTGGTTAGGATTCTACCTTTCTTTAGCTTCAATAAAAGTAAGTCTTCTTGAGCTGTAGCAATAGTCTTTAATCACTGTCTTATTAGAGAGACTCTTCAGGATTGAATTCCATACCCCAAAATTAGTGCTTTTAGAGCCTAATTCTCAGTAGCTTAGAATGTGATCTTTTAGAAAGTAGACTCTCTTTTTTAATAAAACAGTTTCAGCTAAAACACTTGAGGTCATATTGGTGTAGGGTGAACCCTTGATTGCATATATTTTATATACTTACAAATATATATCCAAAGTACTGCTGAATTCGACCTTTATCCAAATATAATATATATTACATATTTATTACATAAGTTTTATATATATACATGAGTGAGATTTATATATATATACATATATATGTTTATATGTATGTATGTATGTATATATATATATATATATATATATATATATATGTATAAAAGAGTGAGGAGATTTTTTTTAATTCCCTTGGTGCTGAGTCAAAATACCTGAACTAAGGACTATGAGGAAAGAATGGTATATTTTGAATCACAGTTTCAAGGTACAGTGTATTATGCCAATGGGATCTTAAGTAGCATGTTACATGTGTTTGCAGACAGGAAGAAGAAAGTGGTGCGATCTCTTGATTAAATTATTAATTTATTATTAATTATTAAATTATTTTTTCTTTTCATATAGTTGAGAATCAGAGTCAGGTATGTCTTCCTTTACCTTAATCTAGAAATCTCTCACATGCCCTTAGGTTCATTTCTGTGACCATTTTCAGATCCTTTAAGTTGACAATATTCATCATCACCAGTCTCCTTTATAACTTGACATAACAATGCACCTTCTTTAAGCCATAACTCCTACCTTTTAGCCCCATAGGCTCATGCCATGGTCTTCTCATAGTGACAAATGCATTTAGCCCTGCTTCCAAAGTCCCCATTGTCATTAAGAGTTCCATCACTATTCAAAGTGCATCAGCAAAGCCTCCAGTGATATTTAAACAATTTTTAAACTATGAGCTCCTGTGCAATCAAACAATGTTGCACACTTCTTGACCATAGTGACAAAGAGTGAACATTCCAATCACAAAAGAGAATAAACATAAATATAGCAAGAGCAAACCAACGTCCAAGCCTTAGTATTGATAAAACTAAGTTCTGCATTCCATGTCTAGGACTTAGAATTATCGGGGCTCCAAAGGGACTGAGTAGTTCTTTTTCTCATGATCTGCCAGATGCAGCATATACAGCTTGTTTCTTAACCTATTCAAGTTTATACATAAAGCTTTCCTCATTTCCAACATCCTGGGGCTCTACTACAATGTAGTGCTCATCTTCATAGCTTTTCTCAGTGGCCTTTCATGGACTTCTCTCAGGGACTCCAAATATATGACACATTTCCTGGTTTCAGAACGTCCTAAGAACATGGCACCAGTTTGTATAACCAACACTGTATTTAAATTTTCATGCCTACACAATTGTTACCCAGCAGATACTGCTGCCAGGTTCTCACATGTGCTTGGGATGATGCTTATTCACCTCAAACCAAAGTGACATCGATGCCTATACTCCATGATTAATGGATTTACAAAAGTACTTTTCTACATAAGTTTTGATGATTAAGGACCTTATTCTGTGACATTTCAAACAAAATCCACATTTCATAAGCGGAAACCTTTCATAGGTGTGCTCTTTTCTATTGTCCCAGTGCAAATTAGCAGGTTTTTCATTAATGGGGTTATTCTCTTTAACAATCACAATGTATTTTTCCTGGCTTTATACTTCATTGTGTTATTTTCTATGCATACTTGAACATGTTAATATGTTTCTGCCACACTTTATACTTCTTTTCACTATAGACCTAAGTATAAGATATAAAAGGTAACCATATCACAGCCTGAGTGTTAACATGACTTGAAATGTCCTTCACCAAATGTATAGTCTATTGCTTTTAAATTCAGTCTTATTCAGTCTATTATAACATGGGCAGAATATATCTAGTTGGACTTTATTATTATTATTACTATTATTGTTACAGTGTAAACCAAATGATCTGTTACTCAGTTCCCAATAGTCTTTTTGTTTCATTCTCAAATCTCATAAGCTGCCTTCTAGTGTTAGTCTTTATCTCTACCTTCTTGTCTTCCAAATATCTTGCAGAAAGCCCATTAATCCCCTATTTATAGAAGTCTAGGGTTTTATTTTGACCTACAGCTCCAAACTCTTCCTCATTCCCCCATTAAAACAAATACAAAGGCCTACAAACAAAATGGTCATATGAACCACAGCAACAACCTTACTCCTGATACAAATTCTTCAAATTCCTGGATTATTTCATTTGTTGCTATAACAAAGCATCTAAAAAAAAAGAAAGAAAGAAAGAAAGAAAGAAAGAAAGAAAGAAAGAAAGAAAGAAAGGTAACTTAAGAAAAGAATGGAAATAGGCAACCTCCTGAGGTAGGAGGTTGGAGGAACCCTACAGAATACACCAGATCCTGGGAGGTAAGAGACTCTCAGGACTCAAAGGAAGGGACCTTAGATGAAATACCCAAAAGTAGGGAGAGAGAACTTTTAGAGCCCACCTCCAGCAGGAAGACAGGCCATCAAATGGGGGAAGGGAGGTCATCCCACAGTCACAACTCTGACCCATAATTGTTCCTGTCTGAAAATTTTACAGGGATGAAAATGGAGAGGAGCCTGAGGAAAAGTAGGGTCCAGCTCAAGGGGAGGTCCCAAGGCTTGAAGCTATTACTGAGGCTATGGAGCACACACAAAAAGGGACCTAGCATGACTGCACTTTGAAGACCCAAAAAGCAGCTAAAAGAGTCAGAGGCAGATATTTGCACCCAACCAATGGACAGAAGCAACTGACCCCTGTTGTTGAATTAGGGAGAGACTGAAAGAAGCTGAGGAGGAGGGGACCCTGTAGGAGGACCAGCAGTCTCAATTAACCTGGACCCCTGATATCCCTCAAACACTGGACCACCAAACAGGCAGCATACACCACCAGTTGATATGAGGCTCCCAACACACATACAGCAGAGGACTGCCAGGTCTGTTCCATTCAGAGATGATGGACCTAACCCTCAAGAGATTAGAGGCCCCAGGAAGTTTAGAGTTCAGATGATATAGGGAGTGGAGACATCCATGTGGAGACAAGGGTATGGGGAGGAAGTATGGGATGTAGAGCAGTAGGAGGGAGGGGGTGCGGTTGGGGTTGGAATAAAATAAATAAATTAATTAATTTAAAAAAGAAAGGAAGTATGTATTTGGGCTCACAGTTCCAGGGTGTAGTCTATCATGGCACAGACGTCATTGGAATGGGAACTTGAGGACCTATTCATCATGCATTTACATCCAGGAAGCAAAACCAAAGAGTTGCCCACATTGACTTTTTTTGTTCACTCTTTTTCTTTTTTATACATATGTAGTCTAAGAAACCAACTCATGAAATGGTGTTCTCTACTGTCAAGGTGGATCCTTTCTTCCTACCTCAATCATTCTAATTTTAAACCTCTTCATAGACACATCCAACAGTTAAATTGCATGGTGATTCTAAATTTTACCTATTTAACAATCATACTGCTACAGACAAAGAACAAGATGCAAAAGTTAGGAGAAAAGCATTTAGAAGGTCATTCTTCATAGCCTTCCTTCTAGCCTCCAATCCAACCCTACTTAGGGTTGATCTACATGTTCAAGCTTCTGACCATAATAATAGGTAAATTTCTATTGTTTAAGGCATACATCTGGTTGTACTTGGTTACAACAAGCCTAGAAAACGAGGGCAAAAAAAATATTTGGCAGTTTTTAATATGTCACCTTTATGCTATCTTGTCTCTTTGTTACATAGAAGCTTCTGGTCCAATTAATCTAGAAAAATACTTATTATAAAGTTCTACTATAAACTACAACAAGAAGAATAAGGTCTACAAAACCTCATGTGAAGGAATGAAGAGGTGTGAATACAGTTTTATTTCCCTTATTTCCCTCTCCATAATTTTTTCTTTATAATGATATTCTCATTTGTGAAATGTGCTAGCAACACACATGTTGCTAAAAGATGGTGTAAGTAAGATAAAATTGGGACTTTGTAATGAAAAAGAATGGGGTCCCTACTCACATCCATAATTTATTCTGCCATTAAGACTACAGAGGATACCCTTGATTGACTAGCCCTTTTTGTAACTGATTATACCTTCTAATTAGACTTGAGCACTGTCAAGTCAAATCAGTGTGGTAATATCTCTCCAGAAGTTTGGGTGGTAGGTGTCTTATTACTGTTTTACATCACAGCTAAGACAACACAAAGCAAATAAGTGAACAAATATGCAAAACCAAACAGAAATACATTTAACTGCGGGCTTGTTTACAGTTTCAAAGGGTTAGTCTATGATCATCATCATGGGGAAAATAACATCAGGCAGGCAGGTATGTCACTGGAATAGTAGCTGAGAGTTTACATACTATTCCAACAAGGCACACCTCTAACCCTTCTCAAATAGTTCCAGCAACTGGATACCAAACTTCCAGGTACATGAGTCTATGCCTGGACATTATTATTATAACCACCACAAGAGGCAAATGTGTCCTGCCAAGGCAACTGGCAACAATTTAAACATAATCATTTTAAAGAAGTGACATCTTAGCCGGGCAGTGGTGGCACAGGCCTTTAATCCTAGCACTTGGGAGGCAGAGGCAGGTGGATTTCTGAGTTCAAGGCTAGCCTGGTCTACAAAGTAAGTTCCAGGACAGCCAGGGCTACACAGAGAAACCCTGTCTCGAAAAAACCAAAACCAACCAACCAACCAAACAAACAAAAAAATAGGAAGTGACATCTTTGTCATGCTACTTTGGAAGGTATTCATTTCCATACCTAACTGCTGAATGCTCAAAGCATGATAATGCTCATCTTGTCTGGAACAATAATTAGCTATTAAAATTTTTGTGTAATGTAAAGAGTTTAACACAAACTATTATTAGTTATATTCTCATTATTGTGGTGATCTTGAACATGGCAGAGATCAGTCCTCCGTTTCTCTCAGGGAATAGAAGGGTCAGGATGCACCTCTACAGGTGACAATATAAACCTAATCAGTTCTCCCTAAAAAGAAAACACCGCATTCAAGGTTTAGAAGACCTGTACCTTCTGTTCCAAGTCCCAAGGTTTCTTGTTTCAAATGGGGATCCTCTAGTGCATATAATAACTGCCTCTTTCTTATTGAAGCTAATATATGCAGATAAAATATTGATATACAAATTATCCATGGATTAGTTTCTCTTCATTTTTATCATCAAATTAATAACTAACTAAATAGAGATGAAAATAGTAGCTACTTCCCAGAATTACTGTGTAGATAAGTATGGTGTTTTGAATGAGAACGGCCCCTAAAGGCCCATCTATTTGAATACTTAGTCCCTAGTTAATGGGACTGTTTTGAGAAGGATTAGGGCATGTGTCCTTACAAAAGAAGATGGACCACTGAGAGTGGAAGTTTCAAAAGTCCAATGCAGGCCTAGACTTCCTCACTTTCTCTCCAAAACATCATATCCTGCCCCCTTTCTGTGGATCAGATGTAAGCTTTCAGCTACTGGTTGTTTTAGATGCCTGCCTTCCTGCTGCTGCACTCCTGCCATGATGGCCATAGATTCACTCTTTGAAACTCTGAGCAAAGTTCATGTTAAATGTTCTCTCTTATAAGTTGCCTTGGTCATGGTATCTTTACAGCATCAGAGAAGTAGCTAGACAATAAGATAGGTGTTTCTTTGCAAGCCTTTAGCAATAATCATAACAATAATCAAATGCTTTACAATGCTTGATTCCATTCCAGCTTAATTTATCAAGTGTGTGCATACATACATGAAAGCAGTTTGTTTGTATATGCATGTAGAGGGTTAAATATCTTTCATTAACATTCTCTACCTTACTTTTGCTACTGCATCACTCATAGTCTTAGGGTATTATTCGTATGAAGAGACATCATGAACAAAGCAACTCTATTCATAAAGGAAAATGCATCATCATGGCAGGAAAACATGGTACCCTGCAGGCAGAATGGTGCTGGATGAGCCAAGAGTCCACAGGCAGCAAAAGGCACTGTGTGTTACACTGTGTGCAACACTGGGCATACCTTGAGCATCCTCAAAACATGTCTCTACAGTGACACTCTTCCTCTACTGAAGCCATATCTACTCCAATAAGGTCACTCCTCTTGATAGCATACACCCTATAGGCCAAATATTCAAACATATGAATTTATGAGGGCTGTAACTATTCAAAATACCACAAACCACTCCTTTGCCCCCCATATTTTGGAGTCATAAGATTACATAAAGTGCATTTAGTCCAACTTCAAAATTTTCCATAGTCTACCACAGTCTCAACAGTGTTTAAAAGTGCAAAGTTCAAAATGCCTTCTGAGATTCAGGAAATCTCTAACTATAATCCCTGTAAAATCAAACTAAGAAATATCACATACTTCCAACCTATCATGGCACAGAATATATATTACCATTCCAAAATGTAGGGAAGGGAGCCCAGTGATGAAATACTGGACCTTCAAAACAAGACCAAAAACCAGCAGGGTAAACCCCAAACTCTGCATCTTCATCTCTGATGTCAAAATGTTCTTAAGATCTCCAACTTCTTTCAGCTTTGGTGAGTGCAACACACTTCTTTCTCCTGGCTGGTTCCACTCTCTGTCAGTAGCTTACCTTGACCAGTATCACATTGCTCTGGCATCTCTATTCTCTTGGGGTTTCCAAGGCAATCCAGGCCTCACCATCACAGCTTCATGAAATGGCCTCTCTGGGCCCTCATGCAGGGGCACTCCTGTCACAGGTCTGACCTCAGCAACTTTCCTTAGTTGGTGAGAAAGGTTCCATAACCCTTTTCTGGCCTCTTTGGACCTCCAAGCAGGGACACTCCTGCCATACATTTGGCCTCAGCAACTTTCCTTAGTTACAGAGCAAGAGTCCACTATCCCTTTCTTCTAATTCTAACGCCAGAATGATGTGGCTGAAGCTGCAATGGTCTGCTGCTTGGGGGCTGGAACATGGTTTCCTTGTTCAATTATATCTTCACCAGCTTTCTGTTTTCAATGGTTTCCTTCACTGCCTAAGCTTGGCTGTCACGGACCAGGTTGGCTTTGAATTCCGAGTTATGCATGCCTCTAACTCCTAAATTCTGAGATTAAAAGAGTGTACCATTACAGCTGGTCCTAAGATATTCTTTATTTCCTTTTCATAAGATGAAAGCATAGCCCAGTGGGATCTTGGTGAGGTCACCACTCCCTTAATTTCTGCTGCCACTTTAACCCTTGAAGTACACATTTTATATTTTCCCTTTCTAAGCTTGATGAGTTTCATCAAAATGATCTTCATAAGAGCGAAGGCTATTTTGAGATTTTGTTTGCCAATGCAATTGAATCTGAATCTTTCCCCCATAGCCTCTAGGTGACTCTTCAGACAAGGGCAAAAAGCAGCCAGATTTTTGATCAAAATATCACAAGACGGATTTCTAGCCAACATTCTAAAATTTTTCTCCTTTGAAACCTCTTGAGCCCTCATGGTTCAAATAACTATCAGTACCAATGTCTTCCATTTTTCTATTTGTATGGCCCATTAATCCCCACTTAAAGCATTTCACTGCTTTCTTAATCTGAAGCCCCAAAAGTCCACATTTTCTAGACAAAGGTATGATCAGGTCTATCACAAAAATACCCCAGACCATGGTACCAGCTTCTGTCTTTGGATTATCATTGCTATGAAGAGGCACTACGACTAAGGTAACTCTTATAAAAGAAAACATTTAATAGGGGTTGGCTTATGGTTCAGAGCTTTGGTCTATCCTAGTTATGGTCAGAAGCATGGGAACTTGTATGCAGACAAGGTGCTAGAGGAACTGAGAGCCCTACAACTTGATCCACAGGCAGCTGAAGAGGATTGCCATACTCAGTAAAATTGAAAGACAATGATTCAGCTAGACAGGCTATCCAGAGAGCTCCAGGTGTCCTCCAGTTTCTGCTTTCCCAGTGCTGAGCTTATCTCTACTGTGCCTAATTTTTTATGTGTGTGCTAGAGATCCAAACTCTGTGTTTGTTTATCAACACTATTGACTAAGCCAGTTCTCAAATCCCTTACTTAAGTTCACTGAAGGAAAAATGAACAAGCAAAATAGCAATTTGATTAAATACAGCCTCAAAATCTTAAATGAAATACTACCATACAAATCATTTTGTTTATTATACAAGTGGGAGGTTGCCTCACTGTGACAAGTTAGTTCTCATAACTTCACATAAATAACTTTGACTGGAGGAATGGTCCCTATTTATGTCCTTGGGCTTGAATGACTTAGTGACTTACTTTGTCCTACATTTTTGTTAAGAGGAAATAGATTTCTACTCATGCATATAATTAGTCCATGCCATCAGTCTCTTTCTTGTCATACTACCTTGAGGCCGGGTGAAATTTTGGAGGTAACTTTATTACCTTAGTTTTTCATCTAGGTCTGTATATTTATTCTAGTTTTCTTGTGGGGTTCAGTAGAAAATAAAAAATGGAGCAGAGAAATCATTCCTAGAAACACTGTCCTAATAAAATCCAACTTTTCTTAGTAAATCCAAGGAAGCAGAGAGAGGTATAAATAAATACTCATTCTTAGTTTTCCATCCACTTAAAAGTAAACAAATAAAAATAAAGTGAACAGTATATGTCTGTAGACTATGGAATGATACCATCTACAGTTCTGTGTAAAACTATCTCTGGAGAGATGTGAGCAAATACCTTTTTTTTTTTTTTTTTTTTTTGCCCCAGAGAAAGAACAGATAACAGATGGAAGTAAAGGTACTGCTATACTCTGAGTTCAATGACTCTTGGTGAGTCAATGAGTTTAAGTTGGGGTTACTTGTAGGGATATGGGTGAGGGGTTACTTACAGGTACATAAACGACTCAAAAACAACTGCATCACTAAAATCCCATCACAAATCTGAATTGTACTGCCCTTCCCAGGCAGTGCAATCGCCGTTCAGGTAGTTTCAGATATTTTCTGCTTCTTCCAAGTGCCTTGGCTGATCTGTGCCTCTTCTAGGTAATTCTGCTTGTTTGAGAGTGTCTCCCAATAGTCTTTATCATTTGTCTGTTTCGGGAGGGAGGAGTCTAGTGAATATGATCAGTTTCAGTGATTTCCTGAAACCTTTCCTGTGTTCTTCCTGATCTTATCATTCAGCACCGAGGGTAGACTTTTTACCTCTCTTTCCAACATCTGTTGTTTTTCCTCTCTTTTGATATCTTGCACCTTAAATAGTTTCCTTTCAATATGAAAGATTTTCACCTCAAAGGAAACATCATTCTATAAACTTTTTCAAGGACATACCCAAAGGAGATAGAAACTTTGTAACACTGAAGTCCTGCCCTTAAAGTAGAAGATAAAGTTTCAGTATCAGTAAGTAGAGAAAGAATCTGTTGAATCTGGCCATGGAGTTATTTTTCATAGTGCTAACTGACATGGAATGAAAGGTGCCCGCAGCAAAGCTCTCCCACACTTCTTACTCATTTCAGAAATTCTCACCCTTTTCCTGAAGGCATCTACATGGTAGTCATTTAACTGCTCTGTTGTGTGATTATCAAAGGAAAGAAATATTTTACTAAATGAAAGTTCCCGAAGAAAACACATCAGCTAACAAAGAGTTAATGGCATTACTCTAGTCTGAATTTTTTAAATGTTCATGTTAGCATAATGTAGACAACTTTTTTTCTTCTTCTTTTAGGTAATTTAAGACATTAGTCTTCCCTTCGCTATTATCTTTTTCTGTTGAATTTTAAAATATTTTTATTTTCATAGAATTAGGTATAATATTAACAAGTACAATTTAAACTAGCTTATTCTCCCTTAATTTTAAGATAGCTAAAACTGTAAATAAAAAAGTAATTATCAATAACTTAAAGAGCAGATAACAAATGTGTATCTCTTTCATTATTGTTAGAAGTGTACTCATATGCAACAAAGCTGTATAAGACTCAACATGAATCAGCAAATCTGCGATTTCTGCCTTTGTTTTCATGTGAACTGTGGTTGGGTCACTCCTTGGAGCTGCTTTATGATACTGCTGCTGACTGTGCTGACTAGCTAAGAACTACTCCTTAGAACCATTCCCTGTCAGACCTTTATATGCATCTACTGAGGTAGACACAAAGTTCTTCAGAAAGCTTGAACCAGAAGGCTCAGCTAAAGTACTCTCATTAAAAAAAGCAAAACCAAAAACAAAACCACAGACTTTCAAACATATCTGTGTATGTAGTTTGTGTGTATGTGTGTTTAAATGACTATTTGTTGAAATGATTTATTACATGGTCTATAAATATATTAATAAAGAAGTTGATATGAAAAGATAAACCTGGAGTGTGGAACTCCATGCAGAAACTCCCCAATTGTAGCAGCTTGGCTTCCTCCTCTAACATATTCAAAATGCTGAATCTCACACAAATTAATATGCATGTCATTCACTTTTAACCCACCCCTTTCAGGCTATCCTGATCTTATGCACATGATTAATACGCTTAGTTAACATGTTTAGCCACCACCTACCTCTATAAGAAATCAGAAATGTTGAAACTAAGCTGGGTGATGATGGTACACTCCTTTGATCCCAGCGCTTGGTTTACAGAGCAAGTAAGTTCCAGGACAGGCAGGGCTACCCAGAGAAACCCTGTCTCAAGAAACAAATCAGTCAGTCAATCAGTCAATCAGTCAATCAATCAATCAATCACACCAAGAAACAACACCAAAAAAAGTGTTGAAACTGGGACAGACATGGAAAAAATAGAGAAGTAAAATACAGATTATTATAAGCCATAAATGGAATTGAGTGACTTTAATCCCCACAGTTCTTGCTAGACATACTATTACAGTTCTTCTTTTACAGATGTGAACACAGACACAAGGAACCCTAATATTTGGCTAAGCATCTACAATGTGAAAGTAGTGGAGTTTGAACTAAAGGCCAATGTGTGCACTCTTCACAGTATCCCCCAGAGCTGTGTCTCTAGTTGAATATGTAGCAGAGGATGGCCTAGTTGGCCATTAATGGGAGGAGAGGCCCTTGGTCTTGTGAATATCATACGCCCCAGTACAAGGGAATACAAGGGCCAGGAAGTGGGAGTAGGTAGGTTTGGGATCAGGGCAAGGGAGGATATGGGGGACTTTCAGGATAGTATTTGAAATTTAAATGAAGAAAATATCTAATAAAAAATAAAAAAATAATAAAAATTAAAAAAAAAAAGAAATTACTAACATTCTTTCACAGGGTAACCATGCAGCAGTACGGAACTCATTTCACAGTAAGATATTTCTCAGAAGAGAGGGGGGTGTGCTATAAACTTTACTGCCATCAATTTGTGTTCTTAACTCTCCTTCCTCTCAGGAAAGAAGACAGTAGACACAGAGAGTGGGGGAGGGAGGAAGGGAGGGAAGAAGGGAGGGAGGGAAGGAGGGAGGGAGGGAGAGAGAAAGGGAAAGGGAGAAAGAGAGAGCACTTATCTTGGAAACAGGGTGAACAGAGATGGGGTGGATGTCTTACTGAGACATCAGTAAGAGTTTCTGTTACTGTCATTCTGTTTTAATTTACTCCTCAAAGCAAAGGTTATAATTTCTGCTGGAAGATAAAAGAAAAGTGATATTACTATTTAATTTTTTCTACAATTAGTATACATAGGGATATTTAACAGTTTGCACTTCTTCTTACCTACTTACTAAAAATAGAGAGCAATTAAATTCTTTCTTATGGGATGGTGGTGTCCCTGGTTTCTTGTGAGCGATCACCTGTTCCATCTGTCTGTTGAATGCCTGAGTTTTTTTTTCTGCTAATGTTTAAAGGGAGAATTGTGTACAATAGATGTGGGAGGAAAGAAACAGCTCAGGATATTTTACTAATTAGTACAGACAAGTATATGGTTACAAAAATAAAAATTATAAAATAACTGAGGTAACAGTATTTCTCACTCTTGCAAAACACACAGTACTTCAAGGGCTCACAGTTAGTATGAAACGGACTTGTTGACAGCTGGAAATATTCGTGAATGTCATTTCTATATTCTTGCCACTGCTTAGATAGTGGTTTCTTTCTTTTTTTTTAACACTTAAATGTCAACAAGTTTGAGTCAGTGTAAATAGGTTATCTCCACATCAGTCAGTGACAGCAGAATCTCTAAATATTAGAAGAAAAAGAAAAAAATGAAAGTCTGTCAAGTTTCTTTGTCAAAAGCTCATTTATTCATTACTCACTGCTAATAGCTCCTAACCACTATTTCATAAATGTTAGAAGGCTTAGAAGCATGTATCAACATTCCTTTCACTAGTGATAAATGATTTACTAATAGTTTGAGGCCTCCTATATAACATAGCTGTAGACTCCATAATGTAAATTTCTCTCATAAATAAGACACAATTATGTTCCTCTCATAATGTCAGTAACAAAATCTTACTGGAAAGCATAAAGCAACTGGTGTGATTCAGGCTGAATCCTGGCAGTGGGCAAGCATATTTTTTAGGAAACACCTCTATACTGAAGACTGTTATGTGTGTACTTATTAGTACTGTTAGCAAAAACAGCTAGAACTTTATGTACTTGAATTTGTGTGAAAGATTGGTTCTGAACGCATTTCACTTCATTATATACCCAAAAAGAACCTGAAGCAAAATTGGAGCCATGTCCTCAGTAGGTGAACAAGAATTGGAAGCAGAATCACAGACTAGAGTAAATGTAGCCTTCAGTTGATTCTCGTAAGGTTTTTTCCATGTCACAAAAGGAGACATGCGAATCAGAAATCATGATTGTACACAGATATGGGTGGCTAGCAAAGAAGAAGCAAGGCCTTGATGCAAGTCAAAATCATTACACTGATACAGAAGTCTAAATAGAGACCATTGTCATGGCTCTCTTTCCTTTACACCTTGTGTGTATTTAAATTCATTCATGCTTGTTTTCTGAAACCTGTTACATTTAACCAAAGAGTTTGACAGTAGGGACAGCACAACAAGTCATTGTCTTAAAGGTTTATGTTAATGGTTTCTTCTCCATAATAAAAGCTCCTTATCCAGGTATATCTAAAAGAAGTATTTTTCTTGAGTACTGGATATCAAACCCAGCTCTTTGACATGCTAGGCAAGTACTATACCCCTAAGTTAGTTGACCAAGAAACTTCCAATCAAAATGCACAGCTCTTCCATGTGGAATATTTATTTACAGTTATTTTCTTTTCTTTGTGAAAAACTGAGGCCTCTGACCTTCTGTCTCAGAACTTTTAGAATGTTCTGGGGATAAGCCATACCATGCTTGTATTTTATAACATTAAAATTGTTTTATTGATCAGTATGTGCTATGTCATTGAACAGGGATCTCTGTGACAGGATATGTTTGGTATTGTTATACCTTTGTGCTGTTGTTAAAAAGAATTGTATTTTTTACTTGTATTAGTCAAAGGCATCAGTTGGAAGATGATGGCTTATAACTTCTGCTGAAGCTATATGGTTTCATGTAATAATTTCTGGTAAAACACTTATATAAGGGAATATTATGCCTTTTCACCTTTCTCATTATCCTATTTCCTGACCTAAAAAAAAACCAAAAACCAAAAACAAAAAACAAAAACAAAAAACCAAAAACAAAAAACCAGATATGAGGGAGGGCTACAGTTCAGGCTCCCTACTGAGTTTCATGGAGTGTTTCTGAAGACGCAGGTGTGAATGATGTTTAGGAGAAAACTAAAGGAACTCCAGGACCTTAAACCTAGTTGTAGGCTTTTTGGTTTTGTTGATTTTGTTGGTATTTTGAGATAGTGTCTCTCTTTGAATTTCTGGCTATTTTGAGACTTACACTGTAGACCAAGTTGGCCTTGAACTTATGGACATTCTCTTGCCTCTCCCTCCTTAGTGTTGTGCTTAAAGGCAGGTAACACCACACCTGGCATGTGGGCTTCTTTTTATTTACATCTTTTCCAACTTTAATTGGCAACCAAATAAATTTCCCAGCTGAAGGCTGGGAAAATTAAGTGTTCTTTAATCTCCCTGTCATCCGTGGTTAAAACTCTCAACCTCAAATTCATAAGGTGAAGGAATGGGTCCTGATTGGTAGGAGCCAAGAATTACTACTTGATTTCAATTACCAAATTAATGACTTAGGTTTGAATATGCGGCAGACTTTTTTTTTCTGCTAAGAGAATATCTAATTGGTAATTTGTAGCAATTCTTACTTTCAAAAAATTAGACTCTTTGTTTTCCTTTTTCTAACAGAGTCAAACACTCTAATTACTGTATTGAAAACAGGATTTTGGTCTAAAAGTGTAAGTCAGGGTTACTGGACCAAAGTTTGCTAACCATTCAAAAGCTAAGACTTGAGACATTTGGGAGACGAAATTCATATATATTCAAGGGTAGGAGCCCTGGGAACATGAAGGATCTATTGTCCAACACAGTTTCACAAAGGGCCATGCATACAGGAAGGAGAGGAGGCCTAAGACCAAGGCCTAGAAGACTGCAGAGTAGGTAGGATTTTCTTATAGGAATGTGATCTTCCTTAGCCAGCAAAGTGTAGTCATTCTTGACCTCCTGGAGCTAGACTCAGTCACTTATAAGACAAAATATATTGTTTCTGCAAGTTAAATGTTGTAGCAATTTATGTGATTGTGTTAGTTGGTGCACAGGTGCATTCTGATACGATGTGAAGGTCACCAGATGTTCTACAAACGGAAAACAAGTCTTAGAATGCAAGGCAGAGGGGAAGCTTCTCAACAAAGGGGACTTTTCAATGGAATGGCCACTGAAGATGCACTGAACATAATTACATAGGTACACTGAAGGCGCAGAGAGCTATGAAAGGCATTCCATGTTCCTAAGGTTGAGCTGATCACTGCACTACCTCAGGACATGACCTACCTTTGGATATTTGTTGTATAAAATCATAAATGTCTTTATTATTGATGTCATTTTCAGTTGGGCTTTGCGTTACTTTAAGCTAAAACAATCCTAAATAATGCAGGGATATATTATCGTATGTATGATTTTACCATAGTGCTGGAGTCAGGTGAATTAATAGGGGAGACAGACAGAGGTGAGAATGATAATGATGGACCCCAGGTAAAGACAAGGTGACTTAGAACTGAGGAAAGCATTAAATGCAGAAAACACATATGTGGGGCAAACTGAAGGACTGGTGATTGTAACGATTCCCGGCTCTACGGTTTGGCTTATGGTTTACCCTATTCAAATGTTTTGATGGTGCAGTAAATTAATAGAAGTTAATGTTAGTGAATGTCACTTCTCCAAC
Organism: Mus musculus; assembly: GCF_000001635.26. Classification (NCBI taxonomy): domain Eukaryota; kingdom Metazoa; phylum Chordata; class Mammalia; order Rodentia; family Muridae; genus Mus; species Mus musculus. The sequence continues at coordinate 64,328,275 of NC_000068.7, read as the reverse complement.
AAGGTGATAGCTTACTATTTTTCTCAATGCTGAAAGATAGGATTCCCTTTCTAGTGAAAAATCATATGGGAACATTAATAAACAGTTAACAGTTTGTTATAACTTAAAAATTTGTTATAATAAGAGTTTTCTGGGCATGGTGATGCACATCTTTAATCGCAACACATCAGAGGCAAAGGTATGCAGAGGTCTGTGAAAATAGCTTGGTCTATATAACAAGTTTCAGAAAAAGCTACATAGAGATACCCTATCTTAAAAGCAAAACCAAAAAAAAATTTAAATAACTTAATTATTTAAAATTAAGTGACTTTCTTTAATATGATCCATATAATAGTGAAAAATGGAACACAAAATATATTCATCTAGCAGAGATTTTATAAGATGTAAATGTTTTTCTTAAAGAGAAAGTAACAAATGAAAACATTGTTTTATCCCACAAAGTCTATTTTTATCTTAGTACTAGAACTAGAGGTTCATAAAAATCACAATGTATGTGCAGTTTACATGCAGATATAGGGAAACATTTGTAAACAAACACATCATCTGCAATTTATATTTTAATACAAACCTAATATTAACAATTCTCTGTATGTGTGTCATTGCACATGGGAAGTAGCAAGAATTTATCTTTAAAATAACAATCAGTGATATACTTTTGTGACATATGGATTGTCAAAGTAAAAAAAAAAAATCAGGCTAATTAAAATGAATACAAAGATGGGAAGGGCACGTTTGGGGATTCCATAATTTGACTTGTTAGCTGAAAAGCTAATTTGTTCTTTTATCTGATTTTTCCCCTTTGTATACCATCACTTATACCAGTCCTCTGCTTCCTATGAATATTCTCTTGGACCATTGTCTGTCTCTCCTTTCTCCTACCTCCCCATTCTATATCTGTTTGTCTTGCCACCTATATCAGGGTTTACAGCAATCAAATTGAAGCTAAAGTGTTCTGTACATATCTGATGACTGCCCATGAGAGTCAATAATATAAACAACATGCCCATCCCTTCATTATTTGTTACTATGGATTGTACTTCATGTTCAAATTTGCCAGGTCAGCCTTCCAAATACTGATGGGAAATGGGCCTTAATGCGCATTGTGTGCAGCGGAGTCACACTCCAATTTCAGCACAGGTTTTACATTTTAGTTCCTACTCATAATCTAAATAAACATAACGCTGCATGGCTTAGACTTACTTCAGGCATGCTCACTCCTAAGGATTTAAAAATTAAAACGTCTTTATTGGAGGAGGGAATGTTTATCCATTTAAGATGCTTTGAAGTCTAAGGACTGATCATCCCTCTTTTCCATGCAAACCAGGTTTTGAATAAGGGAGAGGAGCTTTGCGAGCTATATTTAACAAGTAGCTTGTTTCAGCTTCAATATTAGCTTGATTTACCATCTGCAGAATTACCAATAACATGATGCATTTATTACCCGTAAAAGCTATTAGCAGGTCATTTTGTTCAGTTCATCATATGTGTCTTGAGACACAATCTGGCGTCTAACAGATTTTCATACATTGATGTCGTGGAGAATCAGACTGTTCTTTAATTGATTGTTTCTTGCTAGGCTCCTTTTGATTAAAACAGGTTATGCTATTTGCTTTTAGTTCCACATTTCTCCACTTCAAAGTCTAGCCACAAAGAGGAGAAATTATTCTCATTTCTCTGGATACTTTTAATTCAAAGTGAATGTATATATTTAAAAGCCTGCCACAATCAACGGATTTAAAATATGACTCCAGTTGCAATCTATGGCTCCCTCAACAAGAATACAATCTTTAGCATGCATTTAAAAAGTGAGATTTATCTTTTCCTGCCAAGTCATCAAATTTTGCACCTCAGAACCTCAAGTGAGTTCAGATCACAGGGACCAAAGAAAGCAGGAAGGGCTCCCTCAAAGCACTTTTCCTCACAATTTGCACAGACCCTGATGAGCAAAGCTGAATTGTGCTGATAGTGTTGCATCCTGCTCTGAAGGAAGAAGAAAAGTCAGTCTTTTGCTAAACTGGCTTTAGGAAGCCCAACTCACATTGTTTATTAAAGCAAAGATATTGAAAGATCCTGAGACATTTCCTTTAAATTAAAAAAAAAGGAGAGAGAGAGAGAGAGAGAGAGAGAGAGAGAGAGAGAGAGAGAGAGAGAGAGAGAAGCAGACTGACAAAGACAGAGAAACACAGACTGAGACAATGAAACAGAGACAGACAGACAGAGACAGGAACAGACAGGCAGAATGACACAGAAAGAGACACACAGAGACACCAGAGAGAGATAGAGAAATAGAGAGGGAGAGAGCAAGAGCAATCGAATGAGCAAGTGAGGGGGGATAGGAAAGACAGAGAAAGATAGAAGAAAATTCTAGAAGATATGTGAACTCAAGAGAGGTCAGTGGTTTATCTCAGGATGTCAGCCCACATTCCCCACACAGTTAACACCATAAACCCAAAGGGGAGAGGAAGAGGAGTAAGGAGCTCAGTCCTCATGGCTAACAATGAGACGCAGCTTGCAGGCTCAAAACAAGAGCCCAATTCAGCACTCAAAAGGGTTTTGTTTGCCCAATGACAGAAACAAACATAAAACTTTCTATCATGTGACCTTAGGACTGCAGTGGGGCTTGCCTCAGGCTTCTGTGTACTGCAGACAAAGGCCATCAATAGTTCCTTTGTGCCCCGTCTGCTGTCTTTATGGGTGACTTGGCCCATCATTCCCACTCCTCAACTGTTCCTTCCAGGTAAAATTCCAAAGCTTGCTCTTTCATAAGCTACCAGTCCTGGGATGTGCATGTTTACAATACAATGTCCTGATAAAAATGGTAATTTTAGCAGATGAAAAATTTTATCAAGAAGCAATTATCATTTTGTATCATATTCAAAATGAGTGTTGCCCCTTTTTCTGGTATTTTTACATTTCACATTGATTCATTTAATTTGGAAATCCAGAAGTATTGAAATCGGTTGGTTATCTTTTCCTTTTCATTGTGATTAACTACTTGGAATTCATGCTAGCTGTAGACAAAGTTTAGCTGCTTAGGGATTCTAAGAGATTCTGAGCCTGCGATGCACTGAGGAAAATTCATGTACATTTTATCTCTTGGAATTGTTTTTACCCTAAAATTTATTTAAAGCCATGTTGGTCATTGAAAATAGTGCAACTAAATGTAATAGTTGGTCTCTTGGTGAATAGTTCGCATAAATTGAAAAACTAAAATGGCTTAATGTAGCTTTGATACATTGTACAGACACAGGAGACAGTTATCGTGCTTAAATCATGGGAGTTTAATGGTCTTTTCATATATTAGCTGTGCTCTCCAGTGGTGAGGGATGCCTTTGTCTTAGTGTAGAAATGGATAAAAATAAACATGATTTAGCAGCTATGATGACATGACTTACTTAAAGTCTTTTTACCTGTTTGCAATAGTCATGAAATTCAATGAGGTGAACTTTCATGGCTCAGAGTTCATTAACCTTCAAATACAAAATAAATAATGTACACTGGGGACAATTTACTGTAATACAATTTTTCCTCTTCTCATGCTATGCCCCCATATACATGGATATAATTTTTTTAAAGAAAGGACTACACTGTTATATTGCTGTAATACTTGTAGAAATTGACACATTATTTGTTAGCCAACTCTTGACAAATTCTAGTACATTTTCTCCATGAAAGTGTATCTAAAGTTTAAAGTCAGTATAGATGGCTAAGATGAACCATTATTTCATATAAGATATAAACTAAGCAGTAGAGAGAGTTAAGTTAGATATGTTCACTTCTTGCCAGTGTTCTGTAAAATGGCTTCTATTAAATATACACACAGACATCTAGCTGAATGGATATAAAGTGATTTTATTTTTTAGAAAATGATAAGCTTCCCTAGTTGAGAACATGAACTTTTACCAGCATCCCTGTGGGAAAGAGGGGTGAAAAATCAAGGCAACATTCTTTGAAGCATTCTTCAATGTTATCTCATCTAATCCAGCCAGCAAAGATATAAAATCTGTAGACTGCATTCAGCAGTCCAGGGCCAGCCATTCATGTGGACACAAAAACATGGGCTAAATAGCTTCAAATAGTAGTTGTACAATAAACTATTCCATTTCACATGTGACATGACAGCTTGGACACATACATATAAACATGCAAACACACACACACATACACTCACAAAATCAAACTTTGCACAAACTCTGCACAGAATTTTATGGTAGATTTGTGGCTATATGACACTAAATACATTAATTACTTGTGATTCTCAGAAATATAAAACAGAACTAACATACCAACTAACATACCAACATGTACATATACCTACTGTCTACAAATGTATGCATATGTAGGGGGAATAGAGATGCATATATTCTAGTACATTTGTATTTACACACACACACACACACACACACACACACACACACACACACACACACACACACAGAGAGAGAGAGAGAGAGAGAGAGAGAGAGAGAGAGAGAGAGAGAGATTACCACAAGTGATGATGGATATTGAGAATTCCCCAGATTTTAGGTTGTCAAAAGCCACTCCTACCTTAGAAGTCTCAGCATGGCTCTAGTAAGTCAAAATCCTAAGATACAGCAATAGGGGATGATAGTATAGCTTTAGCTAGAGGCAAATTTGCTTTATTCTTAGGGACAAGAAGTCTACTTTATTTTATGAACACTGACAATTGGCTGGAAGGTAACTGAAAGAGTCTGCTTTAGAATCTCTGTTCTGTAGAAAGAGTTTTAGGAGAAAATTTGTAAACTTTCTCTTAACCACCTTCTATAAGATTTGTCCTTTCACTCAATACTCTACCCAGTGGAAAATTTTATTGGCAACATGTGCTTTCTTAGACTGCCCATCATGGCAGCACCCAGAGGTAAGTCGACCTAACTGGACCTCTGTGGTCCAAGGAGGGCATGAGAAGAAGAGCACTGAGCAGAAGATAAAGAATCATGGCTTTGTTTCACAAAGCTTATGAATCAATTTAAGGGTTTATTTAATAATAATCAAATCATTCTTGTAAGTCTTGAATCTGTGCCATATGGTTTGATACTATTCTAAATACTACTACTTCAAGCTTTGATTTCACATCTTACCCTTCTAATCATCCTATGAGATGATTACTTTCTTCATCTTGTAAAAAGAGTGACATAAAGTGACAGTGAGATTTCAACTGTGATATGGTGCTCTGCCTCAGCCCTTCAGTCCCTCCCTACACACCCCCCTACACACCCTGTCGATTTAACAGTTACAACGACACAGTGCTGAGGTCATCACCGGTTGCCTCCTGCCACCATTGTTGCACTCTGAATTTGGTTTCACTTTTCCTCCTGATTGTATTGATTATTTCTTGACTTGAATTCTGTTTCTAGGTAAGTAATTAACACTTGATCAAGATCTGTTTTCCTTTCTGTCTGCCTCCACAAACATATATATATATACATATATGTGCGCACTACACTCCCTCCGGCTTCCATTGTTTGAGATAGTTATAGTCTAGAAAGCCAACACAGAACAGAATTAGCAAATACTGAATGATTTCATATGGGGGACATATAAATTTAGATTCCTGTCAGTCTCTGATAATAACATTTTCATCAATGATTAATAGCCTTGCTCTGTGTATTTTTAGTCAATTTATTTAATTTTAGCTACCAAATTCACAAACAATAAAGCCAATAACACTCATGTCACTCCAGAGATATATCATAATAAATATTCTTCTATAAGTCATAGCATAAACTTCTTGCTCTTAGCAAACCACTAGACACATTTCAGCACTATGTTTGTGGACATTTCAAATAGCAAAATCATCAACGAAATCCACAAACTTACAAAGACTATAGCTCTAATGTTCCACTAATCTAAATGTATATGTCCCCCATATGAAATCATTCAGTATTTGCTAATATCTGTTTATAACATGAACACTGAAACAGGAAGTCAGAGCATCCCCTTCTTGGTCACAGCAGAGACCTTACATTGTTCTGAAGATGTACATGTGCACAAAGCTCAGAAAAGCATCACTAGTGCTGATTTGGGGATTACAAATAAATATTAGTGAGTAGGACAATTCACAAGTACAAAATCCATAGTCAAAACTACAGAGTCCATCAATAATGAGCATCAATAATGCATGCCACTGTGCGGCAGCGACTATCTCTGGCTTATCTCATTCCTCTGGCTTATCTCATTCCTCACTTGACCATTTTCTTGTCTGTTTTTCTCATCTGGAAATATGTAAGTAAGTTATACAAACATTATTTTCCTCCTTGTTCATGCAGACCATGATCATTTGTTTCTGCTTTGCAGAGTCTGTGGTGTTATTCTGAGCACACACACACATGCTTAGTCTTTGGCAGCAAATCCGTTCAGCACACAACTATGTTGTCAACAATGTTATGGCTGATTATAAAGTATAATATTTTCATATAGCAGAATTTCTTCTTGACAAATGAAATGGTCTTCAAAATCTTTCTTACAATTCAACAGAGAATCAAAGGTAGATCTAGGAATTCTTACTTTTTTCTTTCCTCCACTGACCTCTAGATCACCTCATGCTACATGGAGAGAAGGATGTCTATGCGCTTGATTTTTTTAAAAGCTTCAAATTACTTGCATTTAATTTACCAATTGGTTCTTCATTGGAGACTAGTCAAATTTACAAAGGCAATTACAGTGGTTTCCTATGACTTTGAAGGAAATATATATATACACACATATATATGTTAATTAAGTAGTAGAAGAGAATGTAGATTGCTGGTGATGTTTCCTGTGGAAACAAAATGATTGTAGTCATGTTCACAGCATTAATTGCTACATAGGGTAGGAGATTAATATTTTTAACATTTTAAGTGGTTTTGCATAAATGTTAGCAATAAGCAAGTCATTTTATGTCTTATGGGCTTGCATTTTTAATAATACTGGAATGTTAGCCTTCCCATAAAGGGAAGATTACAACCAAACTGAAATAGTGTTTCAACCTTGCTGGTTATGTGCACACTGACCCCGTGTCCCCTCTTGGGGCTTCTCTCAAAGACAGTGGAACTGCTGCAAAAAGAGAAGGGGGTAATTTATTTTTAATTTTCCTTACATTTGTGAATTTAGTGCTGAGAAAGCTAATGGCACTGGCCAAAGACTCCAAGGAATAGATGCCATGAACATTTTACATCTTTTATTTCATTATGTTAGCATCTTACTTTGAGCATTCTTTTAAGAATGGACCATTAAATCAGTCAAACTATTCCAAAATATTATTTGGTATAGTCTTTGTAAAATGATGAAACCAGATTCTTTAGTGTTATCTAAATAGGAAAAGGGGCTCGAATATGTACAGATTCTTTATTCATTCACAATGACTGCATCCCAGGATGTAGCAGTCTCGGTCAAGGGCATGACAACAGGGATCCTGCCCCTGCAGGAGCTACGTTCTGTGGATGCTTTTTCTGCTCAGGAAAACAAAATAAGTGTGATATCTTCAGATAATGTTGAGGTTCTGTATACGTAATGAGATACTGCTAAAGAGATTACTATAAACTGAGGCCCAGAAAGGCTACTGTGAAGGTCACATTTGTGCAACTAGACGGGTCATTAGAAAGAGCAAGCAAAGACACAAGAGGAGAGGATGCATTCTGTAGTTGCCAGACAGATGCCAGGATACGTGGTAGGTTTTGAATTCAACTCTGGGGAACAGAGACAAGTCCTGCTGGTGCAGAAAGTGATCTGCCAAGATCAAGATGGAAGAATAGAGTCTTACCATGGAAGGGCTCTCATGTCACAGAGAAAACACCAAAATTTAAGCTACATGTAAGCTAAGGACTCAGAAGTTAAAAAGAGGACAGGGAATAATCTGGCATTGAGGAATAACAGAAAAGCTAGCCACAAGGATGACCAGGAGAGAACAGAGGGTAATGTTTATAAGCCAGGTAAATAATAATTATAATATTACTTGCAATAATAATACCAACAATAAATAATAATTCCAATAATACTCACCCCCAAACAATGGGGAAAAGTCCATGAGCTCTTGTATTTGAACACGTGCTTTCTAGCTGATGATATTATTAGAGAGGTTTATGTAATAGTGGGGAGGTGGAACCACATTGGAGGATGTGCATAGCCAGGGGCTGTGATGAGATTCTACAACCAGATCTTACCTGTTTTCTTTCTCCTTCAGAGTGTTGATAACAATGTAATCAGCATCTCTGGTTCTTTCCTGCCATGTTGGAATATATCTGTTTGAATATATCTTCCAGAATAAACCTGCCTTTCCTTAACTTGCTTTTGTCAAGTATTTTGTTCTAGCATCAAGAAAAGTAACCAACACTGAGCTGAACCAGGTCACCATACAACCGCTCTTGGAAAGGAGCAGATTTCAGAGCCTAGGTGATGCTCTTAGACTTTCTGAATTGATATGGAACAAGTTATGAGAAAAACATTTGTCTGAATTTATTGAATGTAGCAGACTTTAATACTAAGACAGAGGCCTTGTAAGCATTTATTTTGGAAAGTAATCTGAAATATGAAATCAAATATTCTGCTGTAATTTCTGATGTTTCTTATGTTTTCAAAAGATCTGGCAGTTGAAATTTACATTCTTAGCAGAAACACACACACAACCGGAGTTCAACATAGCCACTCAGATCTGTCATCTGCCTTCTACTTTCTTTTTTTTTTTTTTTTTTTTTTCCATTTTTTATTAGGTATTTAGCTCATTTACATTTCCAATGCTATACCAAAAGTCCCCCTTACCCACCCACCCCCACTCCCCTACCCACCCACTCCCCCCCTTTGGCCCTGGCGTTCCCCTGTACCGGGGCTCACAAAGTCTGCGTGTCCAATGGGCCTCTCTTTCCAGTGATGGCCGACTAGGCCATCTTTTGATACATATGCAGCTAGAGTCAAGAGCTCAGGGGTACTGGTTAGTTCATAATGTTGTTCCACCTATAGGGTTGAAGATCCCTTTAGCTCCTTGGGTACTTTCTCTAGCTCCTCCATTGGGAGCCCTGTGATCCATCCATTAGCTGACTGTGAGCATCCACTTCTGTGTTTGCTAGGCCCCGGCATAGTCTCACAAGAGACAGCTACATCTGGGTCCTTTCGATAAAATCTTGCTAGTATATGCAATGGTGTCAGCGTTTGGATGCTGATAATGGGGTGGATCCCTGGATATGGCAGTCTCTACATGGTCCATCCTTTCATCTCAGCTCCAAACTTTGTTTCTGTAACTCCTTCCATGGGTGTTTTGTTCCCACTTCTAAGGAGGGGCATAGTGTCCACACTTCAGTCTTCATTTTTCTTGAGTTTCATGTGTTTAGGAAATTGTATCTTATATCGTGGGTATCCTAGGTTTTGGGCTAGTATCCACTTATCAGTGAGTACATATTGTGTGAGTTCCTTTGGGATTGTGTTACCTCACTCAGGATGATGCTCTCCAGGTCCATCCATTTGGCTAGGAATTTCATAAATTCATTCTTTTTAATAGCTGAGTAGTACTCCATTGTGTAGATGTACCACATTTTCTGTATCCATTCCTCTGTTGAGGGGCATCTGGGTTCTTTCCAGTTTCTGGCTATTATAAATAAGGCTGCTATGAACATAGTGGAGCATGTGTCCTTCTTACCAGTTGGGGCTTCTTCTGGATATATGCCCAGGAGAGGTATTGCTGGATCCTCCGGTAGTACTATGTCCAATTTTCTGAGGAACCGCCAGACTGATTTCCAGAGTGGTTGTACAAGCCTGCAATTCCACCAACAATGGAGGAGTGTTCCTCTTTCTCCACATCCTCGCCAGCATCTGCTGTCACCTGAATTTTTGATCTTAGCCATTCTCACTGGTGTGAGGTGGAATCTCAGGGTTGTTTTGATTTGCATTTCCCTGATGATTAAGGATGTTGAACATTTTTTCAGGTGCTTCTCTGCCATTCGGTATTCCTCAGGTGAGAATTCTTTGTTCAGTTCTGAGCCCCATTTTTTAAGGGGGTTATTTGATTTTCTGAGGTCCACCTTCTTGAGTTCTTTATATATGTTGGATATTAGTCCCCTATCTGATTTAGGATAGGTAAAGATCCTTTCCCAGTCTGTTGGTGGTCTTTTTGTCTTATAGACAGTGTCTTTTGCCTTGCAGAAACTTTGGAGTTTCATTAGGTCCCATTTGTCAATTCTCGATCTTACAGCACAAGCCATTGCTGTTCTGTTCAGGAATTTTTCCCCTGTGCCCATATCTTCAAGGCTTTTCCCCACTTTCTCCTCTATAAGTTTCAGTGTCTCTGGTTTTATGTGAAGTTCCTTGATCCACTTAGATTTGACCTTAGTACAAGGAGATAAGTATGGATCGATTCGCATTCTTCTACATGATAACAACCAGTTGTGCCAGCACCAATTGTTGAAAATGCTGTCTTTCTTCCACTGGATGGTTTTGGCTCCCTTGTCGAAGATCAAGTGACCATAGGTGTGTGGGTTCATTTCTGGGTCTTCAATTCTATTCCATTGGTCCACTTGTCTGTCTCTATACCAGTACCATGCAGTTTTTATCACAATTGCTCTGTAGTAAAGCTTTAGGTCAGGCATGGTGATTCCACCAGAGGTTCTTTTATCCTTGAGAAGAGTTTTTGCTATCCTCGGTTTTTTGTTATTCCAGATGAATTTGCAAATTGCTCCTTCTAATTCGTTGAAGAGTTGAGTTGGAATTTTAATGGGGATTGCATTGAATCTGTAGATTGCTTTTGGCAAGATAGCCATTTTTACAATGTTGGTCCTGCCAATCCATGAGCATGGGAGATCTTTCCATCTTCTGAGATCTTCTTTAATTTCTTTCTTCAGGGACTTGAAGTTTTTATCATACAGATCTTTCACTTCCTTCGTTAGAGTCACGCCGAGATATTTTATATTATTTGTGGCTATTGAGAAGGGTGTTGTTTCCCTAATTTCTTTCTCAGCCTGTTTATTCTTTGTGTAGAGAAAGGCCATTGACTTGTTTGAGTTAATTTTATATCCAGCTACTTCACCGAAGCTGTTTATCAGGTTTAGGAGTTCTCTGGTGGAATTTTTAGGGTCACTTATATATACTATCATATCATCTGCAAAAAGTGATATTTTGACTTCCTCTTTTCCAATTTGTATCCCCTTGATCTCCTTTTGTTGTCGAATTGCTCTGGCTAATACTTCAAGTACTATGTTGAAAAGGTAGGGAGAAAGTGGGCAGCCTTGTCTAGTCCCTGATTTTAGTGGGATTGCTTCCAGCTTCTCTCCATTTACTTTGATGTTGGCTACTGGTTTGCTGTAGATTGCTTTTATCATGTTTAGGTATTGGCCTTGAATTCCTGATCTTTCCAGAACTTTTATCATGAATGGGTGTTGGATCTTGTCAAATGCTTTTTCTGCATCTAACGAGATGATCATGTGGTTTTTGTCTTTGAGTTTGTTTATATAATGGATTACATTGATGGATTTTCGTATATTAAACCATCCCTGCATCCCTGGAATAAAACCTACTTGGTCAGGATGGATGATTGCTTTAATGTGTTCTTGGATTCGGTTAGCGAGAATTTTATTAAGGATTTTTGCATCGATGTTCATAAGAGAAATTGGTCTGAAGTTCTCTATCTTTGTTGGATCTTTCTGTGGTTTAGGTATCAGAGTAATAGTGGCTTCATAAAATGAGTTGGGTAGAATACCTTCTACTTCTATCTTGTGAAAAAGTTTGTGCAGAACTGGAGTTAGATCTTCTTTGAAGGTCTGATAGAACTCTGCACTAAACCCGTCTGGTCCTGGGCTTTTTTTGGCTGGGAGACTATTAATAACTGCTTCTATTTCTTTAGGGGATATGGGACTGTTTAGAAGGTCAACTTGATCCTGATTCAACTTTGGTACCTGGTATCTGTCCAGAAATTTGTCCATTTCGTCCAGGTTTTCCAGTTTTGTTGAGTATAGCCTTTTGTAGAAGGATCTGATGGTGTTTTGGATTTCTTCAGGATCTGTTGTTATGTCTCCCTTTTCATTTCTGATTTTGTTAATTAGGATTTTGTCCCTGTGCCCTTTAGTGAGTCTAGCTAAGGGTTTATCTATCTTGTTGATTTTCTCAAAGAACCAACTCCTCGTTTGGTTAATTCTTTGAATAGTTCTTCTTGTTTCCACTTGGTTGATTTCACCTCTGAGTTTGATTATTTCCTGCCGTCTACTCCTCTTGGGTGAATTTGCTTCCTTTTTTTCTAGAGCTTTTAGATGTGTTGTCAAGCTGCTAGTATGTGCTCTCTCCCGTTTTTTCTTGAAGGCACTCATAGCTATGAGTTTCCCTCTTAGAAATGCTTTCATTGTGTCCCAAAAGTTTGGGTACGTTGTGGCTTCATTTTCATTAAACTCTAAAAAGTCTTTAATTTCTTTCTTTATTCCTTCCTTGACCAAGGTATCATTGAGAAGAGTGTTGTTCAGTTTCCATGTGAATGTTGGCTTTCTGTTATTTATTTTGTTATTGAAGATCAGCCTTAGTGCATGGTGATCTGATAGGATACATGGGACAATTTCAATATTTTTGAATCTGTTGAGGCCTGATTTGTGACCTATTATGTGGTCAATTTTGGAGAAGGTACCATGAGGTGCTGAGAAGAAGGTATATCCTTTTGTTTTAGGGAAAAATGTTCTGTAGATATCTGTCAGATCCATTTGTTTCATCACTTCTGTTAGTTTCAGTGTGTCCCTGTTTAGTTTCTGTTTCCATGATCTGTCCATTGGTGAAAGTGGTGTGTTGAAGTCTCCCACTATTATTGTGTGAGGCGCAATGTGTGCTTTGAGCTTTACTAAAGTTTCTTTAGTGAATGTGGCTGCTCTTGTATTTGGAGCATAGATATTCAGAATTGAGAGTTCCTCTTGGAGGATTTTACCTTTGATGAGAATGAAGTGTCCCTCCTTGTCTTTTTTGATGACTTTGGGTTGGAAGTCAATCTTATCAGATATTAGGATGGCTACTCCTGCTTGTTTCTTCATACCATTTGCTTGGAAAATTGTTTTCCAGCCTTTCATTCTGAGGTAGTGTCTATCTTTTTCTCTGAGGTGAGTTTCCTGTAAGCAGCAAAATGTTGGGTCTTGTTTGTGTAGCCAGTTTGTTAGTCTATGTCTTTTTATTGGCGAGTTGAGACCATTGATGTTAAGAGATATTAAGGAAAAGTAATTGTTGCTTCCTGTTATTTTAGTTGTTAAAGGTGGCATTCTGTTCTTGTGGCTGTCTTCTTTTAGGTTTGTTGAGGGATTACCTTCTTGTTTTTTCTAGGGCGTTGTTCCCGTTCTTGTATTGGTTTTTTTCTGTTATTATCCTTTGAAGGGCTGGATTCGTGGAGAGATAATGCGTGAATTTGGTTTTGTCGTGGAATACTTTGGTTTCTCCCTCTATGATAATTGAGAGTTTGGCTGGGTATAGTAGCCTGGGCTGCAGTTTGTGTTCTCTTAGTGTCTGTATAACATCTGTCCAGGCTCTTCTTGCTTTCATAGTCTCCGGTGAAAAATCTGGTGTAATTCTGATAGGCTTGCCTTTATATGTTACTTGACCTTTTTCCCTTACTGCTTTTAGTATTCTATCTTTATTTAATGCATTTGATGTTCTGATTATTATGTGTCGGGAGGAATTTCTTTTCTGGTCCAGTCTATTTGGAGTTCTGTAGGCTTCTTGTATGTTCATATGCATCTCATTCTTTAGATTTGGGAAGTTTTCTTCAATAATTTTGTTGAAGATGTTTGCTGGACCTTTGAGTTGAAAATCTTCATTCTCATCCACTCCTATTATCCGTACGTTTGGTCTTCTTATTGTGTCCTGGATTTCCTGGATATTTTGAGTTAGGATCTTTTTGCATTTTCCATTTTCTTTGATTGTTGTGCCGATGTTCTCTATGGAATCTTCTGCACCTGAGATTCTCTCTTCCATCTCTTGTATTCTGTTGCTGATGCTCAAATCTATGGTTCCAGATTTCTTTCCTAGGGTTTCTATCTCTAGTGTTGCCTCGCTTTGAGTTTTCTTTATTGTGTCTACTTCCCTTTTTAGGTCTAGTATGGTTTTGTTCATTTCCATCACCTGTTTGTATGTTTTTTCCTCTTTTTCTGTAAGGACTTCTACCTGTTTGATTGTGTTTTCCTGTTTTTCTTTAAGGACTTGTAACTCTTTAGCAGTGTTCTCCTGTATTTCTTTAAGTGATTTATTAAAGTCCTTCTTGATGTCCTCTACCATCATCATGAGATATGCTTTTAAATCTAGGTCTAGGTTCTCAGGTGTGTTGGGGTTCCCTGGACTGGGCGAAGTGGGTGTGCTGGGTTCTGGTGATGGTGAGTGGACTTGGTTCCTGTTAGTAAGATTCCTCCGTTTACCTTTCGCCATCTGGTAATCTCTGGAGTTAGTAGTTATAGTTGACTCTGTTTAGAGATTGTTCTTCTGGTGATTCTGTTACCGTCTATCAGCAGACCTGGGAGACAGATTCTCTCCTCTGAGTTTCAGTGCTCAGAGCACTCTCTGCTGGCAAGCTCTCTTACAGGGAAGGTGCGCAGATATCTTGTATTTGGACCTCCTCCTGGCCGAAGAAGAAGGCCCAAAACAGGACCTTTCTCAGACACTGTGTTGCTTTGGCAGTTCCCAGGTAGTACAGACTCTCACCTAAGCAGACTAAATTCCTAAGTTCCTTGGAGTCCCGGGACCAAGATGGCCACCGCTGCTGCTGTGGCTTAGGTCGCCTCCCCAGCCGGGCGGGCACCTGTCCTCTGGTCCGGAAGGTGGCCGGCTGTCCCCGGCCCACACAGGGTGCTGCCTCAGCGCCTCTGTGCTTCTGCCTGTTCCAGAAGCTGTCAGGTTCTCTGGCGCACCCTCTCACCTGTTCAGACTAATTTCCTAAGTTCGGCGGGTCCCGGACCAAGATGGCGACCGCTGCTGCTGTGCCTTAGGCCGCCTCCCCAGCCGGGTGGGCACCTGTCCTCTGGTCCGGAAGGTGGCCGGCTGTCCCCGGCCCACGCAGGGTGCTGCCTCAGCGCCTCTGTGCTTCCGCCTGTTCCAGAAGCTGTCAGGTTCTCTGGCGCACCCTCTCACCTGTTCAGACTAATTTCCTAAGTTCGGCGGGTCCCGGACCAAGATGGCGACCGCTGCTGCTGTGGCTTAGGTCGCCTCCCCAGCCGGGCGGGCACCTGTCCTCCGGTCCGGAAGGTGGCCGGCTGTCCCCGGCCCACGCAGGGTGCTGCCTCAGCCCCTCCGCGCTTCTGCCTGTTCCAGAGGCTGTCAGGTTCTCTGGCGCACCCTCTCACCTGTTCAGACTAATTTCCTAAGTTCGGCGGGTCCCGGACCAAGATGGCGACCGCTGCTGCTGTGGCTTAGGCCGCCTCCCCAGCCGGGTGGGCACCTGTCCTCTGGTCCGGAAGGTGGCCGGCTGTCCCCGGCCCACGCAGGGTGCTGCCTCAGCGCCTCTGTGCTTCCGCCTGTTCCAGAAGCTGTCAGGTTCTCTGGCGCACCCTCTCACCTGTTCAGACTAATTTCCTAAGTTCGGCGGGTCCCGGACCAAGATGGCGACCGCTGCTGCTGTGGCTTAGGCCGCCTCCCCAGCCGGGTGGGCACCTGTCCTCTGGTCCGGAAGGTGGCCGGCTGTCCCTGGCCCACGCAGGGTGCTGCCTCAGCGCCTCTGTGCTTCCGCCTGTTCCAGAAGCTGTCAGGTTCTCTCTGCCTTCTACTTTCAATAGAAAGCTGGACTGACCCCCACTTTTAAAACCAAATTAAATTGATAGCGATGACATCTAATTAAAACTTTTCATCCTTATCTGGTGCCTGGGGAATCTTTCTTCCTCTATTTTCTAATATGAGTACTGCCAAGTATGTGCTTTACACAGTTCCTGACTGGAATTGGAAAAGTATTAATTTTTTCTTTTAAATTTTATTTATTTTATCAACTAATTTATTTATTCACTTTATTTCCTGATGGTGGCCCCTCAATTTCCCTTCTACTCCCAGTCCCACCTTTACAAACACTTCCTTCCATTACCTCTTTCCTTTCTCTTCAGAGACGGGGATGCCCACCTTGGGTATACCCTATACTAAGCACATCCTCTCACACTGAGTCCCAACCAGGCTGTCCAGTTAGGAAGCAGAATCCAATGTTAGGCAACAGAGTCCAATAGAGACTCTACTCAAATTGCTAGGGGAACCACATGAAGATCAAGCTACACATTTGCTACAAATCTATACTGTGCCAAAGTCCAGCGTATGCATGTGTTTGGTTGATACTTCAGTCTCTGTGACCCCTCAAGTGCCTAGGTTAGTTGATTATGTAGGTCTCCTTGTGGTACCATGACTCCTCCAGTTCACTCAATTCTATCCCTTACTTTTCCTTAAGAATCCTCAAGCACCATCTGATGTTTGGCTGTGGGTCTCAGTATCTGTTTCTGCAGGATAAACCTCTCAGGATACAGTTATGTGAGGTTCCGGTTTGCAAGCATAGCAAAGTATGTTTAAACTGTTATGGATTGGCTCCCTTATAAGTGATGTGTCTCAAGTTAGGCCACTGATTGGTTGGCCATTCCCTCAATCTCTTCTCCATTTTTATAGCTGAATATCTTCTAGGCAGGACAAATTTGTGACAGTAGATGCAGTAGAGGATGTGGAATAAGGGGAACACTCCTCCATTGCTGGTGGAAGGGCAGACTGGCTCAAACATTTTGGAAATCAACTGGCGGTTTCTCAGAACATTTGGAATAGTTCTACCTCAAGACCTACCTGTACCCACTCCTGTGCATATACCCCAAAGATGTCTTATTATACCATAAGGAACATACTTGTTCAACTATGTTCATAGCAGCCTTACAAATAATAGCTAGAAACTGGAAATGACCTAGATGTCCTTCATCTGAAGAATGGATAAAAAAAAAAAAAAAAGTGCCACATTTACACAAAGGAGTACTATTCAGCTATTAAAAACAAGGACATCATGAAATCTCCAGGCAAATGGAAGGAACTATAAAATATCATCCTGAGTGTGAGGTTAACCAAATCCAGAAAGACACACATGCTTATTTCATTTATACATGGATATTAGCCACAACGCACTAGATAATCATGCTACAATGCACAGACCCAAAGAAACTAAATGATAAGGAGGCACCAAGGGAGGATGAGTGAATCTTACTCAGAAGAGGAAACAAAATAATAATCATTGGAAGTGGATGGAAGGAGGGAACTGGATAGGAGAGGGGGAGAGGAGCAGAACAGAAATGGGATCAGCTGCGGGGAGACAGGTTATGGGAGAGGGCTGGAGGGATTATGGAATAGATGAGCGGCATCTCAGGGAGTAGCTGGAGACTGAGGACAGGGGAGGTTCCAGAGAGTCTGTGGAGAGACCTCAGCTGAGACTCCTACCAGCAATGCATATGGAGACTAAAGTAGCCACATCTTGCAGACAAGCTGGACTTCCAGTGGAAAGAGAGGGCCATCAACTCACCCACAACACCTTCAACTCACAAGTATACACTATTTTAAAACAAATATGTACTTAAATATTTTCTTTTGGGGTTATTTACACCAATATGATGGATTTTCAAAGAGATATACTGAAGAGAAACTCATTCTAATCCACTGTCTCATTTCCAGTGAAGGTTAAATTTCTCCATCTAAATTTGTGTTTCTCCATATGCCAGAAAATATATTTTATAACACAACTGGTTGTTATCATGTAGAAGAATGCGAATCGATCCATACTTATCTCCTTGTACTAAGGTCAAATCTAAGTGGATCAAGGAACTTCACATAAAACCAGAGACACTGAAACTTATAGAGGAGAAAGTGGGGAAAAGCCTTGAAGATATGGGCACAGGGGAAAAATTCCTGAACAGAACAGCAATGGCTTGTGCTGTAAGATCGAGAATTGACAAATGGGCCCTAATGAAACTCCAAAGTTTCTGCAAGGCAAAAGACACCGTCAATAAGACAAAAAGACCACCAACAGATTGGGAAAGGATCTTTACCTATCCTAAATCAGATAGGGGACTAATATCCAACATATATAAAGAACTCAAGAAGGTGGACTTCAGAAAATCAAATAACCCCATTAAAAAATGGGGCTCAGAACTGAAAAAGAATTCTCACCTGAGGAATACTGAATGGCAGAGAAGCACCTGAAAAAATGTTCAACATCCTTAATCATCAGGGAAATGCAAATCAAAACAACCCTGAGATTCCACCTCACACCAGTCAGAATGGCTAAGATCAAAAATTCAGGTGACAGCAGATGCTGGCGTGGATGTGGAGAAAGAGGAACACTCCTCCATTGTTGGTGGGACTGCAGGCTTGTACAACCACTCTAGAAATTAGTCTCAGAAAATTGGACGTAGTACTACAGGAGGATCCTGCAATACCTCTCCTGGGCACATATCCAGAAGATGCCCCAACTGGTAAGAAGGACACATGCTCCACTATGTTCATAGCAGCCTTATTTATAATAGCCAGAAGCTGGAAAGAACCCAGATGACCCTCAACAGAGGAATAGATACAGAAAATGTGGTACATCTACACAATGGAGTACTACTCAGCTATTAAAATGAATGAATTTATGAAATTCCTAGCCAAATGGATGGACCTGGAGGGCATCATCCTGAGTGAGGTAACACATTCACAAAGGAACTCACACAATATGTACTCACTGATAAGTGGATATTAGCCCAAAACCTAGGATACCCAAGATATAACATACAATTTCCTAAACACATGAAACTCAAGAAAAATGAAGACTGAAGTGTGAACACTATGCCCCTCCTTAGAAGTGGGAACAAAACACCCATGGAAGGAGTTACAGAGACAAAGTTTGGAGCTGAGATGAAAGGATGGACCATGTAGAGACTGCCATATCCAGGGATCCACCCCATAATCAGCATCTAAACACTGACACCACTGCATACACTAGCAAGATTTTATCTAAAGGACCCAGATGTAGCTGTCTCTTGTGAGACTATGCCGGGGCCTAGCAAACACAGAAGTGGATGTTCACAGTCAGCTAATGGATGGATCACAGGGCTCCCAATGGAAGAGCTAGAGAAAGTACCCAAGGAGCTAAAGGGATCTGCAACCCTATAGGTGTAACAACATTATGAACTAACCAGTACCCTGGAGCTCTTGACTCTAGCTGCATATGTATCAAAAGATGGCCTAGTCGGCCATCACTGGAAAGAGAGGACCATTGGACACGCAAACTTTATATGCCCCAGTACAGGGGAACGCCAGGGCCAAAAAGGCGAGTGGGTGGGTAGGGGAGTGGGGGTGGGTTGGTATGGGGGACTTTTGGTATAGCATTGGAAATGTAAGTGAGCTAAATACCTAATAAAAAATGGGAAAAAAAAAAGAAAAAAAAGACATCTGATATAATGGAAGAGAATTGGTTTATAGGTACTTGCTTTTCACAGGTTTGCTTACACAAAATTTCTCAAAAACTCAGGATCTTCATATGCTAATTAGATATGGTGCTCAATTTACAGAAACCTCAGTTGCCATTTTTATTAAAATATTTGCTGCACTGAACTAACAATTTTCATCCTTATGCTATTGATGATCTGTGGTTGGCCTATGCTTATTTATATCCAGTTCTGATCAAAGTTAGAGGGTTGAGTGGAGCCCTAAATTTTTTAGTTAGGATATCATATATGAAAGCAAACAATAGAGAAAACAATTTTTTCTGCCTGGACAGAAGATGAACTGATAACCAGTTTCTGAGGAATTCTAATTCCAATATTCTTAAGTTCCCTCATCTACAAATACAAATCTAAAAAGAATCTCAAGGGGGGAAACCTCATTCCCTCTGTATTTAGTGACTATAGATCACTAGATGGAGAATCAGTTTAAAAGGATATTAAAGGATAATTAATTTGGTATTTATGAAATATAGAGCATTTTCAAGTTCATGATACTGTTATATGCTAATTAGCACAGTACTTATGACCAGTTATAACATCAAAATTTCTGCATAGGAGGGCTTGTGAAGGCACATTAAAATAGTAAACACTGTCTTTTAGTGAGTTTATATTGAGTTCACAAGAAAGTAGAAGGTTGTAGGGTCTTATGAAAATAATGTGCTCTTAATAGTCTCATGACAAGGAAATGCTAATGAATCTCGTGTCTTCATAGTTTTATCAGCTATCAATCAGGAGTAATTCAACAAACACTACTGTATTTCTGTACCACGGAATCAATCATGGGATTTCATGTGTTACAACCGAGTCTATGGGATGACTAATGAGACTGAGCAGCTTCCTAGGTTTCAGAGCCAATGACGTTTACATAGTTGAAGGACTCTGGTACTGTGGAAATTTACTGCAAAAGTACTTCTTTCCTAAAGTTGTTTGGGAAAACATATATGATGACTCATGTAAAGCACTGAACAGACTAGTTGCACAGTAGACCATAAACTGTAATCTCTCTTTTCCTGTCTTGTTTCCAACTCTGCTTCTGATTCTTCTTCCACATGGAAATTTTAATGCTACTGCCTAGTCAATTATTGTACAAATAAATTACCATTTTGTTTCTCATGATATCACACTATTATGAATCCTTTATATCAATGATATTTCTCTCTGTCTTCTTAAAGATTGACTTTCTGAGTACCATTCATTTGTTGATAGCAGTTACTACGATCCCACTGATGTATTTATTTAGTGTCCTCCATCGGTAAGCTTTCAGTGATCCTGATGTCAAATGTCATGGATATGATTAGATTCCAAGCCACAGCTCACTCCTTCAGTATATCCAAAATTGTACTTATTGTAGCTTAAGTGAGCCTTAACATTTTAAATATGCTCATGATTCTAGGTCACTTAACTAAAGAGGTCAGATGCTTTAATGGAGTCTTCCTCTCTTGTATTTCTCTAGTTGGTCAGAAGCAATCTCATATCATGCCTTTTTTTTTTTTTTTTTTTTTTTGAGGCGAGGTTTCTTTGTATAGCCTTGGCTGTCCTAGAACTCACTCTGTAGACAAGGCTGACCTCGAACTCAGAAATCCGCCTGTCTCTGCCTCCCAAGTGCTGGGATTAGCAGCATGCACCACCACTGCTGGGCATATCCTGTCTTTATCAAGAATAAAATTAACACTGATAAATTCATACACAAATAAAAGACTTTTGCTCTAGACACACTTTAATGAGAGTGCAAAATTCTAATACCTAATCTACAGGTTTTCCTATGTTGTAGCCTCCAGACATTTGTTGCAATTTTCTCTGTCCTTGTCTCTATCCCTGTCCCTGTCCTTGTCCCTCTCCCTCTTCCTCTCCCCTTCCTCTCCTCTCCTTCCTACAATCTCTCTCTCTCTCTCTCTCTCTCTCTCTCTCTCTCTCTCTCTCTCTCTCTCTCTCCATTTCATTCTCTTAATTCCATTCTTCCTATCTCCTTATTACTTTTCTAGCATTAAAAATATATAATTACCCAGAATGTAAAATGTTATTACCTTGCCTATATCATTTTCTTTTCCTGGAATGGGGCTTAAACCCAACCAGAAATCAGTTGGTTAAACTCATAACAATAATCATGCCACTTCTTAGGAACACTGGTGAGCATTGTCCCAAGCATCCTTCATAGTGATCGTATTACTAAAGAAGGACACTCAAAATGGAGCAATCTTCCAGATCAATTTTAGTTTTATTTCTCTATGCCCTGCAACCAAAGCATGTGATGTTTTCAGCAACAGAGAAATAGATTAAGAATTCATTCACTAGAAGAGACAGTGGTCACCATGGTTTATGAGTTTCAAGAAGTCCCTTGCCCAACAACTTATAGCTATCTGAGTGATAATTCAGGGGCAATTACACATTAGCATTATCACTGGCACCATCTTGGTTTTCATGCTGGGGTTTAGATTCATAATTTATTCTGTAATATCTACTATTAGAGCCATCTCTCTGCTACATATTCTTAACTAGTGATTGATGTAGGAGAGACTAAGCCTTTGTGTATGATGTCACCTCTTGCCTGGTTATTCTGGGGTATATAAAAATGGCTAGGTCTTGCGAAAAATCTAGTAAGTGACATTCCTCATGGTCTCTGCCTTGATTTCCTGACCTGAATTTCTGGCCAGAATCCGGCTTTCCTCTTTTAAATTGTTTTTCTTGGTTATTTAGTCCCAGTGATGGGCAAACTGACTAAACCAGGGTTATATTATAGACAATAGAGCTAGACAAATGTACAAATATCTACAAGACAAAACAAGGTGAAAAACATAGAAGTGTTTTAGATAATACATAATAAATAATCAAAGGATCAAATTGAATTTATAGGATCAGAACCGGCATTGTGGAAGAATTAAAATAAGTACTAATGGGAAAGCATATAAAAGATTATTTAGATTCTCATTTGGGGTCACTGTATGTAGATCGATAAATTGGACTTGAGTTTTGTGTTCTGACAAAAAGTGCTAAAAAATAGACTTAGTTATTGGTCCTATTTTTATATTTAACATTATCTGATTTAAAAAGTAAGCCTGAGTTTTGGCTTCACAATTATTAAACTAATGGAAATATTACCTACCTTACTGTGATGAATTAATATAAATGTGTTTGGCATGTCTCATCTTCAAAGACATAAAGACTTAATGTTAGATTGCATAGTGAATTACTTAAGCAAATACACATTAGAGTTTTCATTCTGAAAGTGTAGCAATTTGATGTATTGGGGCTTAATTTGACCTTCATTTTTATTGTCATTTGGATTGAAGGTAGACATCTTATAGAGGATTCTTGATTATTTTTCTAATGCATAAATTTACTTAATAAATTTATTCGAAGAAATTTAACACTGAAAAAGAACAATGGAAGTGTGCCACCATGTCCATCTGGTCAACTTCATTTTGAGTGTTCTCGTTTTGGAGCTGCATTGATTTAAAAGTGGTTGTTTTATTTACCATGATTTCAGGTATGTAGATGACGATCATTGAAACTGTAATTATTGCTGTGTGTGGCCATCTCTACTGCATACAGCAGCAAAAAGTACTGTCTTCTTAAGACCTGGGGACCCCAAAATTGTCATCAGGGTCTGTTACATTAAGACCTCACTTTCTTAAGGCAAAGAAGCTTTTCTTCTATATAAAGAAAAAAATCCTGCAGCTAGAATGTTAATTATTATCGGTTTTAATACCAATTATATGGCAAAACTTTTATATTGCTTCAGATTAACATACATGTGCTCATGAAAAAAAATGTTACAATAAGAGATCTTTAACTCAGAATAAATTGTCTAAACTTTAGAAAAATCTCAAAGTTTTATAAGATCGTTGAACTCGAGTTTGGAGGAAAATGTTTTTAGCATTATCAACAGTGTGTTTCTGAGTTAGCAATTCTAATAAGTTTAATTATTTCCAATGCAAAAGGTTCAATATAAAGTTTATTTATTCTCTTCTCCAATGTTTCTGACATGATTTGACTAACACAAATGAACTATCAATTATCTTTAAAGAATTGCTTATTTTCTAACTGTCTTTTAAAGCTTTAGTTATATTGAATTAAATTAACTTTGCTATTTTGACCACAATTTTCTACATTAATTAATTAGTCTATTGGTTTTTTTTTTAAGATTGAAACACTGTCTTCCCCCCCCCCCCCCACGATGGGAGAGAAGAAAATGTAAATCACAATAATGCTTCTTCTAGCTGCTCATGGTGATAGGGGCTCATGGCTCCAGCTATTTGGGAGGCTTAAACAGATGTTTGAGAACAATCATAATAAAAAGAGGAAAGGAAAGAAAAAAGTAAGCAATGACGAAAGGAAATAAGGAAGGAAAAATTAAAGCTGCTTCTTTTCTATGTAAATATTAGATTTTAGAAACTGATTGTCATATTATTTTGAGTACAGAAATGATTTTATTCCAATTATCCTTAAAAGTAAGTGACTATATTCTCATATAAAACTATACTATGAAAAATGAAGACAAGGGTAAGGAATGAGAAAGAGGTAAAGGAAATATGGATAAGCAGGAAGGCTGTTAATATTATTTAGGAAATTATAGCCTAATTGGCTTTTTAAAAAATCTTTCAGTATCCAAGAGCTTCTGAGAGTCATCGAATTTGAACTTAATTGTCAATATAAATTATAGAATGGCTGGCTGAGTGACTAAACATTTCCAAATACTTTTATTATATTTAGAGTGAATGAAATACAGTAACATGAGGTTATGTGGGAGTTCACAAACATATTGTCTAAGTACTTTATTAAGAAATATAATCATGCCTTACATTATGATATAATAATATTCTGTGGGGAGAAAAAGGTGTTTTATTTTTGTTTAGAAAGAAAAATCTAGGCTTTTCCACAAGTGCTTCATTTTACACTGTCATGATCATGTGGCTATTTGTCAGGGCATCTTTAGAGACATTATATCTCATATCAGAACTGTCTTGGAGAATAATTGTTTGCTCTGGGGTCTTATGGCAGTAATTCTAAAATCTCTAGAGGCAAGGTTATTTACAGAATAAGGTGAGAAATTTTGAGACATTGTTAGAAACAGAGGCAGTATCTAAAACAACTTTTGGTAACTCTCTCCAGGAGCCTTATAAAAGGTGTAGTCAGTTAAAATCAGAGGCTGACCATCAGTTTTATGATCCCGTCACAGAGATCTAATTGAGCGGCACATGTGTGGCTCTGATTGACAAAACATTCAGCATGCAGAGATGACTACGTTGATACAGACTGAAATCCAAATAGAAGTAAACGTTGGCAGATTTATATGGCAATTGGTGATCAGTCAATCAATCAATAATAAGTGAATTAAATCGGGCAGTGGTGGTGCACACCTTTAATCCTAGCACTTGGGAGGCAGAGGCAGGCAGATTTCTGAGTTTGAGGCCAGCCTGGTCTACAGATGAGTTCCAGGGCAGCCAGGACTACACAGAGAAACCCTGTCTCAAAAAAACAAAAACAAAAAATAAACAAAAAAAGTGAATTAATGTTCAAGGAAGATGTTATAAATTAAGGCACTTGGAATGAGAAACAGATGATTTGAAGTTTGTTGAGAAGACTGCTCATGTGTCATCAGTAGCAAGCATACATTTTCAACATCAGTAAGTGTATAAAAGATGGAAATGGTTCCTGCCACACAGGAAAATCATGTTACCTTTAGATTGTTACTCCGTGTCTACCTTCAGTTTGTTACTCTGTGTTGATCGCAGTTTGGGAATGCTAGAAAAATCTTTTAAAAAGAATAGAAATGAACTAAATGAAAATGAATTCTGACTGGTTCAAACCACAGGCATGACCCACGATCAAATTTTTAAAATGAGAGAAAAAAAATAATAGCATTCCATTTTTGTTCCAGTTCAATCCCAGAGAGGCGACATTCAGGAACAGACGACATCTCAGATAATAATAGCAAAGAGCCTGCTCAGTGAACGGCAATAGGATGGACACAATCGCACATACATTCTTTTACTGTTAAAATTGGCCTTAGACAGATAATAAATGCATGCATTATTAACTAAATTCAAATGACTTAATCCCCTTTGATTTTAGGACTTGGTTCCACCCCATCCCTCACTGACAAAATTGCCAGGACTTTTATCATAGATGAGTTCAGTGTAGCTCTCAAAGACAAAAAGATATTCAAAAGCACACACAGTATTTCACTATAGCTTCTGCACTTACTAATGCAGGTGCAGCCAC
This sequence comes from Mus musculus, assembly GCF_000001635.26. Classification (NCBI taxonomy): domain Eukaryota; kingdom Metazoa; phylum Chordata; class Mammalia; order Rodentia; family Muridae; genus Mus; species Mus musculus. The sequence continues at coordinate 64,302,641 of NC_000068.7, read as the reverse complement.
CTATTTTACAAGATTCTTATTAATGAATGTAGAAGAGCAGGATAAAGTGATGAGAGTTTAATTTATTTTGGAAGTAATGGTTTGTACAGTAATTATCGAGAAGCAGCCACTTGTCAAATGGAATCAGTAACAAGTGCTGTTGGGAGACCCTTTCTGGTACACAGATGATCTGAATGGCTTTACTTTGCAGGAAGAATAGACTCTATGGCAGTAATTTATTTTGCTTTGGAAACGGGCTTCAAAGTATCTTGTAAATTGACTATATTTAAGAAATAATATACATTAATGTATTAGAAGATCAATTTTATACTCACCTATTTCTGTTTATAAAAATTCTTCACAGTATACAGAACAAGGTGGATTTTCTGATTTGTTTTATTTTGAAAGAACAGGATCCTAGGCAACCCAAAATGTCCTGAAATTCACTATATACTCACACACACACACACACACACACACACACACACACACACACACACACACACGTGTATGACCATTAATTTCTGATGGGCATTCCTCCCCATTAACTGGCTTGCACCACCACAGCCTGAAGTTTGGCCATTTCACCCAAGCCATCTGAGCTGTATCTCTAGCCCTGATATTTCTCCCATTTTTACTTTGACCAATATTTCATTCTAACACTCCAGCCACCAACACAGCTTTGCTCTGAAAGATCTGGCTTAGGTTTGTGGGTAATAGAGATGGAGTTAGATTCCATAGACTAGCCCAGCGATGCAGCACACCTATAAGGACTCAGCCAAACTCTAGCATCTCGGAGGTTTAGAACACAGCTATGAAAGAGAATAATTCCAGAGCTCCCAGATGAATCCAATACACCACAGTGCTCGGGAGAATTGCTGGCTAGTGAATATGGACATTATATGTCATTCTGTGTCCACTGCAATGACAGGAAAGAAGCTGAGGGATACACCAATGGAAAAATAATACCACTTTAATTTTTTATATTTCCACAGAAAACAGAAGAATAAGTGAATATATTCAGAATTTTTTTGCCTGCAGTAGTATATCATTTTTGATAATCATTCTCTACATGTTGGGCACATTAACTGGATGAAATTAACCAGCAAGTGCTTAATGAAAACAGTTGCTGTTGTTGGCTCAAACTATTCCATTTCCTATTTAAAAGACCATTGCCAAACAAGTATATTGTCAGTGTGTGTGTGTGTGTGTTATTTTTTAAGGAATTCATATGAACAGAACACAGAGAAAAAAGAAAAATAACTTAAGTGCCTATGCTGCTGACTGTTGGTACATCTAAATTGATTGGTTAAATAGCAAGTTCTAATTATTTTATAGCAGAGTGGGAATATGAATGTATTCTTCTTTAAAAATTGCTTTTTAAAATGAACAACTAAATAACTATATACAGCAAATATGACTTCCATTTCAAGCACACAGCCACATAAGAACAGTTATTCCCTAACTCCTTTCACCCCAACAATAAAGAGAATATTCAATTCACCAAGAATAATAATTACAGAGGTATAAATATATAGAGAGATAGAGATAGAGACACACAAACAGTGGTGACAAGATAGAGAAAATAGAATCATAAAACTAAGTCATACAGTCATACAGCCTTGAATAGGTTGCTAGGTAATGTCACAGGGAAGGACAACTCTACTGATTTTCAGTAGACTCATTTGAGAACTGAGAAATTAAGGAGACCAGAACAACTAGAATTCACTGACAGATAATGGGAAGGAGAAGACGGCACACAGGAATGAGTCCTAAAGGTTTCCACTCCCATGCCTTCAAATTTCAACAAACTTGCTCATTATATACATGTGAGAAAAATACGAAAGCCTGGGTCATAGAAAGTAAGGAGGAACAACTCAGAAATGTTAAGTATAAAAGTACTCAAAGGACCAAGTATAGGAAACCTCCTTCACAACTGATTTGATGTGCCCTGCAAATACATTCATGGATGATGGGTTGAGATACTAAGAAAATTCTGACCTCGGTAGTGAGAAAGCTGTTGCCTTAGACTGAGTACTACTCCGACCCATGCCTAACAGATTTTTTCTTTAAACAGAGCCCTATCAAAATCAAACACTTCCCAAGTAAATTAACTAAAGGTGAAATTTAAGAATGCATGTATTACAAAATATCATGCATCCAAATAGGTAAAAAAAAAAATCACATGCCTAACATACAAACAAATTGACAGCAGTTATGGCTTCAATATGCAATGCCTCCCATGAACCGTTGTGTTGTACACTTGATCCTCAGCTGGTGACATTATTTGGAGAGATTGTGGAACCATCAGTTGATAGGGCCTAGCTGAGGAAAGGCAGTCATTAGGGACATACCTCAGGAAATATATTTTCCATATCAATTTTACTTTCTACTTCTTAGCCAGCTATACAGTCAAAAGCTGTTCTTTGTCATTAATTTTTTTTTGCTTTTTGTTATTTATTATTACACAATTTTTATTAGATACTTTCTTTATTTACATTTCAAATTTTATCCCCTCTCCTCATTTCCCCTCTGAACCCCCCCCCCATCCCACCCACCTTCCCCTGCTCACTATCCCACCCATTCCTGCATTCCTGTCCCGGCATTCCCCTACACTGGGGCATTGAGCCTACACAAGGCCAAGGGCCTATCTGCTCATTGATGTTCCCTAAAGCCTTCCTCTGCTACATATGTGGATGGAGCATTGAGTCCCTCTATGTGTACTCTTTAGTTGATGGCTTAGTCTCTGGGATCTCTGGGGATACTGGTGGTTCATAATGTTGTTCCTCCAATTGGGCTGCAAACCCCTTCAGCTCTATCCCCTCCATTGGAGACCATATATTGAGTCCAATAGATGGCTTTGAGCATCCACATCTGTAATTGTCAGGCACTGGTAGAGTCTCTCAGGAGACTGCTATATCAGGCTTCTGTCAGCAAGCACTTGTTGGCATCCACAATAGTGTCTGTGTTTGTGAACTGTGTATGGGATGGATCCCCAGGTGGCGACAGTCTCTGGATGGCCTTTCCTTCAGTTTCTGCTCCAAACTTTTCTCTATTTTTCCTCCCATGGTATTTTGATTCCCCTTCTAAGAAGGGCAGAAGTATCCACACTTTGGTCTTCCTTTTTATTGAGCTTCATATGGTCTGTGAATTGTATCTTGGGTATTCCAAACTTCTGAGCTAATATACCATGTGTGTTCTTTTGTGGTTGGGTTACCTCACTCAGGATGATATATTCAAGTTCCATCCGTTTGCCAAAGAACTTCATGAATTCATCGTTTTTAATAGCTGAGTAGTACACCATTGTGCAAATGTACCACATTTTCACTATCCATTCCTTTGTTGAAGGACATATGGGTTCTTTCCAGCTTCTGGCTATTATAAATAAGGTTGCTATGAACATAGCAGTCCATGTGTCCTTAGTATAAGTAGGAACATCTTCTGGGTATATGCCCAGAAATGGTAGAGCTGGGTCCGCAGGTAGTACTATCTCCAATTTTCTGAGTAACCGTCAAACTGATTTCCATAGTGGTTGTACCAGCTTGCAATCCCACCAGCAATGGAGGAGTATTCCTCTTTCTCCACATCCTTGTGAGCACCTGCTGTCACCTGAATTTTGATCCTAGCCATTCTGACTGGTGTGAAGTGGAATTTCAGGGTTGTTTTGATTTGCATTTCCCTGATGACTAAGGATGTTGAACATTTCTTTAGAGGCTTTGCCGCCATTCAGTATTTCTCAGTTGAGAATTCTTTGTTTAGCTTTGTACCCATTTTTAATAGGGTTATTTAGTTCTCTGGAGTCTAAGTTTTGTCTTATTGACTGTGTCTTTTGCCTTACAGAATCTTTGCGATTTTATGAGGTCTCATTTGTCAATTCTTGATCTTAGAGCACAAGCTATTGGTGTTATGTTTAGGAACTTTCCCCCTGAGCCCATGTGCTCAAGGCTCTTTCCCACTTTCTCTTCTATGAGTTTCAATGTATATGGTTTTATGTGGAGATCCTTGATCCACTTGAACTTGAGCTTTGTACAAGGAGATAAGAATGGATCAATTCACATTCTTCAACATGCTAACCACCAGTTGAATCAACATGATTTGTTGAAAATGTCTTTTTTCCACTGGATGGTTTTAGCTCCTTTGTCAAAGATCAAGTGCCATAGGTGTGTGGTTCATTTCTGAGTCTTCAATTCTATTCCATTGATCTACCTGCCTGTCTCTGTATTAATACCATGCACTTTTTATGACAATTGCTCTGTAGTATAGCTTGAGGTTAGGGATTATGATTTCCCCAGAAGTTCTTTTATTGTTGAGAATAGTTTTCACTATCCTGTCTTTTTGTTGTTGTTGTTGTTGTTCCAGATGAATCTGGAAATTGCTCTTTCTAACTATATGAAGAATACATTTGGAATCTTGATGGGGATTGCATTGAATCTATAGATTGCTTTTGGCAAAATGGCCATTTTTACTACATTTGTCCTGCCCATCCATGAGCATGGGAAATCTTTCCATCTTCTGAAAACTTCTTCGATTTCTTTCTTCAGAGACTTGAAATTCTCACAAATCGAATCCAAGAACACATCAAAATAATCATCCATCATGATCAAGTAGGTTTCATCCCATGGATGCAGGGAAGGTTCAATATACAGAAATCCATCAACGTAATCCATTATATAAACAAATTCAAAGAGAAAACCACATGATCATTTCATTAGATGCTGAGAAAGCATTTGACAAAATACAACACTCCTTCATGATAAAAATCTTGGAAAGATTAAGAATTCAAGGTCCATGCCTAAACATAGTAAAAGCAATATACAGCAAACCAGTAGCCAACATCAAACTAAATGGAGAGAAACTTGAGGCAATCCCACTAAAATCTGGTACTAGACAAGGCTGTCCACTGTTTCCCTACCTGTTCAATATAGTACTCGAACTCCTAGCCAGAGCAATTAGACAACGAAAGCAAGTCAAAGGGATACAGATTGGAAAGGAAGAAGTAAAAACATCACTATTTGCAAATGATATGATAATATACTTGAGTGAACCAAAAACTTCCACCAGAGAACTCTTAAACCTGACAAACAACTTCAGCAAAGTGGCTGGATATAAAATTAACTCAAACAAATCAGTAGCCTTCCTTTACTCAAAGGATAAAGAGGCTGAGAAAAAATTAGGGAACCAACACCTTCCACAATAGTCACAAATAATTTAAAATATCTTGATGTGACTCTACCTAAGCAAGTGAAAGATCTTTATGACAAGAACTTCAAGTCTCTGAAGAAAGAAATGGAAGATCTCAGAAGATGTCACATGTTCTTGATGTCATGATGTTCTCTCCAAGTACTTGTGAATAAATAAACATAGACTAAGCCTCCTAAAGCAGCGAGTCAGAGTAAAATGTGCCTCCTTTTCAGCTAACTGTACCAGGCATTCTGTCGTAGAAATGAGAAAGGCGCCTCTGACCATACAAAGTAGGGAAGCATAACACATGATAGAAATAATCAAAAATAAAATAGCTTTTAGGATACATTATCATGTGTTCAAACACTTAAGAGGAACTGGAACAATATTAAGAAGTTATGAATCAGCTGCACAGAATGGCTCATACCTACAATCTCTACTGGGAATAAAGATGCAGGAACATTTGTTTCATGTCAGCATGTGCTACAGAGTGTCTCAAAACTGCCAAAGATATGTGTGTGTATGTGTGTGCATTATCTTTAATGATAATAATAATAATATAACAACAATATGCTATCTTAAATATATATGTGCTAAAATCAGTTAAAATAGTGACAGTTAAGTATTGCATAAATAGTAATAGAATATATTTAAGACAAAATGCAAAATTAAAAATGAGCATATTTCCAGTGAGCTATAGCACAATTTCAAGTATTCTAATATAATTTTCCCCAAGGGAGTAGAAAAACACACATAGTATTATATGTAGTTTTAAAATGCTACCACCTTTGCCTATGAAGGGCCATACTACCAGCCCCTCCTGGCTTCCTTTACCCTCCGTTAAGTCCGGGACTTGACTGCTTCCAACTAGTGCACTTCTGAGACCCTTGAATCCATGGATAAAAGACACACACACTGTTTGTCACTTTACAGCTTGTCTTCTGTGGCACAATTGCTGGGGGCAGATATGTCCTGCTTGGAAAAGTGTACCCTTATCAATTTGCTATCTCTCTGCCTGCCCTAAATTGAGAGGCTAGTCCAACCTAGCCCCTGACAAACATCCTTGGCCATCAACTTGTAGCTGAGGCCATATCCCCCCTGGTCCCCTGAGACCTTATATGATTGTTCCAGATCATGGTAGAAAAAACCTCTTCTCCTTCTCTCGTCTGCTTTTCCTTCTGGGACACAGAAGTCCCCCTTATTCCTTCTATGCAGCAATTGACTCCCAGCCTTCTTTATTTACAAATCAAGAGCCAATTAGGGAATAGGACTTTAAAATCAGAACCTCCCTTTATACCATAGAACCAAATAAAACAGTTATTTGAAAAGAATCAGTGAATGAGAAATTTATAAATTTGATGAATATATAAAATACAAATGGAAGAAAATCAACTTGGCTCAAGCACAAAACTGAAAAGTAATGCAGTATGAAGATACATAATAATCAACTTGCTGAAATTTTGAGTCAAAAATATTAGATATATAGAAAGGAAGAAAGTCTCAAGAAGTTAATTCTAAAATTTTATATGTAAATCTGAGAAATTTACTGTAACTCAATCAACTTTGCAAAGAAATAAATTTTGTTAGACTACATTGATTTCAGAACATACTAAGTAATATAGTATGTGGCACAAACAAATTGACATTTAAATGCAAAATTAGAGTATCTAGGGATATGTCAACATACATAAAAAGATTAAATTTGACCATTAATTCAATAGGAAAAGCATATTTTTTTCTTGCTAAAGATATTGCTAGAAAAATTATTTGCTAACATCTGTTTTATACAAATGAACATGAATACATACCTGGCACAATATACAAAAGGTAACTCTAAAGGAATAGAAAAAGTAAATTTGAAACTAACAGAATAAAAGTTTTGAAAATCAATAAGCAAACAAAATAGCGAGTACTCCTTAGATATGGCATCAAACTATAATTTATAATAGGAATCTGACAGAGTTCAATAAATTTTTATACTTCAAAAACAATTAATTTCTTTTTAAATCTGGTTTTGGGAGACAATGTAGCAGAACAAAGCCAAGGAAAACCCAGATACTGAAAACAAATATTTTCAAGTTGTATATGAAATGACGAAAGACATATTTCTGGAATGTAGACACTACCTCAGAAGTCAATGCTACTGGATTACTCTATACAATTTAAAGGAATATGCAAAAAATATCTTACCAAAATAGATACACTTTGTCCAATATACACTTGAAAGTTGTTTGACATTCCAAGTCACTAAGGAAAAATAAACCTTAATGTAGGCTGCTGCACAACACACCTATTATAATGATAAAAATTTTAACTCCTGACCCTATTAGGAGTGTTGATAGATAGCGTGTGCAAACCTCTCATGGAGTGTTGGTACAGCTAATTTGGAAAACAATTTGGTGATAATTTTATAAAGACAATGTATGCTCACTATATTAGACAGTTCAGGCTTCCTACTTCCAGTTGACTCAAGACACAAAAAGCCATATAAATGCATGGCTGTTCTCTCAATATTCGTCTCCTCAAATTTCTAATGTTAGAATCTAATGGCCATAGTGAAGGGTTAGGGAATGGGGGCATGAGAGGTGTGATTGTATCATAAAAGTTCAGAACTCATGGCTAAGATCCAGAACCTGAGAGAAACAAACTGACAGGGTTGTTACCCTCCCATCATATCCTCACCACATAGCAAATTCTACAGTCTCCAAATCTACAAGAAATAACATCTGCTGTCTGTTACCTACCTGTGTATACTGACTTACTGTCACATCCCAGATAGGCTAAAAATTCAGAAACATAAATAGTCACAGAAAATTCAGGTAATAGGAAAAATGTTAATAGATGGATAGATGTTTTAGATAAAATTGTGATAACCACAAATAATCAGTATACTTAAAATTACTCAGGAACTAGGGGAAAGAATTTTGGTTAAAGCATGCAAGATTTTTGCCTTATCTTAAAAAGACTATGCTAAGAAAAGTAAAAGAAAGCAGACTATGTATAGTCTCTGCTATATAATTTTTGAAGACTCTAGAAATTACAAACTCAGCTGTGGAAAAAGAAATTAGTTAAGTGATTTGATGAAGATAATTTTGGAGGCAGCAGAGGTAGAAAAGACAGAAGAGGATTTTAAACCCTCAGGACCAACACTTGGGTGGTGGTGCATATATTCTGACCAAATATTTGGACATGATTTCACAGGCATTAAATAAGGCATGAAAAGTCATCAACTTTTGTCTTCAATATGTGCCAATTTTATCTCAGTAAAAACGTTTTAACAAAATTAGCATCATTGCTGTGAGTTCTGCAATTAGAAAGATCTTTTGTTTGGTCACCATTGATAGCCATTGTCTTCTAAGCATACCCGAGCACACTCTTATGATGTCAAAGTCTAGCTTGCAGTTGCACTTGCTCTTCACTTTTTTGGGACCCCCATTTTTTCCATATCCTTTCCCAGAAAATTTCTCATATCAAGAAAATTGTCACAGTCAGTTTCTGTACACATAAACCCCCTTCAGGCAATTTAGCTCTTAATATGTTTCCCTTATTTATTTCTTCCTTATTGGATGAAGACACATAGTAAGGCCGTCTATCACACACTTAAAACTCTCAGAAAGTGTGCATCAGTTTCAATCCATGTTAAGTCTATACATCTAGGTTCAATGAGGAAAACACATGAAAAACAAAGTTTAATAATGCTTGCTAGCATGAAAGTCCTACAAAGGTCTACCACTAGTATATTTTAACTCAGTCGTAAGATATTGTATATTTCTTGCTTCTCAACACACTTAAAGCACATCTCTTCATACTGCACTAGCAGTCTTGGTTTTGAATCTCCATTTCCAGTGGCAAGGAAGTGATTTGTCTTTTTTTCTCTATTATATAGATATTTCTGTATATTCTATCAAAGACCAAACAAATAAAAATTCTCTTATCTCTCAGAAGGTAAGATAATTTACAATTTCTTCTAAACATAAAAATAAATATTCTCCATTTTCATAAGTAACTTAGCTCTTAACCAGGTTAATAAACGAATGAACTGCCTGGTTTTAAGTTTCTTCTATTTTTGTTTTTATGCAATGCATTTTAGAAGTGGTAAATTATTTCATTTAAATATATATTGTTAAATAACTGGTAGTGCATGGTTATACAGGTATTACCTGCATTTTACTTTACACCATTCTGTTTCAGCACACCATGTTTTTTGTAAAATTGCAATACTAAGAAGAGACAATTATAAATGTGTGATTTTACAGGATGTTAAAGTTAGGTATAATTTAAGCACTAGTTAGCTCAATTGAATAGCTGCTGTTTTCTAAGCACTTAACTCATCTGATTTCCAGTGTCTCTATATTAATGATAATAATTTCATTTATCAAAACTAAACAGTAGTCAATAATCTATTCATGTTTTTCTAATATCATATTTAACCCTATAAATGCAGCAAGGTTAATACTTTACTATGAAAAACTAGAGTCTAAGAGAGTAGTAACCAAGGGGGCAGCAGTTCTCAGTTTGTAGGTGGGATTTAGTAGACCTTTAAACCAATCCAAGTCCATGTGATGATAGGAGCTATGCTCTTGCTCAAGATGGACCATATTGTGTCCCTGTTGGGTAAAGATATGGTATAATTAAATGGTATAACGAATAAAAGTGGATGGTTAGTGCCTAGTGAGCGAACTCTTGGGAAATGCCCATTTTCTAATATTCAACTCATGATAGATTCATATTCCACTGGAATTCTCAGGCAATGTAAAGTCACACATTTCACAATTCTCTTCCATTTCTGGATAAATTCTAACTCATAGAAGATGCTTTCTTATATTGAGCTGAAAACTGTTCCCTTATAGCTGTCACCTTTCTGACCTATTTCTGCCCTCAAGTTGGAATATTGATTGTGATTTCATTAAATTTAGAGCTTAATTTAGAGAGAATTGGCATTCTTACAATATTGAATCTCCTTATCCAAGAATAATTTGAGGCTCTGATTAATTCAAGTTTTCTTCAAGTCTGTCCTACAGAGGTGATTTTGAGTAGCATGTCTTTTAGTGTTACTGTGGCATAGTTGGACAAGGTGATTTTTATTTTAAAACAACTTTGGTGCAAATTCTGGCTTCTCTGTTGCATGACAATTTGACTTCTCTGAGTTTATTATTTAATTAAAAGTGACAATAAAACCATTTACCTCCCATGCTTTTGTGCAAAAATGCATTGCATGGTGTTAGGAATATAACTGACTTTCATTAACACTAGCTAATATAATTAATATTGATCACACAGGCTACTTTCTGTGATACTAGGAAAAGATTTGACACATATTTTAAGAAATGTATATGAATATCTCATAGCCTTCATTACTAAATCATCCTTAAGGTATGACAGTAAGTATTTTGCATCTTTGTAATTTTATTTCACAGAACAAATTTATACACAGAATTAGTATTTTGTGATTGTAGATATTAAAGGAGACACATGGGGCTTTAGTATTGGATTATACAATTTTTCAGCTATATAAACTTTGGGGAAGCACTGTAACTCTCTTAGCTTCAAAGCCTCTTGTAAATCAATGGTGAAGAGATTTTAAATTCCCAGACTGAAGTTTTAATGCAATTGATGCATGTTTTATAGTGCTATGAGTATTAACATGTATTAAAAACATAATGATTAAGATGGAACTACAACTATTATGCCATTAAAGTGTTATTCTAAAACAAAGTGGATGTGTGATATGATGTATAAAGCAGATTTACAGGACCAACATGAACGTGGCATTATCCAGTGACTTAGTCCGCTCCCTGCAAAGTCCATGATTATGTTCCTTGAATCACCTATTTATACATGTTGTTTTGTTGAACCCCATGTCAACCAGAAAGGAATGAAATCATTTATGAAACAAACCTCTAACCACATATGTGAGTGGCTTTTAATAGAGATTTATCTGGAGTAGGGATATACATTTTCAATAGAAGTTTACTGTACCATGGGCCGGGGTCCTTTATTGTATAAAAGAGAAAACTCGAGAGCCAGAATTCATTACTTTCTGATAACTGGGTTCTGATGCAGCTTGACTGGGACCAGCCACCTCATATTATCCTGACTTCCTGTTGCCACCTCTTTCTTCCCTATGTTGCTTTTTTTCTTGGGTATTTTGTCAAGGCAACCATAAACATTGGTAAAGAGGAAATGGGCAAGGCAGCCAAGGAGGCAGCTTCCTCATGAGGGCCAAACTAAAGCCTGCCTGAAAGCCCAGTGACGGGCAACACAGACATTGACAGACACTTGGAGGACACACTTGCTTGGGGCCAATGGGAAGGGTATGAAGGTCGCTCCCCAAGAGTTAATAAACCAGCTTGCTGCCTCATTCTCACTTGCCACTGGAGTTTGAGATGCTGATTCTGTGCCTTCTTACCCACTGACCCCTACGAGGATGGTAGGAAGGATGGAAGACTCAGGCAACAAGGAGTGGTGCCCAGCAAAGCTATATCTCATAGGCAATTGCAACTATAACTATGCTTGCAAATTGCAAAGATTTCCTAGCTCCTAGCTCCAGATTTTTCCACTTTCTTCTGGCAGAGTTTAATGAACATTCTGCTGTAGGTTCAGAATAACAGAAAGCTGAAAAGTGTGTAGATAGTAGGAGAGTCTTAGCTTTTGAGGCTAGAAGGAGGAATATGAATGTATAACTCCAAGCACAGAACTAGAGGGCATTCAGGTTATATTTTGCATTCTACCAAAGTCCTGAAATTTTAAGCCATTTAAAAATAATGCATTAAGTACTGAGTCAGAAGAAATTTCAAAACAGCAAAATGTGCAGCTATGATATGATTATCACTCAGATCCAGACTAACCAGAGAGGAGAAAGATATGGAATGGTGTAGTCTAGCCAGAGAAGTTACATGAGTGAATCTAAAGTTGTGAACAGGGAAAGTACAGACCGAGCACCTATATTTGTTTAAAAAGATTAGCACTGGGGCAACAGAAGAGGTGCCCTGAGAGCAAGACCCTGCCCATCAAAGGCTTGCCCAGTAAAAATGCAAATCACTTGAAAACACAGCTTAAATGGAGAGATTCCCCAGGGTTATCCTGATGTCACACAGAGGCCAAGGCTACTGTGGTCTAAGAGAGACAGGATACTGGTTAGACTTCCAATAGAGTTTGGCAGCAGTATTCTTGTGATACTGGATTTACAGGCATAAAATATGCAAGGTAGATCTTGCATCAAGGTTACAGACAGCATCAGAAACTAGACAATGTGTGGCACTACGTAATTTTCTGAAAGGAGATTTTTGCGACCCCATTGAATGAAACTAAGGAGGTATAGTTTAAGTTGTAATGGAAATACAACAATGTTGGAGATGCTAGGACGATGAGACCTCTGCTGAGGAAATCTTCAGGCAAGAGTGGAAAGTAGTTCAACAGACAGTCTATGTGCAGAAGATGATGACAGGGTTGCAGGTGAGTTTCATATGGCACCCATTTCTTGGATTCAAGGGACCTTCCTTCCTTAGCCTCCAAAATAGGTAGGACTATCATGGGGTACCAACATGTCTTTCTGTTGCTGCAGATAAAGCCAGGAGGGACATAAAAGATGGAATGGAGAGGCATAGCCACATGATCCTCAGATCTGTACATGGAGATAAAGTATTTGATGTTTGCCTTGCTGTGTTATATTCCTTATTCTGATACTTTAAAATATATAATCTCCTATTTCTACCTATTATAGTAGGAATGTTTGCATTGTGACACTCTGTATTAATGTTATACAACTTACTATTTCAAACACCCAAAGATAAGAGGTTGCCTTGAGTTTCAGAAAAAAATAAATTGGTGTGTTGAGTATTGAAGTGTCAAACCTGGTAAATATTGTGTGACTCTTAAAATTGTAAACTGGATGCATTTTGTATTATGAGATGTCCATGGACAGAAGGACAAAAATACGGGGAATTATAGAATAAAAGGGATATGTTTGAGCATTATGTTGACAAAACATAGATTTGGGTTCGATAATTTTCATTGACCATCAGTGTCATGTAGATTCATCTAGAAATCTTACAAGTGTGTCACTAACGGACTTTGTGGAGACATTTAACTTAAAGAGAAGCTACAACATGAAAATCATTAGCACTGCTCCTTGATGTTTGGGTCCTGTAGTGATAAAAAGTAGCATGCATGAGGGCCAGCCTTCTTCTTTCATTGATTCCTTAGTGCAGACCGACTATGACTATCCACCTCATGCTCCTACAAACTTTAAATGTCATCATGGGCTCTATCTATGATCTTCTAACTATGATTGTGACACCCTCTCCTTTAGAGTCGTCATGCCTAGTGTGTTCTCACAGGAGTGAGAACATTAAGACAATGATACACCCATAGATTTTGGATCTTCCTAAAAATGCTTCTTTTCTCAAATGCCAGACTTTGGCAGACTGGGCAGCAAGCAAGAACCCTGTCTCACAAAAGTAACTAAGTAAATAACTAATTAACAAAAACCAAAAGGGTAGGGGGAAAGAGAGCATTGCTTCTTACAGATGTTGACTATCTAATGTGAACACTGTAGATTTTGAAATAATTAAGATAATTTTAATAGATGGTGCTTTAAATATGATTCTTAAAATAGCTTTGTCGTAAATTTTGAATCAAGTTCATTTATCTTCTGACAGTTTTCCATAGGCAATTTATTGACAATGCAAAAGTGAAGCCATTTCATCTCAGTAAACAAATTAATTTTATTTAATTATTTTTTAAGCAGCCAAAGACCCAGATATGCTGTTCTGTGAAAATCCGTCAACTTAGAGAAAAGAAACATTTCAACTCATTATATTAGTTATTAAGCATACATCTTTAGAAAGTGGAGGACAAATGGCTATTTTATTTTCTATATATGGGAGAAATGTTTTAAAAACCTCATTGTACATACCCAACTGGTTAAATATAGTTATTTAAAATATTAAATGAGAGCAGCCATCTCTTGTTTTCAAGTCGCACTCTATCTGTCTCTTGTTACCATTCATCTGAACATTAGAATGAACATAAAGTCATGTTTTTCTTGGTGATAAAGGAAGCATGACAGGACCCAGAATACAATGAAATAGTCGTTCGTGAAGAGGCAGAAAATAATTAGGACCTTTTGTGTTTTTATTATAATAATGAATAAAAGTGTAAACCGTTTCCTAAATGTTGCATAACTGCCCTCAGATTTGTTGTTCACTGAAACAACTTACTGGAAGGAAAACACAATTACTTTTTAGCAGGGTGAAAATTCATTAACAAGGTTTCCTGTTTGTTTCTTTCAAAATTTTGCTATTCAAAAATAAATATGCAGAATATACAGGGATATTAAAGGTTTCAACTTACTAAAATTTTTCAGATAGTTTTAAACACTTGAGAAAACATTTGTTGTGCTGCCTTTTTATAATTCTTCTCTGGTAAAATTACTAATTATAAAATTTTATGAGGCCATCAAACTTAGTATTCATTTTATGTATTAATAATGACTTCTGGAATCTCATAAAATGGTTGTACACATATCTTAAGTCAGAAATAGACTTTTTATTAAGTATAACTCAATAAAACTCCTGTTCTTAAGAATAATGACTCTGATTTGTACCTAAAATAGCATGGAAAATATATTGTAATACATATTAGCTATCTGCCAGCATTCAGGAGTTTGATAAGTAAATTATAACCACATCTATGACTTGTTTCAATTTTACTAAATGTTCTAGGCAAATAAGCAAAGTTCTAATCTCAGAACTTTGCTTAGTTCTTTGGCAAGCACATATTTAAGTTCAAACTAAGGAACTATCCTGCCACTATTAGTGTGTAGGACTTTTACTAGTACATCTTTTTTATGAGACATCATTCTCATGTATTTCCATCTGCCTGCAAACTTGTCATGTAACAGAGGATGACCGTCAACTTCAGAGCCTCCTAGCTCCACTTCCTGAATTCTAGAATGAGGTTTTATACAGTTTTGGGTCATCTCCATGACTTCTTGTCTGTTAGACAAGCAGTCAACCTACTTATTGACATCCATAGTTCCTTGCTTTTATTTAGAAAAGAGTCTAGTAAAACAAAAACTGAGAGACATTATTTAGAATCATAAGAAAGTCCACTATAGTAAGAGTTATACAAATAACCAAAGATATCATATTAACAGGAAAGTTTTACAAGTTGGTGAGTGGAAAAGTAATGGCAATAAATTTAGGTTCAGCTGTTCCTATTCGACTAAATTCATTCTGCGTGGACTACTGTGGAGACTAAAGTGCTTCTTTAATGGGATTTTCTATTAGCATATATTTGACAGTATGTTGCTTTTAGTTTTTTCCTTTTCTTCATTTTTTCTTTTCTTGGAATATTAATCATAAAAGATTAAGGAACCTGAAATTATTCATTGATGAATAATTTCAACATAGTTTATAAAATATTTCTTAATTTTAGAGTGTTTCTTTAATCTTACTCATATGAATTTGCTCTCTTGAAAATTTATTTCTACCATAATTTATAAATCTTTGAGATAATACACACACACAAATTTTATATATATACAGTTTTATGATTGGCTCAGTATTTTCTCTTGTTTTTAAAGATTTGACTATAGATTTTTATATAATCAAATTCTATAGCTAATGTAAATTAATTAACAAGGTAGTTTATATTCTATTACTAAATTTCATGATTACATAGTGTAATTCTGTGTTTTCCTATTTCATCATCCATTATTTCTCAAATAAATTTTATGATGTTGCTCTTTCCTTAGAATTTAAATCTAATCCATTCTGCTTAACCTTAAATCAAAAGCAAAAACAAACTTTAATATATTTGAAATAAATATTTTTTTCTCCATCCATTTTGAAAGTAACTTTTATCTGTCACCACATATAATTGTTGCCTCAGAGGTTTATTGCTGAGTAAGGTCTCCCTTTCTAGTTCTTTCTGAAATCTGGCTGGCTGGTTTAACTCCGCTCTTCTGACTTTAAACTCCTCTCTAAGATGATAGTGACGGATTCTTCTGGCTTCTCTGAATTGTCTGCTTGGTCTCTGATTAACTCTGGTAATCACTTCTACACTTCTGGCTCCTCCCCAATTCTCTGACCTCTCCTCCTCTGTGCATCTGCAACCAGGTTTTGTAAAATTATCCCAGTAAAACTTCCTCCTCCTCTATTTACTCATTGTCCTCTTGCTCCTCCTCCTGTTCTCTCTCTCTCTCTCTCTCTCTGTCTCTCTCTGTCTCTCTCTCTCTTTCTTTTTCTCTCTCTCTCCTAGCTGCTTCTTTCTTTTGCTGCCTCTCTTTTCTGTGTTTCATGTTGGACGTATCCTATCTCTGACTCATTCTGCCAACTCTTTCCCTGATTCATCACTTTGTCTACCCCTTTCAAACATGGCTGATTCCTTCTAAAAACTAACCTTATCTATACTGTTTATGATTAAAGGTGTGTACTAAGGGCTTATCTATATTCCGGTCAGATGAATTTAATGTTGGTAGGATAAGATTCCTCTATAATCCATGAGTAGAAATCTTGTTTATATATCAAGGAAAAGGCACATCTCATTCATATAGAAATATCATAGGGTTCATAAGACACTGTGTTTAGTCTCCAGTAGTATGAAAATAATGAACTATTAAATAAGAAGCCCGTATGTTGGAAGGAAAATATGATCAGTGAAGGCAAAGTACCCTGACAGGTTATTCTTGTCTACCAAGAATTAAACACTTATATTGCACCAGGCAATTAATGGCATATGGTTTTGTATTTGTTATGTCATTTAATCATGATTAAAAAACAAAAGTGAAAAAATTATCATTAAGGGAATCAGGGCATGAACAAAATATTCAATACCATCTATGCAATAAACAGCCTATCAGGAAATCAATAGAAACTCCAAATCACTTATGATGCAGAATTCTTAATACTTTAAAATGCTGTATTTTGTTTTAGCAGAGAGAGGTAGAAAGCAAATTTGAAGCTGTGGGAGTTCGATCTCAGCCCTATTTTTTCAAAACACTGATACCTTGAGTGTAGTCTGAGGGAAGAATGAATAAAAAAAGGATGAACTGTTTTCCATGCCAAATGGAATGAGAGTAATAATCAGAAGGACAATATAAGAACTCATTAGATCTTAATGGGAAGCTCTGATTTATTCATAATGAAGGTTGGTCTCATTATGCCCCCTGTCTTCTAATGGGCAAATAATCTGAGGTGGCAGTCCAGCCTGGTTATTATATTTTGTGTTTATGGATGTTTTGCTTGCACCCACATGTGTGAACCACATGCATGCCTGATGCCTGTGAAACACAGAAGATGGGCTAGATTCTCTGTGTATGGGTGGTTGTGATATATCATGCAGGTGTTGGGAACTGAACTTAAGTTCTCTGCAAAAACTGCAAAGGCACTTGCCTGCTTATCTGTTGCTCTATCATTAACAGTAATAGATACTTGTAAGTATTATAGGACAAATGGAATGCTGTTTGCTGTTTGTTAAGAATCTCACAAACATTATATATATGCATATATATTCATATTCATATAATTTACATATACATATATTCTTTCACAAATGAAGAGATGGTAAGTAGAGTTTAGATAGATAATAGATGACAGATAGACTACTCATCATCCTTTGTCCATGCATTATAATACTGGGTATTTTCCAGTAACTGAGGGTAGTCAGAGAATTATTGTATTGAGATGTGGTTTGTTACAAATTTTTTCCTATAGAATACTAAAATAGCTACGTCTCAGTAGTAAGTAAATGCCAAGATATTGCTTAATCATTACACAGAATTCTGAGGCATCATCAATGATGTCATACTGAGACAAAGTATCTTTTAACTGTAAATAATCTATTAAATATCTTTCCCTCTCAATATTTCCCATTTGCAAAAATGATAAAGATGTCTAGAGTCAGTTTTGGAAAATTTTGCTGCTTGATGCAAGAATGAATAGCAGATCCACATGGTCTGAATATATAACGGACAATACAATAATTTTATCCTGCTTAGTACCTAATGTTGTATGGTGTAATCAGCATGTTTTAGTTAAACATCTCTTATCAAAATAGAAATGGTTCATTTCCTTTTTTCACTGTCTTCCCTTCAACTTCTTTTCTGTCCCCTCCTGTTCTTTTTTTTTCTTTTACTCTCTCTCAAATTAACGGTTCCTTTGTTATTAATGATTTATTATTATTATAATCATCATCATTATACACACACACACACACACACATATTTTCAATGTACTGACTCTTTATGGCCTTGTACATAGATTTTAGTGATAGTCACGTTGTTTTAGATAATCCCTTAGGGGTCTTATCTTTGGGAGAGGCTAATTCTCCCTCTCTTAGCATTCACCAATTACCTATAGTTCTCTGTATAGGGATGGATCCTGTGAGATTTCCCCATTTATTGGTAGCATAGCTATCAATATTATCATTGTTTAAGTTGTGTTTAGGCAACCCCTTATTGAAGAAACTTCTTTGTACATCAAACAGAGACTACTATATAAATCACAATGTGTCATATCACAAAGATCACACATCTTGTGGATTCCAGCCCAAATGAATGCATCAATACAACCCTAAAATCTAAGGTCCCTGGACATAGGAGAAGGGACAGTAAGATTACAAGAGACAAAGAATAAGAGAGTTGTCTCCTTAGAAGTAGTAGAGAATCTAAACTCATGATATCCTAAGAATATAGCTGTATTCAGTGCTTTTCTTATTAGTACTTGAGATGGAACATACAACGTTCTCTGCATATGGTAGGCCAGGGAACTGTTGACTACATTCTACTCTTTATTTTGAGGAAGGATCTCAGCCCAGGTGTTACTGAACTCACGCTGTAATCCAGACTGGCCCTGAGTTCTTATGGCCATTGTCCCCCTAGCAGCTTGGATTACAAGACTTGGCAACCAGACACTATATGATCAACATTCACACAATCACAATGAATGAGATAGCAAAAATATTGATGGCAGATTTATTTGGCTTAAATCTGTCTTCCATGTTTTCTAGTTCAGAAAGAGCCTTTGATTCACTTTAGAGTGCTGGCAAAGCCTATGAAGTATAATAGTACATCCTTCCTAAAACTACACAGTAGAGCAAATAAGTCAATTTGAAGAAAGTGCTAGTGATCGTGTCTCATACATAATTAGCACTCTTTGTGCAGTACAATTGTCTTTTCTTACTCTGATTGATACAATATATTTCTTCAAATACCAGCTAATGAAAAGTATAGAAATTGTTCAACAGGAAAAAGACTTGTTGCATGCCAAGCCTGATAAGCCTTGTAAATTTAGATAGAATCCTCTTCACAAAGTTGTCACACACATATGCACAAATGATAATACTGAATATAAAATTTAAATAAGTATATGACTGGAGGCAGTGGTTTTCAATATTTTTCATTTTAGGACCTTAAAGGGCTCAATAGCTATAGGTCACTGGGATTTGGTATTCTTTAAATTAATTGATAACTGAAGGTTTTCATTTTCAAATTAACTGAGAAAGAACTAACAAGCTCTAAATTAAATATCATAAGCAAAACAGTTTTATATAAATAAATATAGCTCAAAATTGGACATACTGAATGATGATATTTATGTTTCTTAATATGATATTTGGCTCACATATACATCTTTATGTATTCCCTTGCACATTGGGTCATTGGGCTTTAAATATTTAAATTTTGAATTACATCACATAGGTTGTTTTTGGTAATATGTTTCCAAATGTTTTTCACAGCTCTTTACAACTGATAAAGGGATAATTCTAAGAGATCACTTGCAAAGTATAGTTTGAAACCATGTCATTTTCTTTTATATTAAAGCACATTGATTTTTCTTCTAAATTGAATTTGAACTTTAATGGACAAGAATTGTAAAACCTTCTTAGTCATTTGGAAAACATTGGCAAAGAGCTCAATGATACATTTCATAATTTGAAATAACAAAACAAATCTCAATTGTATTGCTAATTTCATCAGCAAAGGCCTTAAGTATTGGATTTATAAAGGGGAATGGAAGCTTTCAACCAATTTAGTTCTCACTCGAAATCTAAAATTTTTATTACTTCAAATACTGATAATTTATTTTCCTTGAGATGACAGGCTTGCTTAATTTCTAAGAAAACTTCCCCCAAGTTTGAATAATTGTAGTTTATTTGTCAATGTGATTTGTTCTTTTTGAAGAAAACAGTGTCCTGTGGAAAAACACTCCTTTCCGTTTGCAGTTCAAATTCTGGAGAACATTTTTAGGCACCAGGTTACAGACAGAAAGCGTAATCGCTAGCATTCTATTTCACATTAGGGTAATTTACGAAATGAAAAAATATTGTACATTGAAAAATAACTAAATTCATACTGTGTGTGTGTGTGTGTGTGTGTGTGTGTGTGTGTGTGTGTGTGTGTACTTCTGCCTCCCTAATGCTAGGATTAAAGGTGTCTGCCACCAACATGCAGCTCAACGATTTTTATTGTAAAGAGATGATAGGTGTTTTAAATGATGGATAAAGTCTTTTTTATACTGTATACTTGTCAAACCACTCCATGCCAAATTAAAGTATAACTTTAATCTACTGAAGGTAACATAACACTTCATTATTTCTGTTTCATGTCTAATCGAGTAAAATATTAAGACATGTACTCAGGGTTGAGAATTAATAAAACTATTATTTTAATAGCTTTTTTTTCAAAGACACACTTTAATGAAACAAGTTGCTTATATTTTCCTTACTGTGAGAAGGTAATAGAGACTACAGTGAAAGCAAGCAGAAAGACTAATGCTGCTGTTGTGAATCAGGCTGAGGTTTCAGACATTATGTCAGCCATGTTTTCATTCTTTAAAAAATAAATTTACTCATATAACATATATCATAAAATTGACACACACAAAATGTTTTACTATATTTACCAAAGTGTACAGCAACCATCAGTTAAAAATTGCTACAAACATGGGAGAAATCAGTCATCATTTTTGTAATTACTATTTTAGTTGCTTAATAGAGCTGAACGTATTTTGAACATTTCCTCTAAGTGCAGTTTCAAGATATAGTATTTTTTTGTCTGGAAACTCATTAATATTTTCAAGCTCCAACATTCATATTGCATTATGTATTTCTCTCTCTCTCTCTCTCTCTCTCTCTCTCTCTCTCTCTCTCTCTCTCTCTCTCTCTCTGTGTGTGTGTGTGTGTGTGTGTGTGTGTTTGTGTGTGTGTGTGTGTGTGTGTGTGTGTGTGTGTGTGTGTGTGAGAGAGTGTGTGTGTACCTAAAAAGGCCAAAAGAGGCCTCTTGATCTCATGGAATTGAGATTACTCTTGGTTGCGAGCCTGCCAAATGTGGGAAATTAGATTTACACTAGAGGAGCAAGTGCTTGTAATCCTGATACATCTCTCAAGGCTCTTATAATTTATCCTTGATATACAGTATCTTCAGAAAGTGATTCTTGTCTGCCAGATCATATCTTATTGTATGGTTGTATGGGATTTTACCAATTCATCTATTTACTGGACATTTTGGTGGTTCTGCTTTGTGCCACTATTATGGATCATGTTGCTGCAATTGTTCAGGTGCATGTTTTCTAAGGACATGTTTTCCATTACCTTGATTGTATATCAGGAGTAGAAATTCTGATTAAGTATTACCTTTGTTTAGTCATTTGAGCTGCCAAGATGTTTGTTCATGTGTCTGAACAAATTTCCCTTTCTACCATCAGTGTGCTGAATTTCTTCCTCACATACATAATACATACTTTATTAGATCCATGATAGATGTCAAATAATAACTGATCGTTTTAAAATTTTTCTTTTTTTAAAGACTAAAGGTTCTCATTTGGTATGAGTTTTAATGGGCTTTCCTCCTCCTCTGAATTTTGAAATAACAACTCATTATATAATACTGGCAAGACAACAACTCGTTATATAGACCAGGCTGATCTTGAACTTGTGGCTATCTTCTTACTGTTTGCTTCCTAAGTATCTTTGCAGCATGACTAGCTTTGTAGATATTCCTTGGAAAGGTATCTACTGGGATATTATTTTATTTTCAAATTGATTATCTGTATCTCTTTTGTTGAGCTATAATATATTTTATAGATTCTATACCTAAAATCCTTATCACATACATAAGTTTACAATGTTTTATCTTCTCTGTGAGTTGTGTTTGTCCTTCCTGTGGATGACACTAAAGCATAAGTTCATAGTGAGCTCCTACTGACACTTCTTTGTTGTTGTTTTATCTGAGAAGCTGTTGCTTTCTTCAAGGGCACAGTGCCTTGTTCTTGCATTTTCTTCTCAGTCTTGTAATTTTAGCAGGCAAGTCTTTGCTATATTTTGAATTAACTTTTACTTACAATGAGAAAACTACAAATATGTTGCATGCATAGATACAGTTTTCTTAGTACCATCTGTTGCAAAGATTGTTCATTATCCTCTTAAATTGTATTGGAATCTCTTTTTAAAGACATTGACCATAAATTTGGTGGATCCCTATGGACTCTTAATTCTATTCCATTGCTCTACTTGATGTCCCTTTGCTGTGGTGCACTGGGTGATGTGTTAAACTGTGTGGTTTCAGTCGCTTTGCAAATGTGAGGTTCTTAACTTTGCTTTGTACATGAGAGTGGCATGTATGCTCATGCTAATTTTACTATCATATCTATCATTTTTATTAAAAATTGAGAGTTAAGATTTTCAAAAGTTTGTGTTAAATCTGTGTGGCAGTTTCCTGGATTTGGTAAAAATCTTGTTTCCTGATCTGTGAAAAAAGGGCAGCTCTCGTTTATTTAGCTCTATTTTTTCCTACAGTATCATATCATTCTTTTTGTTAAACTCATTGCTTAGGTTGGTTTCCTTATCCTACCATAAAGTGAATTGCCTTTACATTTGAATTCATGTATTGTTCATGTCTATGGTATATTAATGTGATGGAATTTGTGTGTGTGTGTGTGTGTTGATATTTTATGCTGCACACATATTTAATTTTTCACTAGCTCTAATAAATTTTGTATGATGATGACTCCTTTGAATTTTCTATGTACAAAATGTTATTGTTCACAAATAATACTTATATATCTTTATTTTCAGCTTGTTTTTCTTTATTTTCTTTTTCTGCTTAAATGTACTGTCAAGAGCCTCCAGTGCAAGATTGAATAAAGGCAGTCATAACAGAAAGCTTGCCTCATTCCTGAGTTTAGGGGCAATGAGCCAATATTTTAAGTATAAGATTAACTTCTAACACACACACAAACACGCACACACACAAACACGCACACACACAAACACACACCACCACCACCACCACTATCACCACTATCTCCACCATCACCAAAATACCACCACCACCACCACATTATACACACAATGCAAAACACAGGGATTGAAAAATAAAATCATAACACTTAATATGAAATCAATATTTAGCTCACAAAGTACCTGAAATGTCCTGACTATCCATAGAAAACATCAAACCTTACTTTGGGAATGTCTGGTTTAACACGATAGGATAGAACATAAAATAATTTTTTTACTAGCTGACTTCTCTAAATTTCTTGAGTAAGGTTAATTTTGCATAAACTAATCTAACTGGATAAATAAATAAATAGATGGTGTCTCCATTCCTCAGAAGCTATCAGCTGTCAGTAGCTCCTCAGCTAGGAATAGAAATCGTGGTTCCCATAACAGTTTATTTTAAAACACATTGCATTAGACAATTACAGTTATGGAATACCTTATTTTTGACACTCTCAATGCTTTCTGTAATCTGCTTTCTTGTAATTAACATAAATGTGCTTTCCACATATGTCTATAATTGTGGTAATTTATATTCATCTACTAAATAATTTTGGTCAGAAGGTAGAGGAATATGAGAAACTAGTACTTTCACATAGTGAACCCTGGCAAACCTCCAGTGATCAAAGGACTGTGCCATTGTGTAGGAGTCCATTTACAAGGCCAACAACCGAATAAGAATGAAACTTATATGTACTGATTGATCACATGATAAAAGCAGCTATTTAAATATATAGGGAATGACAACTAACCAACCAACAGGGTTTGAATAAATTTCCAGCCATATTAAAATAAAAAAAAATTAGGTTAAAGAAATAATGTTAAAAGAAGGATAATCAAAACCAATAATTTCAACTCTTTTATTTCTTTAACATTATAGTAGATTTTTAATTATCCAACACCAGGAAACATATAATTAAAGATTAATGAATTATATTAAAATATCAATTATATATGATAAAATAATTAAAACAATTTTTTCTTGATTATCAGAATTTATTACTTTTCTAAACAAAATAAATTCTAATCAGGTGAAACAAAAAGTATCATATCAAAGTTGGACAAGTCAAAAAAAAAGAACCCAACAGGAAGCACAAGAATCCGAGATCCACTTGATTACATACTAACTTGTCCCATAAAAACACTAAATTGAACCACTCGAAAGTCCCAGATACCAGGGATTTGAGAGGCTCCCAGGACCTGATGGGGATGACATTAGCCAAAATACCCAATAGCAGGAAAATAAAACCTAAGAGACCACCTCCAGTATATAGACGTGACCCTCAGTTGAGCTATGTGGCTATTCACCCATCTCAAAATCTTTAAGACAAAATTGTTCCTGTCTAAAGGAAAAGCAGGGACAAAATATGGAGCAAAGACTGAAGGAAAGACCATTCAGAGACACCAAACCCTGACACTATTGCTGATGCCACGAAATGCTTGCAGACAGGAGCCTGGTATGGTTGTCTTCTGAGAGACTCTGCTAGTACCTGACTAAGACAGATGAAGATACTCAGAGCCAACCATTGGACTGAGCCGTGGACCCCAATGGAAGAGTTAGAGGAAAGATTGAAGGAGCTGAAGGGGATTGCAACCCCATAAGAAGAACAATAGCATCAACTAACCGGACCCCTCACCCCGGCCCAGAGCTCCCAGGGACTAAACCAACAATCCAAAAGTTTACCTTAGTGGGTCCACGGATACTGCTACGTTTGTAGCAGTGGACTGCGTTATCTGACATCAATGGGAGGGGAGGAGGCTCTAGGTCCAGTGGAGGCTTGATGCCGGAGAGAAGGGCGATGCAGGAGGGGTGAGGCACGAGTGGGTGGGTGGGTTGGTGGGTTGGTGGGTGAGAATCCTCTTAGAGGCAAAGGGGAAGGGGATCTTGTGGGGGTGCGGAGGGGTAACCGGGCAGGGGGACATTTGAAATGTAAATAAATAAAATAATAAAAAATATAAAACGGACTTTTAAAACTTCAAAATAAGCAAACAAGCAAACAAAACCCACTAGACTGAAAGCCATAACATATACACAGAGGACCTGGTGCAGATTTGTGTAGGGTTTTTGCATGCTGCTTCAGTCTCTGTGAATTCACGTGAGTTTGCTCAGTTGATGTAGAGGGCCACGTTCTCCACGCATTCTGCATCTCCTCTGGCTCTTACTTCTTTCTACCTCCTCTTTCATGCGTGGAGGGGACATGGAGGGTTTCCTGAACTGAGTGGAGGTAATTAACGGAGACATTTAGAGCTATGTTCCAAGTTCATATCTGGCTTTCTTTCTCTGTGTCTGAGTCTCTTTCTGTCTCTGTCTCTCTGTCTCTGTCTCTGTCTCTGTCTCTGTCTCTCTCTCTCTCTCTCTCTCTCTCTCTCTCTCTCTCTCTCTGTGTGTGTGTGTGTGTGTGTGTGTGTATATGTGTGCTCACTCAAGTGTATGTGTAGTGTTTGAATCAGGGTATTTATAGTTGTTGCCTCTCTGATGATGGTTGAATAAGGGACTGATCTGTGAGTATATCAGAATATCATTAGAAGTACCTTTAAAAGACCAGTAGTATTTGGTTTTACCCTAGGTCTTTGGGCTATCTAATATCTGGTTCTTGGTCACCCAAGCAGTTTTATGTATGGGTTTCGTCTACATTTTCTTTATCCATTCTTGTATTGAGAGACATCTAGGTTTGAAACCTGACTTTTGGCTATTTTTTGGGTTACTTTTGCTTTCATATTTTCCACCCTTCTTCTTCTACATTTACACTCCTAATACTAAGAAGAAGAGAAAAATATATAGAGTTCAAAGGAGAGATGATATCTTTATACTACTTCCTGATGGTTAGGGACACTGAGATCTTTAGGGCAAATTAGATCTTTGCCATCTCTCTGAACATGACTTCTCGACAAACATCAACTAACAGCATCCAACCACCAACCAGTCAAACAACCCCTTCTATTGGGGCTCTAGTATTTATATATCATCTGAAAAATCCCCAGAATTGAAATATCACACAGAAAATGTCTGCAAGTGTCAAAATCATGGGCTTAATCTGACAGTTAGCTGTATTTGCATTAGTATTGGTCAGAACTGGTAGAACCTCTCAGGGAACCATCATACCAGACTCCTCTCAGCAAGAGCTTCTTGGCATCAGCAATACTCTGGAGTTTGGTGTCTGCAGATGGGATGGATCCCTATGTGGGGCAGTTTCTGGATGGATTTTCCTTTAGTCCCTGTTCCATTTTTGTCCCTGACTTCCATTTAGACAAGAACATTTCTGGATTGACAATTTTGAGATGGGTTGGTGACCCCATCCCTCAACTGCGGCTGTGCCTATCTACTAGATGTGGTCTCTACAGGGTCTATCTCCCCTTTGTTGGGTATTTTGGCTAAAGTCATCCTCATTGGGTCCTAATAGCCTCTAACTATCCTAGTGTCTGTGACATTCTAGTGGCAAACCTCAGCTCCAGAGTCCACACTGCTGCAGAGTCCGGACTCTGTACGTCTCTCCTGCCATTTTTTTTTTTTGCCTTTTCTTAGGCTCTTTTTCTTTTTCTTTTTCTTTTTCTTTTTCTTTTTCTTTTTCTTTTTCTTTTTCTTTTTCCCTTCCTTCCTTCCTTCCTTCCTTCCTTCCTTCCTTCCTTCCTTCCTTTCTTTCTTTCTTTCTTTCTTTCTTTCTTTCTTTCTTTCTTTCTTTCTTTCTTTCTTAGGTATTTTCTTCATTTTCATTTCCAGTTCTATCCCAAAAGTCCCATACACTCCCACCCCACTCCCCTACCCACTCACTCCCACTTCTTGGCCCTGGCGTTCCCCTATCAAGTTTGCAAGTCCAATGGGCCTCTCTTTCCAATGATGGCTGACTAAGCCATCTTCTGATATATATGCAGCTAGAGACACGAGCTCCAAGGGGTACTGGTTAGTTCATAATGTTGTTCCGCCTATAGGG
The DNA here is from genome assembly GCF_000001635.26 of Mus musculus. Lineage (NCBI taxonomy): Eukaryota > Metazoa > Chordata > Mammalia > Rodentia > Muridae > Mus > Mus musculus. The sequence goes on along the minus strand of NC_000068.7, from coordinate 64,275,270 downwards.
ATGCAGATCCCTTCTGTTCCTTGGGTACTTTCTCTAGCTCCTCCATTGGGGGCCCTGTGATCCATCCATTAGCTGACTGTGAGTATCCACTTCTGTGTTTGCTAGGCCCTGGCATAGTCTCACAAGAGACAGCTATATCAGGGTCCTTTCAGCAAAATCTTGCTAGTGTACGCAATGGTGTCAGCATTTGGAGGCTGATTATGAGCTGGTTCCCCAGATACAGCAGTCTCTAGATGGTCTGTCCTTTCCTTTCAGCTCCAAACTTTGTCTTTGTAACTCCTTCCATGGGTGTTTTGTTTCCAATTCTAAGAAGGGGCAAAGTGTCCACACTTTGGTCTTCATTCCTTTTCAGTTTCATGTGTTTTGCAAATTGTATCATATATCTTGTGTATTCTAAGTTTCTGGGCTAATAACCACTTATCAGTGAGTACATATTGTGTGAGTTCCTTTGTGATTGGGTTACCTCACTCAGGATGATGCCCTCCAGATCCATCCATTTGCCTAGGAATTTCATAAATTCATTCTTTTTAATAGCTGAGTAGTAGTACTCCATTGTGTAAATGTACCATATTTTTTATATCCATTCCTCTGTTGAGGGGCAACTGAGTTCTTTCCAGCTTCAGGCTATTATAAATAAGGCTGCTATGAACATAGTGGAGCATGTGTCCTTCTTACTGGTTGGAACATCTTCTGGATATATGCCCAGGAGGGGTATTGCAGGATCCTCCTGTAGTACTACGTCCAATTTTCTGAAACTAATTTCTAGAGTGGTTATACAAGCTTGCAATCCCACCAACAATGGAGGAATGTTCCTCTTTCTCCACATCCTCCCCAGCATCTGCTGTCACCTGAATATTTTATCTTAGCCATTTTGACTGGTGTGAGATGAAATCTCAGGGTTGTTTTCATTTGCATTTCCCTGATGATAAAGGATGCTGAACCTTTTTTCAGATGCTTCTCAGCCATTCGGTATTCCTCACGTGAGAAATCTTTGTTAAGCTCTGCACTCCATTTTTAATGGGGTTATTTGATTATTTGGAGTCTACCTTCTTGAGTTCTTTATATATGTTGGATATTAGTCCCCTATCTGATTTAGGATAGGTAAAAATCCTTTCCCAATCTGTTGGTGGCCTTTTTATCTTATTAAAGGTGTCTCTTGCCTTATAGAAGCTTTGAAGTTTTATGAGGTCCCATTTGTCAATTCTCAATCTTACAGCACAAGCCATTGCTATTCTATTCAAGAATTTTTCCCCTGTGCCCATGTCGTCGAGGCTTTTCCCCACTTTCTCCTCTATAAGTTTCAGTGTCTCTGGTTTTATGTGGAGTTCCTTGATCCACTTAGATTTGACCTTAGTATCAGGAGATAGGTATGGATCAATTCCCATTCTTCTACATGAAAACCACCAGTTGTGCCAGCACCATTTGTTGAAAATGCTGTCTTTTTTCCACTGGATGGCTTTTGCTCCCTTGTCGAAGATCAACTGACCATAGGTGTGTAGGTTCATTTCTGGGTCTTCAATTCTATTCCATTAGTCTATATGTCTGTTGCTATACCAGTACCATGCAGTTTTTATAACAATTGCTCTGTAGTACAGCTTTAGGTCAGGCATAGTGATTTCCCCAGGGGTTCTTTTATCCTTGAGAAGAGTTTTTGTTATCCTAGGTTAGCAAATTCTAATTCATTGAAGAATTGAGTTGGAATTTTGATGCGGATTGCATTGAATCTGTACATTGCTTTTGGCAAGGTAGACATTTTTACTATATTGATCCTGCCAATCCATGAGCATGGGAAATCTTTCCATCTTCTGAGATCTTCTTTAAATTCTATCTTCAGAGACTTGAAGTTCTTATCATACAGATCTTTCACTTCCTTAGTTAGAGTCACGCCAAGGTATTTTATATTATTTGTGACTATTGAGAAGGGTTTTGTTTCCCTAATTTCTTTCTCAGGCTGTTTATCCTTTGTGTAGAGAAAGGCCATTGACTTGTTTGAGTTAATTTTATATCCAGCTACTTCACTGAAGCTGTTTTTCAGGTTTAGGAGTTCTCTGGTGGAATTTTTAGGGTCACTTATATATACTATCATATAATCTGCAAAGAGTGATATTTTGACTTCTTCCTTTCCAATTTGGATTCCCTTGATCTCCTTTTGTTGTCAAATTGCTCTGGCTAGGACTTCAAGTACAATGTTGAATAGGTAGGGAGAAAGTGGACAGCCTTGTCTAGTCCCTGATTTTAGTGGGATTGCTTCCAACTTCTCACCATTTACTTTGATGTTGGCTACTGTTTTCCTGTAGATTGCTTTTATCATGTTTAGGTATGGACCTTGAATTCCTGACCTTTCCAAGACTTTTATCATGAATCGGTTTTGGATTTTGTCAAATGCTTTCTCTGCATCTAACGAGATGATCATGAGGTTTTTGTCTTTGAGTTTGTTTATATAGTGGATTATGTTGATGGATTTTCGTATATTAAACCATCCCTGAATCCCTGGAATAAAACCTACTTGGTCAGGATGGATGATTGTTTTGATGAGTTCTTGGATTTGGTTAGCAAGAATTTTATTGAGGATTTTTGCATCAATATTCATAAGGGAAATTGGTCTGAAGTTCTCTATTTTGTTGGGTCTTTCTATAGTTTGGGTATCAGAGTAATTGTGGCTTCATAGAATGAATTGGGTAGAGTATACCTTCTGCTTTTATTTTGTGGAATAGTTTGTGAAGAACTGAAATTAGATCTTCTTTGAAGGTCTGATAGAACTCTTCACTAAACCCATCTGGTCCTGGGCCTTTTTTGGTTGGGAGACTATTAATGACTACTTCTGTTTCTTTAGGGGATATAGGAATGTTTAGATCATTAACCTGATCTTGATTTAACTTTAGTACCTGGTATCTGTCTAGAAATTTGTCCATTTCATCGAGGTTTTCCAGTTTTGTTGATTATAGCCTTTTGTAGAAGGATCTGATGGTGTTTTGGATTTCTTCAGGATCTGTTGTTATGTCTCCCTTTTCATTTCGATTTTGTTAATTAGGATGCTGCCCCTGTGCCCTCTAGTGAGTCTGGGTAAAGGTTTATCTATCTTGTTGATTTTCTCAAATACCAGCTCCTCATTTGGTTGATTCTTTGAATAGTTCTTCTTGTTTCCACTTGGTTGATTTCTCCCCTAAGTTTGATTATTTCCTGCCATCTACTCATGTTGGGTGCATTTGCTTCCTTTTGTTCTAGAGCTTTTAGGTGTGCTGTCAAGCTGCTAGTGTGTTCTCTCTCTAGTTTCTTTTTGGAGGCAGTCAGAACTATGAGTTTTCCTCTTAGAAATGCTTTCATTGTGTACCATAAGTTTGGGTATGCTGTAGCTGCATTTTCTTTAAGCTCTAAAAAGTTTTTAATTTCTTTCTTTATTCCTTCCTTGACCAAGATATCATTGAGAAGAGAGTTGTTCAGTTTCCACGTAATGTTGGCTTTCTATTATTTATGTTGTTATTGAAGATCAGCCTTAGTCCATGATGATCTGATAGAATGCATGAGACAATTTAAATATTTTTGTATCTGTTGAGGCCTGTTTTTTGACCAATTATATGGTCAGGTTTGGAGAAGTTACCATGAGGTGAGGAGAGGAAGGTATATCCTTTTGTTTTAGGATAAAATGTTCTGTAGATATGTTAAGTCCATTTATTTCATAATTTCTGTTAGTTTCATTGTGTCCTTTTTTAGTTTCTGTTTCCATGATCTGTCCATTGTTGAAAGTGGTGTGTTGAAGTCTCCCACTATTATTGTTTGAGGTGCAATGTGTACTTTGAATTTTACTAAAGTTTCATTAATGAATGTGGCTGCCTTTGCATTTGGAGCATAGATATTCAGAATTGAGAGTTCCTCTTGGAGTATTTTACCTTTGATGAGAATGAAGTATCTCTCCTTGTCTTTTTTGATATCTTTGGGTTGGAAGTTGATTTTATTAAATATTAGAATGGCTACTCCAGCTTCTTCAGACCATTTGCTTGGAAAATTGTTTTCCAGCCTTTCATTCTGAGGTAGTTTCAGTCTTTTTCCTGGAGATGGGTTTCCTGTAAGCAGCAAAATGTTGGGTCCTGTTTGTGTAGCCAGTCTGTTAGTCTATGTCTTTTTATTGGGGAATTGAGTCCATTGATATTAAGAGATATTAAGGAAAAGTAATTTTTGCTTCCTAATATTTTTGTTGTTAGAGATGGCATTCTGTTCTTGTGGCTGTCTTCTTTTAGGATTGTTGAAGGATTGCTTTCTTGCTTTTTCTAGGGTGTCGTTTCCGTCCTTGTATTGTTTTTTTTTTTTCTGTTATTATCCTTTGAAGGGCTGGATTCGTGGAAAGAAACTGTGTGAGTTTGGTTTTGTCCTGGAATACTTTGATAACTCCATCTACGGTAATTGAGAATTTGGCCGGGTATAGTAGCCTGGGCTGGCATTTGTATTCTCTTACTATCTGTATAACATCTGTCCAGGATCTTCTGGCTTTCATAGTCTCTGCTGAAAAGTCTGGTGTAAGTCTGATAGGCCTTCCTTTATATGTTACTTGACCTTTTTCCCTTACTGCTTTTAATATTCTCTATTTATTTAGTGAATTTGCTGTTCTGATTATTATGTGTTGGGAGGAATTTCTTTTCTAGTCCAGTCTATTTGGAGTTCTGTAGGCTTCTTGTATGTTCATGGGCATCTCTTTCTTTAGGTTTGGGAAGTTTTCTTCTATAATTTTGTTGAAGATATTTGCTGGCACTTCAAGTTGAAAATCTTCATTCTCATCTACTCCTATTATCTGTAGGTTTGGTCTTCTCATTGTGTCCTGGATTTCCTGGAAGTTTTGAGTTAGGATCTTTTTGCATTTTGCATTTTCTTTGATTGTTTTGCTGATGTTCTCTATGGAATCTTCTGCACCTCAAATTCTCTCTTCCATCTCTTGTATTCTGTTGCTGATGCTTTCATCTATGGGTCCAGATTTCTTTCCTAGGTTTTCTATCTCCAGCGTTGCCTCACTTTGGGTTTTCTTTTAATGTGTCTACTTCCCTTTTTAGTTCTAGTATTGTTTTGTTCATTTCCATCACCTGTTTGGATGTGTTTTCCTGTTTTTGTATAAGGACTTGTAATTCTTTAGTAGTGTTCTCCTTTATGTGAGTTATTAAAGCCCTTCTTGATGTCCTCTACCATCATCATGAGATATGCTTTTAAATCAGGGTCTAGCTTTTCGGGTGTGTTGGGGTACCCATGACTGGGCGAGGGGGGAGTGCTGCATTCTGGTGATGGTGAGTGGTCTTGGTTTCTGTTAGTAAGATTCTTAAGTTTGCCTTTTGCCATCTGATAATCTCTGGAGTTAGTTGTTATAGTTGCCTTTGGTTAGAGATTGTTCCTCTCATAATTCTGTTAGCCTCTATCAGCAGACCTGGGAGACTAGCTCTCTCCTTTGAGTTTCAGTGGTCAGAGCACTCTCTGCAAGGAAGTTCTCCTCTTATAGGGAAGGTGCACAGATACCTGGTGTTTGGACCTCCCTCCTGGCAGAAGATGAAGGCCTGAAACAGGACCTGTCCCAGAAGCTGTGTTGCTTCGGCCTGTCACAGAAGCTGTTAGCTTCTGTAGTCCACACTCTCACCTTCACAGACTAGTCTCAGAGAGACCCGGGAATCAAGATGACTCCCCCAGGAGCTCTGGTAAAATCCTCCAAGGCAGAGTGGACACCTCTCCTCTGGCAGGGAAAGTGCCTGGATGTCTGGAGCCCAAAATGGGGTCTGTCTCAGAAGCTGTCCTTTAGGGACCTTGGGGATGTCTGCAGACTCCTTGCCCAAGGTGACCTGGTGCTGGCGCTGACGGGAAGGGACTTGTGACCCTCTTTCCTGTCCTTTTTAATACCTGATGCTTCCCTGTTTCCCTCCCCCCACCCCTCCCAGGTTTCTTCCTCTCTCTACCTCCTGTAATTATTTTATTCCTTCTTCTATGTAGGATTGAAGGAGCCACACTTTTGTCTTCCTTCTTCTTAAGGTCTATATGGCATGTGGGTTGTATCTTGGGTATTCTGAAATTTAGTGCTAATGTCCACTTATTACTGAGTGCACACCATATGTGTTATGACCTCACATAGGATGATATTTTCTTTTTTTATTGGATATTTTCTTTATTTACATTTCAAAGGTTATCCCCTTTCCTAGTCCAACCCCCCAGATAGCCCCTATCCCAATCCCCCTCTCCCTGCTTCTATGAGGGTGTTCCCCTACCTACCCACCCACTTCCACCTCCATGCCCTCAAATATCCCTACACCGGGGTATAAAGCCTTCATAGGACCAAGAGCTTCTCCTCCCATTGATGCCAGATAAGGTCATCCTCTGCTACATTTTTGGCTGGAGTCATGGGTCACTCCATGTGTACACCTTGGTTGTTGGTTTAATCTCTGGGAGCTCTGGAGGGATGTCTGATTAGTTGGTATTGTTCTTCCTATGGGGTGGCAAACCCCTTCAGCTCCTTCAGTCCTTTCATTAATTCCTCCATTGCAGATCTGTGCTCAGTCCAAGGTTTGGCTGCCAGCATTCGCCTCTGTATTTATCAGGCTGTGGCAGAGCCTTTCAGAAGGCAGCTATATCAGTCTCCTGTCAGCATGCACTTCTTGGCATCCACAAAAGTGCCTGGGTTTGGTGACTGCATATGGGAGAATCCCTATGGGGGGGCAGTCTTTGGATGGCGTTTCTTTCAGTTTTTGCTGCACGTTTAGAATTTGCTGCCTTGAGTAATTTGTTCGCCTTTCTAAGAAGGACTGAAGCACCCACACTTTGGTCTTCCTTTGAACTTCATGTGGTCTAGGAATTATATCAAGCGTATTCTGAGCTTTTGCGCTAATACGCACTTATCAGTGAAGTGGGTGCATACCACCGTGTGTTCTTTTGTGATAGGATAACCATACTCAGGATGATACTTTCTAGTTCCATCTACTTGCCTAAGAATTTCATGAAGTCGTTGTTCTTAAGAACTGAGTAATACTCCATTGTGTAAATGTACCATATTTTCTGTATCCATTCATCTATTGAGGGATATCTGGGTTGCTGCCAGCTTCTGGCTATTATAAATAAGGCTGCTATAAACATAGTGGAACATATGTCCTTGATATCTGTGAAGCATCTTTTGGGCATATGCCCAGTATTTGTATAGCTGAGTCTTTGGGTAGAAGTATTCCAATGTTCTGAGGATCCGCCAGATAGAATTTCACAGTGGTTGTACCAACTTGCAGTCATACTGGCAATGGAGGAGTGTTCCTCTTTCTACACATCCTTGCCAGCATCTGCTGTCATCTGAGTTTTTGATCTTAGCCATTCTGACTGGTGTGAGGTGGAATCTCAGGGTTGTTTTGATTTGTATTTCCCTGATGACTAAGGATGTTGAACATTTCTTTAAGTGCTTATCAGCCATTCAAGATTACTCACTTGAGAATTCATTGTTTAGCTCTGTACCCCACTTTTAAATAGGGCTATTTAGTTCTCTGGCATCTAACTTCTTGAGTTATTTGCAAATTTTGGATATTAGCTCTCTATTGGATGTCTGGTTGTTAAAGAACTTTTCCCAATCTATAGGTTGCTATTTGGTCCTATTATCAGTGTCCTTTGTCTTACAGAAGCTTTTCAATTTTAGGAGGTACCATTTGTCATGTGTTGATCTTAGAGCATGAGCCTTTGGTGTTCTGTTCAGGAAATTTTCCTCTGTGTTGATATGTTCAAGGCTCTACCACACTTTCTTCTATTAGCTTTAGTGTACCTGGTTTTATGTAGAGGTCCTTGACCCACTTGGACTTGAGCTTTCTACAGGAGATAAGAACAGATTGATTTGTATTCTACATGCAGACCAACAGTTGAACCAGCATGATTTGTTGACAATGCTGTCTTTTTTAAACTGTATGGTTTTGGCTTCTTTATCAAAGATCAAGTAACCATAGGTGTGTGTGTTCATTTATGGGTCTTTAATTCTAATCTATTAATCTACTTAACTGTCTTTGTACCAATACCATGTGGTTTTTAAAAACTATTGCTCTGAAGTAGTGCTTAAGTTCAGGAATGGTGGTTTCCCCCACACTTTCTTTTATTGTTGAGAATAGTTTTCACTATTTTGGATTTTTGTGATTCCAGATGAATTTGTGAATTGCTCTTTCTATTTCTGTGAAGAATTGAGTTAGAGTTTTAATGGAGATTGCATTGGATCTATAGATTTCTTTTGTAAAAATGGAAACTTTTGCTAAGTTAATCCTGCTGGTCCATGAACATGGAAGATCTTTCTGTCTTCTGAGGTCTTATTTAATTTCTTTCTTCAGAGACATGAAGTTTTTACCATGCAGATTTTCACTTGTTTGGTTAGAGTCACACCAAGATATTTTATATTATTTGTGACTATTGTGAAGATTGTCATTTCTCTAATTTCTTTCTCAGCCCATTTACCCTGTGTGTAGAGGAAGGCTAATGATTTGTTTGAGTTAATTTTATATCCATCTTGATTTTCTTGTGTTTTGGATGTTGTATCTTGGGTATTCTAGGTTTCTGGGCTTATATTCACTTTTCAGTGAGTGCATATCAAGTGACTTTTTTGTGATTGGGTTACCTCACTCAGGATGATATCCTCCAGATTCGTCCATTTGCCCAAGAATTTCATAAATTCATTGTTTTTAATAGCTGAGTAGTACTCCATTGTGCAAATGTACCACATTTTCTGTATCCATTCCTCTGTTGAGGGACATCTAGGTTCTTTCCAGCTTCTGGCTATTATAAATAGGGCTGCTATGAACATAGTGGAGCATGTGTCATTATTACTAGTTGGAACATCTTCTGGGTATATGCCCAGGAGAGCTGTTGCTGGATCTAGCGGTAGTATTATATCCAGTTTTCTGAGGACCTACCAGACTGATTTCCAGAGGGTTTGTACCAGCTTGTAATCCTACCAGCAATGGAGGAGTGGATACTTCATTCCTCCCTAGAATAATGAATAAAATATCCATGGAAGGAGTTGCAGAGACAAAGTTTGGAGCTATGACGAAAGGATGGACCATACAGAAACTGCCTCACCTGGGGTCCATCCCATAATCAGCTACCAAATGCAGACACTATTGCATATGCCAGCAAGATTTTGCTGAAAGGACCCTGATATAACTGTCTCCTGTGAGGCTTTGCCAGTGCCTGGCAAATACAGAAATGGATGCTCACAGTCATATATAGGATGGAACACAGGGCCCCCAATGTAGGAGCTAGAGAAAGTACTCAAGAGCTAAAGGAGTCTGTAACCCTATAGATGGAACAACAATATGAACTAATCAGTACCCTGAGAGCTCGTGTCTCTAACTGCATATGTAGCAGAAGATGTCCTGGTTGGCCATCATTGGCAAGAGAAGCCACTTGGTCTAGCAAACTTTATATGCCCCACTACAGGGGAACACCAGCGCCAAGAAGTGGGAGTGAGGGGGTAGAGGAGCAGGGCAGGGTGGGGAGGAGGTATAGGGGACTTTTGGGATAGCATTTGAAATGTAAATGAAGAAAATATGTAATAAAAGATTTTTTTAAAACAACAATTTTTATACCCAGCCACTTTACTGAAGTTGTTTATCAGCTGAAGGAGTTCTCAATGTGTGTGGGGGTAGGTAATGGTCAAGCTGTCTCTGGATGTGGGCAGGATGAAGGTGGGGGGCTGGATCTCATGATCTGCTTCTGGGTACAGTTGTGAACCCAAAAACCTTCCCTTAAGTAGTGGTTTGATTTTGCTCATTTTCCTTTGCAGCTCCACCCAGTTACTCCACACCTCCCTAACTAACTAACTTTATGCTCTCTCACTCAAAAAAAAAAAAAAAAAGAAAAAAGAAAAGAAAAGATAAGACAAAATAATTTCTTACCTTCTCTCCTGATTCTTATTTGGTAATGTGTTTTTCAGTTCCTATGAGTTAGTAAACTTTTTCTTGTTTCTGTTGTTGTTGATATCCAATTTAATCTGTGGTGGTCTGATAGGATGCACAGAATATCCTTGTTTCTATTGAGACTTGCCTTGTGTCTGAGTCTATAGTAAACTTTGGAAAAAGTTCCACAGGGTTCTGAAAAGAAGGTATTTGTGTGTGTGTGTGTGTGTGTGTGTGTTTGTATTAGTCTGTGTGTGAAATGTTCTGTATATAACTACTAGGTCCATTATTTTTATAACATATTTTTTTTCTGCTTAGTTTCTGTCTGGATGAACAGTCTATTGGTGACAGTGGAATATTGAAATGCACTTTTGTTTGAGAAAAAGATGTTAAGAATTAAAAAATCCTCTCCGTAGATTTGTTTTGCTTGGACTGTATTGTGTTCTTCCCTATTTTTTCAGATTAGGTTTGGATTGGCGTTTATTTTGTCAGATATTACAATGGCTTCACCAGCTTGCTTTTTAAGTCTGTTTGCCTAAAATAGCTTTTTCTAACACATTTCCTTAAAATGCTGTCCATCCTTAATGTTGAGTAGTTTTTCTTGGATGAAGCAGAAGGGTGGATTTTGTTTTCACATCCATTCTGTTAGAATTTTATTGGGAAATTAAGGCTAACATTGATGTTGAAAGATAACAATGGCCAATAATGTTTTATTCCTGTTATGTTGTTCTTGGATAGTGGTGGGGATGTTAGGTCATGTGCATCTGTGTTATTGGTTGTGTGTGTGTGTGTTTGTGTGCACATTTCTTTTCATTTTAAATTTGCTGGTCTGAGCTTATTTATTTCTGTAAGAGAACTTCTTATCAATGTAATTGTTCTAGAAAAAAAGATTTATCAAAGAATCAAAGGAAGATTTCATCAAGAGTAAAATACTAGTTTGAAAATGAGCAAAAATATTGTGGCTAAAGTAATTGTAAGGAGCAAAATACATCCATTTTGAAATATATCATGAGATTGTGTCAATTTAGATTATTTTTTAAATTAAATGGTCTAAATCACAGTACATAATGATTTGACCCTAAGATGTTCTGGTAGACAATTACAAAGCAAATGGAAATTTAGAAGACCTCCAGAACCACAGTGATTATTTTCCTTGGATTAATGACCTATTAAGAACAAGGATTTTCAGATAGGGGACTAATATCCAATATATATAAAGAACTCAAGAAGGTGGACTCCAGAAAATCAAATAACCCCATTAAAAATGGGGCTCAGAGCTGAACAAAGAATTCTCACTTGAGGAATGCCGAATGGCTGAGAAGCACCTGAAAAAAGGTTCAGCATCCTTAATCATCAGGGAAATGCAAAACAAAACAACCCTGAGATTCTACCTCACACCAGTCAGAATGGCTAAGATAAAAAACTCAGATGACAGCAGATGCTGGCGAAGATGTGGAAAAAGAGGAACACTCCTCCATTGTTGGTGGGGTGGCAAGCTTGTACAACCATTCTGGAAATCAGTTAAGTAGTTCCTCAAAAAATTGGACATAGTACTACTGGAGGATCCCGCAATATGTCTCCTGGGCATATACCCAAAAGAACTTACAACTGGTAATAAGAACACATGCTCCACTCTGTTCATAGCAGCCTTATTTATAATAGCCAGAAGCTGGAAAGAACCCAGATGCCCCTCAACAGAGGAATGGATACAGAAAATATGGTACATTTACACAACGGAGTACTACTCAGCTATTAAAAAGAACGAGTTTATGAAATTCCTAGGCAACTGGATGGACCTGGAGGGCATCATCCTGAGTAAGTTAACCCAATCACAAAAGAAGTCACATGACATGTACTCACTGATAAGTGGATATTAGCCTAGAAACTTAAAATACCCAAGATATAAGATACAATTTTTGAAACCCATGAAACTCAAGAAGAACGAATACCAAAGTGTGGATACTTTGCTCCTTCTTAGAATTGGGAACAAAACACCCATGGAAGGAGTTACAGAGACAAAGTTTGGAGCTGAGACAAAAGGATGGACCATCTAGAGACTGCCATACCCAGGGATCCATCCCATAATCAGCCTCCAAATGCTGACACCATTGCATACACTAGTAAGATTTTGCTGAAAGGACCCTGATATAACTGTCTCTTGTGAGACTATGCTGGGGCCTAGCAAACACAGAAGTGGATGGTCACAGTCAGCTATTGGATGGAACAGAGGGACCCCAATGGAGGAGCTAGAGAAAGTAACCAAGGCAGGGGGGATCTGCAACCCTATAGGTGGAACAACAATATGAACTAACCAGTACCCCCCGGAGCTTGTGTCTCTAGCTGCATATGTAACAGAAGATAGCCTAGTTGGCCATCAGTGGAAAGAGAGGCCCATTGGTCGTGCAAACTTTATATGCCTCAGTATAGGGGAATGCTAGGGCCAAGAAGTGGGAGTGGGTGGGTAGGGGAGTAGGTGGGGGAGGGTGTGGGGGACTTTTGGGATAGCATTGGAAATGTAAATGAAATAAATACCTAATTAAAAAAAAGAACAAGGATTTTATCTTTCATCCAGTAGTCAATATAAAATGGTGTCTGCAACATTCAATAAATAATAAAGAAAATTGATTAATGACACTATAAATCATGAAACTTAAGATAATTACGTGTGTGACTTACAAAATGGGACTGGACTAGATGATGTATAAAAACACAAACCCAATATTATTTTTGGCAAAATGGTCCATGACCCCTTAGTTCTAAATTCAAAGGCTATTATCACTAGCATTTTTCTAAAAATAACCAATATTTTATGTTCTAACCATCAAACACAATAGAAACCAAGCAAAACATGTCAAACTAATGTTCATCACAGGTAGACTTATGTTTTTCTATAAATTCCAGAAATCCATACTATATAATTAACATTATAATATTCAGATACTAATATTATAACTATCTGGGAATATTATAAATATCATTACGATGATGTGCAAAATTTTCTACATACTTTTTAAAGTCATTTCTTTTATTTGGGAGAGGGGATTTTGATATCATTACATTTATGCTTTCTTTTTCTTCCTTCTAAATCCTCTCTTTCAAATTCATAATCTTTTTTGAATAATTATTTTGCATATATGAAAATTAATTTATGAGATATCTATTGTGTAGTATGTTGCATTGATGAAAACGTTTGTTACTGAAAATGGACTTTGTAACAACAAAGAATTTTGGAAATGTAAATATTTCAAGACTGTGGAAAGCTGTCAATATTAGAAAGGGACTGAAGTTTGCAGTCTTAGGATGGCAAAACTGAAGGCAAAGAATAAAACTTGAGTGTATCAAAGTGGCTTATGAAATCACACAATAAACAGCAAGCTATGTGTGGTCCATTACTTCCCAGCTCTGGACTTAGTACTATATACCTATGCTCTTATGTTAAGAATATTATCGTTGAAAAAAAGCATTTGTAAATCTAGAAAATAGCTAACAAAATTGGAGAATGATATACTCATTATTTATACTTGAAAATAAATGAGAATAAATTATGGAAGGATTTTTCACCAGAGCTGAGAAAATACTGTCATGTGTATGATAGAAAGAGGAGAGAGTGAACCTCATTGTAGCCTTGAATTAAAAGACAGGTCATTCTCAATACTGATTGATAATCCGTCTATCCATGGTGGTAATAGATGTGGGATCCCATTCAAACCAGGCCTCTGTGTTAAGTATGTATAAAAAGAGTTTGGTTTTAGCACTATAATTCATTCATTTCTTATGGCTTACCTTATGAAAAATAACATGAGCCTGCAGTGGTTACATATTATTGTAACTACAGTCACTCGGGAATCACAAGTAGGAGATTCTTTTGAGGAAGAGTTTTGTTGCCTTGGCAACAAAACAAAATCGTATGTCAAAAACATATAAACAAGCAAATAAATAAAAAAGGAAAACTGAGCAGTGTCTACATAGTGAAAAACCTTGCCTTCTCTCCTGTGGGCAACAAAAGGGGTCCTGGTTCTGTTTCTCATGCACTAGGTTGCAGTATGCATTGGAGTTGTATATATCCTCATACTTAAATGGTACATATTCCAAGTAGACATAATGTTACAACTACTATTCATCTTAGTAGAAGGGTCCAAAATAGATCTATCCAGTGTTTTGGTCAATCTCATTTTCTTTCAACTAATGATTGCCTGAACCTGATGTTTGTTTGGATTTTTCATTTTCTGAACTTGTGTTGATAAATGATTATTTTATTTTTCAAAGTCTCTTTGAATTTATTTTCTCTTTTTCTTTCTAACTGGGTTGTGTGGAAATTCAATATGGGATATTGCTCTTACATCATTCAGGGAACTCATAAACATTACTAAAGTCAAGAAAATCCTGAATGAACACAGTACTACATGTCTTATCTTTTTTTACTTGCATGTGAATGAAATGTTTTCCATTGGATTATTTTTAAATTTTTGAATACTGTTTAAATAACACTGATCATTATCCATGTAAATATAAATTCTACGACTCAATGCAAGGTTCATGTATCGAGACATACAACAAAACAGAGTGGAATGGACAGCTGTTCTTCATGATAGAACTGAAACACATAACTTTGTGTTGTCTCCATTTTGGCACATAGAATGTGTAACAGACGTGAAGCCTTAGGTCCTTTTCTACTGAGCATATATAGTGGATAGGGTAATGCTGGGTGCTTTAATGTCTCCTATTTAAAGTTTGTGAACTTCCTAGTAAATTGGTAGAGAAATTATTTTAGCTGTTTGAAATTTAATATGACCATTTGAAACAATGTGTCAAAATGGCCATGCAATTAATGTTGTGCATGTTAGCACTTCTACAAAATATAGATGTATATTTCACAATCACTGTGCAAATGTATTAAAAAATTGACTATGCTTCTATATGTACATTGTTTCTAACATTTTGCTTAAAGAGCTAAAGGTGGGGGTGGGATGGGGGCATCCTCTTGGAGATGGGGGAGGAAGAACAGGATGAGGAATAGTTGGAGGGTAGACTAGGAAGGGGCTAATGACTTGAATAATTGAAATAAAAATTTTAAAAGAGAGTTAATACGTAAATCTGCTGATATTTAAACAAGAAATTTTGGACAGTTTTAGTTACCAAACACAGGGAACATCTTTATTCGTTCTTTCATGATACTATTATTATATTAGTACTGATGAAGAACTATATCATATTAAGTTAATAGCAATAATGTGAATTCAACTAACAGTTTTTATACACAATCTTCAATCTTCTGATCTTCAAGCTTCCAGATGAACATTTGGAGAACTGATTGGCATCTCGTATGGTATGTCAATTGAGAGTTACATTACATATGGCAGTGCATAGCACCACCCAGATAATCCCATTCATTTATTTTATTCATGCAGCAAAGGGATTTCTATGCAACAACCCTTAAGTGTGGTATTGTAATTGTTAGAAAGAGAGTAGAATGCTGTTTTCTGTTTGCTGTTTTTTTTTTTTTAAGTCACAAATTATTTGTGTTGATTCTCAAGCATTTCACTATTCAAACCACAAAGCATTATTTGAGTGGTCACTGTTACAGGGTTGGTGTATGGTGAACTAATAGAAAAAAGTAATACTTTACACAACTTGGGTTACTGAGTGTCAATAAAGCATGCGTTGTCCTGTCCTGTTGCTTCACTTGTGAGTGTGCTAGAGAAGTGCTATAGTACATGTCAGTGGACATGGATTAGTAGAGTGTGCACTTACTCCTAAAGGACACATCACTCTCAGCACCCCATTTATGAAACTCACATGATGGTTGAGCACAAAATTCAAGCTTCTGATTCTTATTAAGGCTGACTATTGAAACTTGATTAGGCCTATAATTATACACTGCTTGAGTCAAGAATGTCAAATAATGGGGCAAGACCTCTAAAGCTAGGGAATCAACTTACAGCCCAGGTTGATCTATGAAAAACTGACTCAAATAGCACTTGGTCAGAAATCATCCTTAGTTTAGCCTCTTATGAGTTCCTGCAAAGATGATTTTGGACAAGTGTATAAAACTGAGTTTTTTACTTCTATAACAGCCACTGGGAACTCAAGAGAGACAAGGCAAGAGAGAGGGAGTGGGAAGAGAAGATGAGGGAGGGTGTGAAAGAGAGACTATGTATGTGAGAAAGAAGAGAGATATAGTCATAATGTTTTGTAATTTTGTACTAACAAGAACATTGTTGAATTCTATCAAAATACATTGCATATAAATATAAAAAAAAACATTCTAACTTTAAAGAAGAATTGGTTTAAATACGATGGCATTGGTTTGTGTGAAAAAATAATCTAAACCAGACATATCATTATCCTCTGTTTTCAAAGGAAATTAAATTTCATTATACTGCATGCAGTTAAACACTTAAGTACATAGGCAAATATATCACAATTTTTCTCTACTGGCATTATATAAAAGCTAATTCATGAAAACATGATTTTTGATATATAATACATAAAGAAATTCTGTACCAAGATTCTCCTTCTTAAGCTGGGCAGTGGTGGCACACACCTTTAATCCCAGCACTTAGGAGGCAGACACCGGCAGATTTCTGAGTTTGAGGCCTGGTCTACAGAGTGAGTTCCAGGACAGCCGGGACGACATAGAGAAACCCGTCTCGAAAAACAAAAAACAAAAAACAAACAAACAAAAAGATTCTCCTTCTTAGAAGCACAGAGTTGTTATTAGTTACACCTGAATAATTATAGCAGTAAGTTATTGCTATAAATTAGTACCAGTCTTAGTGGTGACACTATTACATGCAGGAAGACAACTTGAAACTTGCTGATGCATATATGCAAAGGTATCAGTAGTTCATACTAAAGTCTTTTTTAAACCAGCAAACCTAGGCAAGAGCTATTGTGACGTTATTATTTATTAACACAACAATATATTTTGTGAATTCTGTGAGTCTCACTTACCTTACACCTAGGCTCAATGACTGTCTATTAACTTTGACCTTAGACTCCACTTGAATTTCTATAATCCTAACTGTACTGTCACTAAGGCCAAGGCTATCCGTTTGCTGGTTCCAAGAACATAAAGTATTTGAAATTAAAAGAATACAAAGATTGCCAGAAAATGTAATACCAATTCCAGCCAGCCAGTGTTTTCAGAAATCTTAATAATATTTAACAGTTTTAGACAACATCGAAGAGTCAACAGATGTGTATTTTAAAGACATTTAAATATCTCCATGATTTGCTACAGTGTTATTTAACCACAGAACTTCCAGACCTTCTACTTTGAGAGCATATGATGCATTTAGCTCCATTCAGTGACATGTTAACATCCTACTATCAACATTTTTTCCCACTTTTAATTCTCAAAACATCTACTAGGAAAATGATTGGTTTTGACGTTATTTGACTTTCTTGATTCAGGAAGAGTGTAATTATACCCCTGGTCAAGTTACAGTGGACAACATACATCCAAAGACATACCACATATGGAAGCTTTATGGTTAATCACAAACAGATACAACTGGGTTTTCTTATGGTGGCTTATAGTGAAGGTGATTTCTACATTTTATAATATGTATAATGAAAGGCAAAATCAACAAATGCTAATGTCTTCTGTTTGTAAATTGTACATCAAATTAATAAGACCCTGAATTTAAAAATACGGCTGTCAAATTTGCTGCATTTTTACAAAGATTTTTTAACTTGAAAATAATATAAGATGATATAATATATACACCTATTTGCTACAAAAGCCCAAATTAATTTCTCTGACAAGGACCATAAAGAATTAAAATATCTAGTCAAGTAAGCTAACATATAACTTCAGAAACAAGAGAAAAGAGTTATCTTATTGTCTTATATATAACTTGGATACTAATCCTTTTAGCCTTCTTTACATTGGGACTATTATAAGAAAAAAATACTTATTCCTTAATCTATTTCATGTTATGGTGGTTATTTATATCCCTGATTATCATAAACCTCTTCTGAGTATATTATTCTATACTTTAATAAAATGGAAGTAAATTTCTAAATAAAGTAAAATTGTATTAAAACATAAATCAAAGAAAACAAATACTATTATAGATGTTAAAACCCTATTAGAATAAGTGAAAAACAACATACCCATTCATCCTTAGCTGAATGTTTAAAAAATTAAACAAATAAATAAAAATCAGTAGTTGTTTGTTAGTTCAATATTTAAATCCTAAATTGTCAATTCAAAGTGATTATAATGACTTGAAATTTGTTATTAAACATGTTTTTAAATACAAATCACTTAAAAAAGGTGGTATAGAAAAAGAAACACACAGAGTAGAGATTTTCAAAAGATGTTAGAGAAGCAAAATTGCTTAATGTCCTCTAATATATTTTCCAAAGTTCAAAAGATTAAATAATGGAAACTTTTTACTTATGTCAGTCAAAACTTGCTGAGGATACTTTTCCTTAATAGCAAGTGTTTTGCTTAACAAAATTATGTAGTACTTAAGGTTAAAACCATTCTTACCCATATGCTTGGTGTAAGTTAAATTACGCTTCCAAAGTAATATTGATATCCTAACTACAAACACTTGGGAACACTTCCTTATTTGGAAAATCTTTGGCAATGTACAGAAAATGTGGTACATCTACACAATGGAGTACTACTCAGCTATTAAAAAGAATGAATTTATGAAATTCCTAGTCAAATGGATGGACCTGAAGGGCATCATCCTGAGAGAGGTAACACATTCACAAAGGAACTCACACAATATGTACTCACTGATAAGTGGATATTAGCCCCAAACCTAGGATACCCAAGATATAAGATACAATTTGCTAAACACATGAAACTCAAGAAGAATGAAGACTGAAGTGTGGACACTATGCCCCTCCTTAGAATTGGAAACAAAACACCCATGGAAGGAGTTACAGAGACAAAGTTTGGAGCTGAGATGAAAGGATGGACCATGTAGAGACTGCCATATCCAGGGATCCACCCCATAATCAGCATCCAAACGCTGACACCATTGCATACACTAGCAAGATTTTATCGAAAGGACCCAGATGTAGCTGTCTCTTGTGAGACTATGCCGGGGCCTAGCAAACACAGAAGTGGATGCTCACAGTCAGCTAATGGATGGATCACAGGGCTCCCAATGGAGGAGTTAGAGAAAGTAGCCAAGGAGCTAAAGGGATCTGCAACCCTATAGGTGGAACAACATTATGAACTAACCAGTACCCTGGAGCTCTTGACTCTAGCTGCATATGTATCAAAAGATGGCCTAGTCGGCCATCACTGGAAAGAGAGGCCCATTGGACTTGCAAACTTTATATGCCCCAGTACAGGGGAACGCCAGGGCCAAAAAGGGAGAGTGGGTGGGTAGGGGAGTGGGGGTGGGTGGGTATGGGGGACTTTTGGTATAGGATTGGAAATGTAAATGAGCTAAATACCTAATAAAAAATGGAAAAAAAAGTCAAAGCAGAATGAGCAGGGTGTGTTTTACCACTTAGTAAGGATGATAATGATCATCAGAAGAGGCAAACACCAAGACCAAGACCAGTAGAAGAAACCTAATCAGTCTACCAAGTCTGTTCCATTCTGATATGACACATGTGAGAAGTTCAACAATATCAACCAACCAGAATCCCCAGGGCTTGTCTAAACCACAAATGAAAGAGTACACATGGAGGGACCCATGGTTTCAGCTGCATATGTAGCAGAGGATGGCTTTATCTGGCATCAATGTGAGGAGAGGCCTTTGGTCCTGTGAAGACTTGATGCTCCAACATAGGGGAATGCTAGGGTGGTGAGGCTGGAGTGTGTGGGTGGGTAGGGGAACATGCTAATAGAAGCAGGAAGGAGGGTAGGTAGGATAGGGGTTTGCGGAGGGGGCACCTGGACAGGGGATAACTTTTGAAGTGTAAATAAATAAAATAACCAATAACCATTTAAATAAACAAACTAGCTAAAAGATGAACTTAATATAACTTTGATTGTAAAAGAAAATGTTAAGACAACAGTGTGTGACTAGTCCCCCTGCATTCACAGGTAACAGCCTTCTAGTCTATAGAATGAGGATTGTCTAAGGTTTACATGTTTCCCTAGTGTGCTTCTCTCTGTTGTTGAAGCACTGACAGGAAGCAACTGGAAGATGTTTGGAAGAGATTTTTGTAATATAGTCACCTCTGGCCTTGCATTGTAAGTGGCCATGATAAACAGCTGTTTTATTCTTAGAACTGAAGAAAATGGTCTGTTTGGAATGGAAGAGAAAGAGAGGAAAGCAGGTCATTGAAACATGTCAGAGGGGACTGAGACTAAAAGAATGTTAAAACTACAAAATTAGAGATGAATCATAGAAAGGTCATAAATTGGTGCCTAGCCCAATTGTCATTAGAGGTTCATCAACTAGCAACTGATGGGAGCAGATGCAGAGACTCATAGACAAACACAGTCATGAGAACCCCAGGAAAGACATGGAGGAAGGATTGTAGGAGAGAGTGGTCAAGGACATCATTAGATGGCCCACAGAATCACCTAAGCAGTTCTCATAGTGGCTCATAGAAACTGAAATGACAAACATGGACACTTGTGGATCTGAACTAGGTCCTTTGTATATACCCTATCTCCCAAAAGTGGGAGTGGAAGGGTCATTTCTGATTCTTTTGCCTGAGTCTGGGACCCTTTTCCTCTTATGGCTTGCCTTGTTCACCTTTTAGATGAGAGTTTGTGCTCAGTTTTATTTTATTTTGTCAGGCCATATTGGGTGGAAATTCCTGAGAAGCCTCCTTTGTATGTTTGTGTGTGTGTGTGTGTGTGTGTGTGTGTGTCTGTGTGTGTCTGTGTGTGACTGAGAAAGTGTACATCTGGGGAAGAGGTGAGGTGGAAGAAGGAACAGGAAGAGTGAATGGAGGGGTAATTGTGGTCAGATTATAACATATGAGAGAATAATAAAAGTTAAAAATATAAAAAAGAAAAACTTTTTTAAAGTTCTCTTATGTAATCGCCGATGCTATATAAGCACTGATATCCGAAGCTGGGTGGTTCTGTGAATAGTGAAGATTTATTGACTCAGACAAGTATGAAATAATAAAAGGAACCAATAATATCCATCCATATGAAAACACCTGGACATGTATAGGGTCCAGCACTAAGTGCTCTCCTATAGATTTGCCCCAGTACTGAAAATAAACACAAACACAGAATGCAATAAAAAATAAATTTAAAATGAAGAGGAAGTCGTATTTGGCAGGATGTCCAGAAATTGTTGAAGAAGGGACCAGAGGTAGATATGGTCTAAATACATTATATTTTTCTATGAACTTACCAAAGAATAAAATTTAACAGTTAAAGAAAACAAAACATAGGTCATCTCAACACAGCCCATCTATCATTCTTGTCAACGGTTTGTCATTACCTCCAACTTCTAGATGTACAAGACTCCGCTGTGGGGATTATAAAGGTAAAGTTGACTGCCAATGAGGAAATTCAATATTTCACTTCCCATGTTCATTCTCCAGCAAATAAATAATATTCCTAATCTTTTTTTCCTTCTAGGATATGCTCTTTGATTTTGCTTTCAGATCTATGGTGTTTTCCCATTGTGTTAGTTCATGTGTTAATTGTTGCCCAGCCTAAGATGACTGGAAGTGGAATAGACACAGAAAATGTTTAAGAGCTAAATCTGGTCAGATTTATTGTAGATTTGATTGACTGGGGAAATGACTTTCAGTTGACATCTGAGCCAACAAGTTAGCTGAAATAAAATTTTGCTTAATACCTTTGCATCAATAATCTAGGCACAGCCTCATTGATTGAGAACGTCTGATCAATAGAGTATTACTGGCTGCCTAACTGTAACTTTGCCAGACTCTTTTGTTAATTCTGCTGATGACCTTCCTACCAATGCTTTTCAGGTTCACCTTTTTTTTCCACTTTGAAATTCAATTTGCTCCATTTGCTGTTATTTAAAGAATTTACACATCAAATTGAATTTATCCACCTAATGTAGTTAGTGTACGGGATGCAAAGAGTATGCCTGATAGTGAAGGTTTACAGTGTCCCAAGTAGTCATACACTTAGCAAGTATTTTTATAACAAATATAATTGGGAAACCATATGCATGGACATTAGCTAATAAAAGTGAAATATACCCTACCATTTTTGTAAGAATGATAATACATAACAAA
This sequence comes from Mus musculus, assembly GCF_000001635.26. NCBI lineage: Eukaryota > Metazoa > Chordata > Mammalia > Rodentia > Muridae > Mus > Mus musculus. Next base: position 64,253,236 of record NC_000068.7, on the reverse strand, counting down.
GAATGACAGGTATTAAAGAACTATTTTTTCTTTTATTAGAGTTAAAATATAAATAAGAAAAATTTCCTCTTGTTTCTGGGATAATAGGATAGTAAAGGAAAGGAATGTGGCTTCCTTAATAGACAGGAATGAGGAGGGTTATAGAATATGTTAAAGCTTAATGAGTTTGGAAATAGTTGTCAAGTACAGGGAATAGTCTGTATATCCTGTTTATCACGTAAAACCCATCTATCAGTTAAAAGGTTAGCATGTTGCCATTGTCTGAATACTGACATAAAACAGAAGCCTCCTGAGTCAAAATCAAAGGACTTTATAACTCAAGACCGGGAGCAGTAGCCAGTGTATGAGCATTTGCACTGTGCCTTCAGTCTCAAATCTGCAAAACAGAGTGAAGAAAGCCAGGTAAACTTATCCCTCAGTGTGCTGTGTTAGGGAAGAGCCACCTTGGGTTTAGGCTGCCTGAGCCCTTGTAAATAACAATAAGAGCAGCTACCTGCTATTTAGTGGAATAGCCATCAGGAGCTCTTAGGTTCTTGGTCTCATCTCAACAGTACCATAATAACCCAGAAGAAACTTCGTGTCTACTTGCAAAATTACAAATTCCCAAAAAGCAAGAGATCCTATGGAAAATTATTTTTCAGTAATTATCTGCTGTGCACCTCTTATCTAAGAATTATGAAAAGCAGATAAGTTTAAGATTCAAGCATTCTCCTGCTAAATTCTTAACCCCTCAGATTCTTATTATCACATCTTTTCTTCTAATTCACACTCCTGCTTTCACTATTCAGTGTGGACCATGTGTCCTCACCCATCCAACCTACTTTATCTCTGAAAACTTGGATGGCAACCGCATCCAGTCCAAGATCTTAAGACCCTCCTATTTTATCCCCAATCAAATGGCTGTTCTTGATCTTCAAATCCCCAGTCCGTCAACTCTGAACTTTTTATTTAACTTTTTACAGGTTCTTTGTTAATTTCACCTCACGCATCCCAATCCCACTCATCTCCTTGTCTCTTCGCACCTGTCCTCTGCCCTTCCCTCCCAAAATAAAAAACAAAAACAAAAACCATAATCTCATTGTGGAAGCCAAAGTATGTGACACTGTGACCCAAGGTATACTTTTGTGCACACTTGTTTACTTGCAAATGTTGATTGCAACAAGTCTTCCAGGCCTTTGGTTTCTGCTACACTATCAGTACTAGATCCTCATCCTCTTGTATTTCTGTGTCATGGAAATCCTGCAGCTTTGTCTTCACATGCTCCAGCCATTCATAGATGTGATAGATGTTGAGATGGGCCAACTCAAATCATTTGGGACTGGGTGATAGCTGAACTAGTCAGCTTGACAGATCTTCCACACCACCAGCATGAGTGCTCCAGCAATGCCTGGCTAGCTCAATCAGTGCCACAGATAGGAAGGGGTAGAGCCAACTTTCCTGCTCTCATGCCTGCCAGAACTGTGCACCATCTCCCATTCCTGAAGGGACAGCTTTATTGTGGTTCCCAGGCTGGGTGCAGGGTCCCCTCTTCTGAGTGCTGTAGCCAACTCTCCTGCTCTCCTGTCCTCAGTGCCAGCTCTTCTACCTGCCATTGATGGTGAGAGGTAAGGAAGAGCATCTCTCCCTTTCCAACAACATCTCAAAGCAGACAAGTGGCAAGAGTCATTTCTCCTAACATTCACTGAGCCCTTAGGTTGCATCTCCCACATCATTACTACCAGGATCAGCTCTACTGTGGTGCACAGGTGAGGTTCAAATCCCATGCTCCCAAGTGCTACAGCTGTCAGAGCCAACTGTCATGAGCCCCGGAGGTTTCTCTCCCTCTCCCATGCCACTGCACCACAGAAAAGTAGCAAGTCAAGCTCTCTCATGGTCACCCACAAACCCTGCAGTCAGGGCCAGCTCTACTTTGCAGGGCCAGCTCTTCTGCCTGCCATAAGTGGAGAGGGATGGGGAGAGGCGCTATCTCTGCCTTGACCGAGCCAAGGACATGGCAGACAAGTAATGGGACCAGCTCTCTCAGGGCCATGCCACCAGGGTCGGCTCGTCCACAACAAAGACCAGCTCGGTTGTGATTCGTGGGTGAGAGGTTGGACCAATATTTTTCCCAAGTACTTTATCTGGCAAGGGGTGGTACCAGCTCTCTATAGCCCTCAGACATCCATATGGTGACAACCTAGATCAGGAACTTTCTCCTGGCCTTTGGTGGTAATAGGACCCTGCTTCTGCAGGGCTACAGACCCAGACCATAGCCTTTGGTGGCAACACAGGCTAGGACCTCACCAGGGCCTTAGGTGACATTGCTGCTGTTCCTCACTACCTTTGTATCTCCAATCCTCCCCACCCCTTCATTGTGCACACATCCTTCTTCTTCTCTTTTTCTTCCATCTCTCCACTGTATACTCACCTCTGGGTGTGCTGTGTGGCATCAGGCAACGGTTGTCTTGGAAATGGTCTGTCTACTCTGGCCAAATGGTGCCTGGCGGGAGGTAGTCTCAGGCTTCTTATTCTCACTCAAGCCAAAGCAGGACATCTGAGTACTATTTTGGGTATGGTCTGCCTGCCTGAGCTGTGTGGCACCAGACTGACGGTCTGTCTTCTCCAGCTTGCTTTGCTGTGTGATGCTTGGAGGGGGTCAACCCTGTTCTTCTTCCTTATCTATTCGTAGCTTTTTTTTTTCCTCCACAGCTTACTTTTCTCCCCTCACATTTTCTCAGAAACACGTTGGGTTTGATAACAGGACCACAGCATTTCTAGCAATAGACTCAATCCACTCAGCACTGCTGATGACAACTGAATAAATGGGTGAATTGTTCTCAGCGTAGACTCATGGTCTCCAGTCTCAACCTGAGTTCAAAACAGCATTTTCCAGCTCCTTCACTTTTCTCTAATGCTTCTATCCTGACATGTGATTTCAACAAAATGACAACCTCTCTTGTTGTTAAGAAAAAGAAAAATTAGCATCCACTAAGTAAACGTTCTTTCAGCATCTGAATATCACATCTACAAACACAGGCACAATATGAACCCTCCTGTGCACACGCTCCAGTCACAAATATGTCTTCTCCAATTCCTAAGGCTAATAATTGTGCTACTTGCACTTCCTTTTGTTGTTTTCTCATGAAAATAATAATTTTATTCTGCTAAACCAAATGGTGAGTAGCTCTATACATGATTTTTTTTTTTTACCAATTAGCAAATTCAATTTAATTATTGCCTTGAGGAAAGGAAGGTCTCAACCCACGTGTAAAAAACTATCTAGTGTATTGATTTGCAGCGATTCTTTGAAATGTATTCTGTTCTCAAAATCCCTCCTTGTCCTCCTCTCCGTCCTTCCCCTCCTCTTCCTCCTCCTCTTCATCCTCCTTCTCCTCCTCCTCTTCCTTCTCCTTCTCTTCCTCCTCCTATTTAATTTTCTTCTTTGAGATGCATAACCTCAGCTAATTTATTATACATTTATTTTAATCACTCCGCAGTTTATACCTATCAGTAGGCTCATGACTGGAGAAAACTGAGTCTGCCTCTAAGTTGGCCTCAGTCAGTTGTAGTTGTAGCTCTTATCTAGAAGTTGGGTCTTATATGATTATTTTTAGTCACACTGGGATATCAATAGATGTTGTCACTCTATGTCTTCTTTAGGGGATGTTAGGATTTCATGAGTGCAGCTCCCTGTCATAAATAGGATATTCTACCTCAAAACAGATGTCCCAGTCCTCAGCCTCTTAGAATTTCTACGTCCCTTCTTCCACGATCTTCACTGAAGAAGGATGTAAGGATGTGTTGTGGATGTGTTGATTGGGAATGGCCATCTCACAGTCAGTCTTCTCTTTATTTTGACCAGTCATTCATTTTTCTATTTGTCAGTCTCCATAATCAAAAAGAAGCTTATTTGATGAGGGGGTGAGAATTACACTAATGTGTGTGTATAAGGATTCACTAATATACATACTTATTGTCTATTGCTTTCAAAGTATCCATTCTCTTTTTCTTCTAGAATAATATATACAATGAATGATCCTTAGTTCACCATGTACTTGCCTAGAATTGAGACTACAACTCCCAACTCTACTATCCACTCATCTGAAAGTAATCAGTATTAGTTGTACAAACCTGCCCTAACATGGTATAAGCACTCCTTGTATGTATCTTCACAGCAACTCGAATCATCTTTGTCATCACCCTCATCCCAGTCACTTAGAATTGCTTGTTCCTTCCTGTCACTGCTGAGATTAAATGTCCAGAGTCTAGACATGGTGACTTCAGTGCTCATAGCTGTCTTTCTAGCATTTAACATATTGTCTAGCACATACTGAGCACTCTATGAATATGTGTTGACTTAATTTTAGCTAACCTTAATATAATGTTTTCTATACATCAGTAAATGTGCTAGTATTATATATAAATATATACTTATTTAATTATAGTAGTTTTATAACACATGTATGCATGTTAACTATTTTTATAAAAAATTAATAATGAGTTGGTTCATCATAGTTTGATCTGTAATACACAGCTTGGTGATGTTTGTCTAAAGTATATTTTTAGCTATTATGTTGTATTTTATCTATAAACATGAATGAATTAGATTAAATATATTTTTAATTTATGTACTTCTGTTATATTTCTCTGGTAGAAAACATGTTTTAATTCCCCATCTAAAGTTCTGTTCGCAAGATGAAAACCACGGAACATGACTGAAGTTTGAAATGGAAAGACATTTAAAAAACAGGGAAAATAGTCAATTTCTGAGAAGTGTTGCATCTAGGTGACAGAGATGAATAGAGTCATGGTGCTGACAATATTTTAACTTAAGGTAAATTCTTAATAGTTCATTATCCAAAGAAATTCTTAAAGTAACTCAAAGTAAGTTGCTTTGAGAGGGATTCTTTTTTTAACCTAACTGTGAAATTTTAGAACATTGAGTTGGTGCTTCCAGCCACAAGGCTGGAGTGCAGAATGGACAGTTTCATGGTTACATGACATTCCTAGCATAACTGTATGTTTATTTGTAGAAACAAATGCACCAGCACATTTTCATGGGGCCTGAGATCTCCCCAACACTTCCGCAACACACACCAGCTGCCTGTGCTTAATGTCTATTATTCAACTACAACTATACTGATAGAATAGAGGATCTATTGTCCTGGGGGTGAGAGATGGCTCACTTCTCTAACTTGCTATAGTTAATACACTTCAATAATGCGAATGAAGGGCATTTCTAATCTGAGTACTTACAGAAGGAAAACACATGAAGCAAGATCCTTGTCAGTTAGCATGTGTAGTCACTAATTCAGATACTCTGACATTTTTAGACCAGAATTTAAATGATTAGTTTTCGGTTTAACAGTACTTGCAGCTGATTTTTATCTTTCAAACATTTTTCATCATCTCTTTCTCTTACTACAGAAGTAAATACATATTTGCTATAGGAAAATTAGAAAAATATACACACAGAAGGTAGAAATAAAAATAACTCATGATCCCAACATTCAGATAATCACTTTAATTATATTGCAATGTTTTCCCAGAATGGTATGTGTAAATACACCTATATGATTTGTGGGCAAGATACCATTTGATAAACTGCTAATCTTATTTCATGTGTTTGGTGTACTATGAGTTTAGAATGTAAGGATAAGATATAATAGATGAGCTATGGTAAACAGAGCTATGAACCAGCTGACTGTTGCTTTAGTGGCAGAGGCACAGATGTCTCACATATATCACATTTACTTATTCTTGACTTAGAGAGAATGTTGTGTTTCAACTGACTCAAAGCTCATAGTCAAAACTAAAAGAATAGTGTAATCACCATTATTTAGTAAAGCTTGCAAAACAAATGAAAATGGTAGCTCACAACCTTCCAAAACTAGATGCATTCCTGAAGAAATATGTAACTGAATAAATGCATTAAACCCTAATGGTTTATAGTCTTTTGAGTATTTAACTGCATTAATCAAATGCACCATGATCATTCCTGTAATTCCATATAAACTCTAACTACTGATTATTAAATAGTTCAAGACACAGTTTTAACATATGAACATAAGTGATTCAACTATTCACCCTTCAGTGTCATGAGTAGTATGGTAAGGACACAGACCTACTATGTCCAATTGAAAAAAAAAGAAATAAACAAATATCCCTTTAATATTATAGCCAGTTATTCACACCCTGTTTTAGAGGATTTAAAAATAGTTGGTGTGTGAAGGGCATTTGAAGATTTAAGCATTCCCTGTTGCATGGTTCACTGCTAATATATCTGGGTTACATCTATATTGGCACAAACATAAGCAGTGAATAATGTTTCAAAGATGACACTTTTAATGTGAGAGAGAAAAATGTGACCTAATGTTAATTACAGATGTCAATTATATTTGTGTTGTTTAGGGAACATTGTGTCATTTCAGTGTATTAAAAGATAGGCAAACATAATTTGAAATCATCTTGGCAAGTTACTGTCTATAATGGAAACGACCAGTAGCTGCCATCCACTAATCTCCCAGGGATATCAGAAAGCTTAGTGGCCCTGAAAATAAATTGTATCATTAGAAAAATAAGAACCTAGAAAAAAATATGAATAAGCTGTGATGACTCGAACTAAATGGAAAAAAAATAAAGCTTTGGAAGACTTTCTTGTTATCTTCAAACTTAAAGTAGGATGAACATAAAAAAAGATGGTGACCAGCTGCTCTCAGAGCTACAGCAGAACATGGCTTAACTTGCAAGACAAATTTAAGTTGACATAATGTAAGAACTTCTTGACAGCATTGAATTTTAATCACTTAAAATAGGCTTCTAAGGACAGCTGAGGGGAATGTCTTCTCTGAAAGTCTTTTAACATTATGATTATGATAAACATTGTGATTGGCTGCTGGGGTTTGAGAAGGGGCCTAACAAGGACAGCTGGTCTTAGCCAGAATTACTGAACGTGACCCCCACAACTTCCTGCTCTGTCATTTGGTATTGTGTCCTAGAGCCACTGGAAATGAATTCCAACCAGATAGCTCATTAATTCTTTAATTCACTCAGTAGTATTGGGTACCTACAACCTGTTTGAGTATACATGTTGATTGTATTGATTTATGGATCCCAAATATATAGTAATAATTAATTTTTCAATATAAGCCTTTATTATTAATTCAAATTACTTGATCTGTCCTTTCAAACATTATATATTAATCTTTGAACACCAAATATATTTCACTATTTTTCTTGAGCAAGTATCACAAAATTTGGCACCAAGAATTAAAACAACTGTAAAAAGAGAAAAAAATGTATATTTTCTAATATTTAGTGGGGCTCAGATCTCACTAGGACTCTTAGGTCTCTGGATATATATTATATATATTATAAATTCCAACACTTACTGTGTATATGGAAGATGCATGCAAAGAAAAGACAGGGAGGAATATTTAGATCCTTGGAATTCCAACAGCAAGCAGGGTTGTATTAGTAGGATCAATATTTTCCTATGTAATTTAATCAGATGAGTTGTGCCTAACACAGGTAAAGTATAGACATATAGATAGATATAGATTATATATATATACATAATATAGATGGATGATATAGATAAATAGATGGATAGATAGATAGGTATAAATCATATATAATAGAAATAAAGAGAGAAAAAGATAGCTAGAGACAGATTGATAGAGATGAAAGGATGGAAGGAAAGAGAAATTAAGAATGTTTTAAACAAAATCCTCACATAGCATCTTCAGGTTAAAGGCAACCTAACTTGCATAGCATGAAAACCTCTCTAATCAAATCATAACCTTGAACTGTTAAGATGAGAAAAAACAGTAGAAACAGCTTCAAGAACCCCAGAATTCAGTGTCAGAAGTATGGAAATATGTGAAGGGAAACTCTGCATCAGTTTCCTACAGAACAAAAGAGAATAATTAAGAGATGTAGTTATTGGCAGTATCAAAAGTAATTAAATGAATGAACTTCAGCATTAAGAAATGACAGATACTAGTTGAGGGTTTAAAATAAAAATTGAAATACACTCTCCTAAAGAGAGACAGAAAATTACACAAATTCAATTAGAAAGAAGCTGAACCACTCAGTATTTCAAGATTGCCCCCCAAAGCAGTGAGTCTCTCAGATACTCTTTCTTTCTATCCTGAAGTCGATTCTTCCAGGCTATTCAGGCTCATCAAACTGTGTCTCCCACTGAGAGGCATCATTAAGATGGCAGCTCTCCCAATCTTCCACCTGAGCAATGGCCATGGAATTCACAGATTTTCATCCCCCACTGCACTCCTGCATATCCCACAGATTTCAAAGGTTGCTGTGTATACAGAGGACAAATGCAAGGAGACAGGAAGAAGTGCTTGGGTCCTTAGATTTCTAACAGCAAGCAGGGTTGTGTCAGGAGGATCAATATTTTTGTTTTTAATTTAATCAGAGGAAATGTGACAAATACAGGTATGGACATTATCAAAAAACATGTTTTAATTTATTATTTTATACTTTTTACTTATTTTCAAATTTATCTATATATAGAGATGAACATTATACTGTCTGTACTAGTGAAGTTTCTGGTTGTTTTCCATTAATTGCTGTATTTGGTTTCGAAGGCATACCCTTTAGGCTGTATTAAAATGCCAAAATTAAGATCTATAAAATTAAAACAATAAGACTTTTCTTGGTAATTTGACTTTATCGTACGCGACAGGTATAATATCAAAAGTCTTCCATAACAGCTGAAATTTTGTTAGTTAAGGTATCCATCTTAACATTAGCTGGGTATTACAAGGGAATATAGGATGAATTGTCTTTCAGATGAACATTTTGAGTAAATAAAGGAGTAGCCCATGCAATGATTACATCCTAGGCACACACTGAAATTTCTGGAGCTGCTACTCACAAGAGCAGTTTTCCATACACATTTATGACTGTAGTCAGGCATTGATTTCATAGTTATCTTCCTGACCTTACTAATTTAGCACCTTTCCTAATGTCGATACTCCAGTTAGGATACTTTGCCTAAGCTACCTATCAATATGTTAAGGAGTGTTTTTATGTTTATTTGCTTTGGTATCACCATTAATGAACAACACATAAAAACCTAGACAGTACATTTACTGTATTGTTTATCTGAAAGTCCGTTTACTAAGAATTACAATTTATAAAAGTAATCACCTCTCATTAAGATGAAAATGTGAGGAAGATAAAATATATTCATTTCTTTTTTATTATTTCTAGTATTTCCATATTGAGTGTGTTTTCTAATTTCTAATCTAAATTCATTGACATTTCATATTACATGTTTCAACATCAAAATGGGTAGCTTTTGAATGGAACACAGACACATTTTTATGAATTAATATATTCTCATCTGCTAAAATACATCAGAAAGTCTTGTCTTTGACATGCTGCTCCTCCTCTGCAGATCTTTTCTCTTCTCTTCTCTTCTCTTCTCTTCTCTTCTCTTCTCTTCTCTTCTCTTCTCTTCTCTTCTCTTCTTTTCATTTTATCTGAGCCCTGGCTTTAATGTCAGTTGTTCTGAGATTCATTCTCTGATCCTTACATGGTATTATATTATGCATTTGTTAATCTCTCACTATTGAGAATTGAAGTTCTATAAAAGTGAGGTAAGGAGCCATATTTAAGATGGTTGAAATTTATTTACAACTATCTTCTAAAACAAGAACATCTATTTTGATTGAATGTGTAAATAACCAGCGAAAATACAAAACAAACAGATTTTGTACTATATTACTGATGGAGAAGTGCATCGAATTTATTGCATTGAAATGATAATACATTATCAGTAAGATATTCAACGTAATATATCTAAGTAATTTTGGGAACCATTTTTGAAAATCAGTTTTCTCACTTGTGAAATGAAGGGTCACTGTAAAACCACTCTACTGTTGCCAGGCTTGGTTTCTAAGAATCCCCCATGCACATGCAGGTCCCTTGGTTTTCTGACTGTGCAGCAGAGATTTTGTACATCACCTAATAAGAGTAGTGCTCTGGCCACACAGAGTCTGGAGAACACTGAGGTAGGTGGGGTACTTAGGTTGGTAAACTCTACATCACTTCTACAGATTCTGTTACTAGACATTTGTTTACATATATTCCTTAAATGCCCGAGACCACAATAGGTCTAATCAACTCAATTTTGGGATGTATCATCCCACTTGTAGATGAGACATTTACATTTTTATATCTAATATTTTATTCAAGTTTTAAAAAGGCACAGCTTAAAATAAAAACCCAATGTCTATAAATGTTGTCTTTCAACATCATTCAGCAACATTGTGTTTACCATCACAGCAGTCAGTGTGCTTTTATAGTCTTCTGTCTGCAAAGGGCATATGTACTTAGACCATGATGCTGCCAGGCTAAAAACATTTATGTTCAGGTATCTCTTTTATATATAAATATTCAGCTATTATTGCATTGTATATTAAGTTGATAATAATTATTTGATCCATTTTAAACTTAAGTTTGAGAAGGATATATGAATTTTATGACAATGATATTTTGGTTAAAAAGTTGCACGTATCACTTATTTCAATAATATATTTATCACTAAAACATTCTTTGTGTGTTTCAGTTGTAAGACACTAACACATTGGAGAATTTTCCCTTGGAGATTTCAAACGAAACTTTTCAAAGCTTGAGAAATGAATAATACTACAAATAAGTTATTTTTTAATGTCAAACTGTTAATTAAAAGAGAAAAACTAAATAACACTTCTCTAGCTAATGAGGAAACATGGAAAATACAGCAACCATATTAGACAGGGAACATTCTAATATGCTTCTGTGTCTTGAGAGCTTATCACAATGTAGTTCTCAAAATATATTCAGGAAAAATGACCTGGTTCATCTGATCAAAGGCAAATCCAGGGAGTGGGACGTAAAGGACAAATGTGGTGGTGTGGGAAGTGTCTGGGAATAAATACAAAGTGTGTGTTTGTGCCAACTTTATTTAGTAAAAAAATAAGTGTACTGGAAATGACAGACACACTAATGATAACTAATTATAGTGGCACTAACTACGTGAAAATCAGAAGCAGGAAAAGAGGATGATAAAGGCTTACAAAAGTTGGAATCTACTGAAGAAAAAAATGAAAATGCATAGACAGAAATCCATTATAAACACAGTTATATCTGTAATATGTGGGGAGCGGGTGTGGCGGTAGTCCCAAGATGGCACCCAGGACTGCAGCCAAGTCTTATGACTTGCACCTGACTTCCTCATACACCTGAAAATAAGCGACATCCATTGTGAGAGCTGCGCAGGCGCACCATGACGCAAGATCAGGCCATTTGACAAAGGCTAATGAACTGAGATTACACGGCCTGGGCTGATGGGGCATGGATGAGGGGTTATATAAGGGATTGCGATGGGGGGCTAAGAGAGATTCCTGCTTGCATATTGAAAGGTTCCTGAATAAACTGGTTTGAGAAGAACGCTGTGTTGTCACTCTTTTCTGGTGGTCAGAGACAGAAGTGACAGTAATATTGTCTTTATATTAGATGTCCATCCTGTGTCATATCTTTAATAATATAACACATCAGCCACACAAATTTCAGTAAACTTGGCACTCAGCAAAACAAATGAAGTCCTGCTCCCAAATCACTGCCTCCATTGAACATTTCTGAATAAACTCATGTGTGAACACCGGCAAGGCAAGCATCTCCCTGGTCTTTTGCTTTAATAAAGTGTTCAAAAATGTTATTAGTGTAATCAGTCGTCTATGAGTTGGTGTGTTGACAAATTAGGCTCACAATGTAGTTTCCCATCATTCTCAAATAAGGAAATTCAAGTCTGGTTAAAGTGCTTGGTTGCAAGTTACAAATATGCGTTATAATAGAGTATATAAAGTTGATAGTATCTCTAGCTCTAATGATGTTTTGGGGTATTGTCATGGATAAACTCATAAAATATATCCAACAATGAAAGTATAAGTTAAATGTAAACCATCAAAGCTTCCATTCCAAATGCATATTTTGACTTTACAGAAATTCCTTGTGTTGTATTGACTGGAGATCTGATTAACTTTTATGTGTGATGTTTTTATTTAGTTATTTTTTTATGATAAATTGAACAAAAGTATTTTATATACAAAATAAAATATGTTTTTGCTAAGGTTTTATCAGTACTTATATTCCAATAAACTTGCTTTAAAGAATTAAGACTTATTTATGCCTTCAAAATTAATGGCAGATTTATACTTAAGATGCTGCAGGTAGTATTGGCCCAAACAGTACCCCTATATCACTCAAACTGAATTTATGTTCTTCTCTTTTACTTTTCTTTTAGGTCTAGCCAGAGAGACTCATTGGCTCCTCTGTCCATTAAATAGTAAAGGAAGAATGCTATCCACTCTTAGAAGTAGAAATATAAGAAGATGGGCATATGTCATTGTTACAATATAGGCTTAGTGGTTTGTTTATGATAATTGATTTAAGTGAGGATGGCCTGCAGTGGACAGATGCCACCACCACAACCAGAACAAAGAACCATTAATCAAAATCTGCCTGTGCCTAGAAGAGGCCCGTCTCTTTTACATTCATATAAATTCTTTAAATTACAAATCATATAAAGCAGTTCCTACTAACCAAATATCATTTCTGCAGCTCTAGTAATCAGGGAAATTGAGACAGCAGGATCACAAGATGTTATGAGTTTGAGAGCATCCTGCACAAAGAAGTAAGCTCTATCGCATTATCCCTCATCAAATGAACAAACCAATAATACCCAGAAAGAATTCCAGTCTAAATCAGGCTGGATATATAGACATATCTATGAGTTTGTAGTAAGTTAAATGATTTAAAAAAGCATATTTAATTACAAGATTGGGTCATAGAGATACAGTAAAATGAATACAGAATTTATATCTGTAAGATATAATAAAGGCTAGACACGAAAATGGGAAAAATAATTTTTATAAGTTTGGAAAAAATTGAGAGGCATGTAAAGTAAGATCAATTTCTTTTACTCTAATTAAACCTTCAATTGCAAAGCATACCTATGGAAAACCTAATGCTGATTGTATGTTCAATAATGTTAATAATTTTAATATATCATGGGTTTAAAATATTGAGTAAAATAATGCAATGAATGCTATTGTCACACAACAAGCTTATTTATTTTCTGTATTCAGTTTTTAAACTGAAAATAGATTCATGTACAACACAGCCAGATGACAGTATTCCCTGCCTCCACTATTAGCTCCTTACCACCTCCTGTTTTTAATTTAAATCTTCTAATTATTTTTAAAAGATTTACGTGTATAATTGTTTTGTCTGCCTGTGAATTGACCATGTGTGTACAGTGTCCACAGACGTCAGAAAAGGTCAGTGGATCCCCTAAAACTGGTTCTGAGCATCTTATGGAACCTGGGAATCCAAGGCCTCTGCAACAGAACCAAGTACTTCTAACTGCTGAGCCATCTATCCAACCCAACTCTACATTTATTTAAACAACTATTTCTAAGCTACGTGAAGTGAGGTTTATATTTCACATGTTGAAAAGTAACTTAGGATTTGTTTTAAAACCATCTACTGGTGTACATAAGATTAAATAAGACTGTAAGTATTTATAATAGATTATGATAATGTGTTCATTACATTCTTCAACCTCCTTTGCATTAACATCTTTTATATCAAAAGTTTAATGAATACATAGTGATGGTTACACTGTGTTTCAGTGTTACTTTTGATGAGTATTTAACAGATAACAGGTAAATTTCTCCCCTGAAAGAGAATTAACATCTTTCTACAAAATTCTCTTTTAAAATGTTATCCTTAAATGTAACTTTAATTTTTTTCAAACCTTATTTTAATGATGGTTCTTAAATGCTTTAACCACCCCTGTAGCCCACCAACCACCAGAAGTAGTGAAAAAGAAAAGATACAGGGGAAGTGAACATGTTTTGAATAGTTCTTTGGAGCAACTCCTGTCTGTGTTCTGTGTTATCTGGAAATCAGCAGTTCAGTTCACAGATTAGCAGAAGGTGGCATCTTGATCCATTCACAAATACTTCACAGATACATCAGCAGTCCAGTTTGGTAGAGTTGGGATAGCAACAGTGGTGACAGAACCTAGCAGAAATAGTCAGGCCTCAGCCTTGACCTAAGTCAGCAGAAGGGACCCAGAGAGATACCAGAAGTTCTCTGTTGTGCGTATCTTAAGGAAGCAAAGATCAGTGAAGACTTGAGACCCACAAGCAAGACGCACAAGCATTGCACAGCTAGCTGTACCAACAAGCCAAGCTATTTCTCCATCACTCTGTGGAGTCCTATTTATACCGTTCAAACATCATATGTCCTCCAAGTGCCTTGCCTAGGCATGGCTCTTGCCTCGGCATGGGCATCCAATCAGCCTGTATCTTTGGAAGCAGCATCAAACTGCAATACACCACCAGATGTTTTTTGGTGTGTTTCTATCTATAGAGTCCTGACAAATGCTATTTGACTGTATACTGCAAGGCAGACCAGTATATGTGTGTTGTTAGTAAACAATCCTTCATCACATCCTTTCATGTGCTTGCTTTAGCAAAATATCTCTCCTCTGCTTTAGTGAAACATTCCTTCATGAATCTACCTTAGCCTTCCACTCCTGTGTCCACTTTAATGAAATGGTCCTTCACGTGTTTGCCCCAGCAAAACATCATCCAACTGACTTTCAAAAGAACCCTTAAGTTTCCACTTCACTTAACAAAACTAAGTATGATTTGATTTACAAAATAGCTATTAAAGACATTAGTCCTGGGTTTGAGGAATTTATTTTTAATATTATTTATAATTCTAGAAGTAAGTTTAAGGAAAAATACCAGTTAACATTACTGTGAAACAGACAACATTTTTTGAAGGTTACCCTGATACTTGGTGTCAGATATCTTCTCAAGGTGATAATATAGGCCCCACCTTCCATTCCAGGCTTCATGTTATGCACAAACACACACACACACACACACACACACACACACACACACACACACACACACACAGAGGCACATGGAGGAGAAAGGGGCAGAGAGACACAGAGAGAAAGACAGACAGAAATAAATAATTTCAAAACTAATAAATACCATGTTCATGAATAAGAGAACTAGATTCAATATGACAGAGAGTATCAAGTATGTTTACAGTCAATGCCTCATGAGGTTCTTTGATTTAAGTAGTACATTAATTCAAAAATTGTCTGTAGTGTAACCTGGTTCAGCAGATTCAGGATCATCACAGGAATTTTAGACATCCCAGAATCACACAATAAGACACCATTTCAAACAATATATTTTTAAATCATTTAAGAATGTACCTGAGGTACAAATAATATTCAAGCCAACATTAAAAAGAAAGTATGATGTTGAGGGAGCAGTTACTAAGGGATTTAAAGATGTTATAAACAACAACAATTAAAAATAGAACAGAATGGGAAAATGCAGTAAAATGCAAGAAAATGCCAGTAAAACAGAATATTAAGTGAGGAAATTGATCTGCGTGTATAGTGTGATTTTTATGATGAAAGAGAAATTAAAGGGTAGTGAGTTGTAAAGGTAACTTGTATTTCCCTGATGCTATTGTTGGCCTAGAGGCTCACTGCTGAATAAACTCGGCCTTTCTTCTTCTTTATGAAGTCTGACTGGGATGCTCAATTCAGCTCTTCCAGTCAAAGTCCTCTTCGAGGTGATTGATTCAAACTGGTTTCTCCTGGCTACTCGCTGAATTGCTCTGCTTGGCCTTAAACTAACTCTGACAATTTGTTCTAATCTTCTGGTGCTTTCATGTTCTATGTCTTCAACTGCCTCTGGTGACCTGCAATGAACTGCACTAACTGAACTGATTCGCTGCTGCTGCTGCTGCTGCTGCTGCTGCTGCTGCTGCTGCTGCTGCTGCTGCTACTGTTGCTGCTCTTAAGTAGCCTCTTTTCTTTGTGCTGTTCTCATGAAATTTGGCATACATATCTTGATTCATTCTGTCACTTGTTTTTCTGGCTCATCTGTTCCTCAAACATGGCTGCTTACTTCTACAAACCAACTTTACCTTCATTTTCTGGGATTAAAGGTGTGCACTAACAGTACGTCTGATCACACAGACCAGGCAGGTATCTGGATATAATACTTTGACAGAGCAGCCATATTTCTAGATTGAAATTTCTCTACAGTAAGTGATGGAATAATTTTTAATAAATGATGCTGACTTAACTAAGTGAGCATATGGAAATGAAGAATGTTGTCCTCTTGTCTCAGACCATGCTAAAAATCAATGTCTGGGACTTAGCATGGACTACCCTGGAGAGATCTCAAGCTTTATTCAGAGCTTCCATGTTGGATAGTCTACAACCACTTACCACTTGTAACTTCAGCTCTAGGGTATCTAAAACATTTGCTAACAGAGGTACTTGTACTCACATGCACATATCCACACAAAGAAACACATCCACACAAAAAATCAAAAATGAAATAAATCTCATTTAATAATAGGTAAATTAATTAATAAATGAGTACCTTAGAAAGAATCATGATCTTGTAATAGACAAGAGAACAATACCACAAATCACAAATTTTAAATCTAATAAATTTGCCTACTAGTAATTCACAAGACTGAACACCAAAGCTATGAAACCAAAATGTAGTTTCAGTGAGAAAGAAAATTCTTTGGTGGAGCTGCCTATAGGTTGTGTAGGGAAATGAAAGAATGCAGCTTTCCTGAGTTTCCATCAAGGCTAAGATGGGCACTCTTGGTCAATCAAACTTATACTTTTGCAAATAAGCACAATAAACATACTGCTTTGTCAACCTCTTATTCAGAATAATTCCTTTGTACTCTCATCTGTCTACAGCTGGGGGTGGTGGGTGAAGAGATGTTGGTTTGCATATCTTTATGATAACAGTAATGCAAACAAAGACATTTTGGTGGTGTGTTTTATTGCTAAACACATAAACACTCCAAACTCAGCAATTCCTCTCAGCGTATATGCACAACAGAAAATAAGCCAAGAATATTCATAACAGCGTTGTTCACTAGAAGAGTCAAAGAGGAGTGATTGTACAGATTTCTGTTGAACAGAGAAATACACAATAACACATTCAAACAGCAGATAAAAGTGAAAACAAAATAATCTCAACCATAATATTTAGTGAAAAATAGAGCACACTGAGTGTATGTAAATGGTCTGTGTATATAAATTTCTAAATTTCAACTTTAAGCATGATGGACTTACAGTAGTTGTGATGGCAAACTTGATAATCTAGAATCACCAGAGACGAGTCTCAATAAGGGAATTTTTAAATCAGGCTGGGCTGTGCATAAATTGATGGGGGATTGTCTTGATTACATGTGTTGATGTGTGGAGACCCAGTCTATTGAGGAGAGCACTATTTCTGAGATTTGGGTCCTGGACTCTATAATAATGGAGAAGGTGAACTGAATAACAAGCCTGCATGCATTCAGGTCTCTCTGGTCTGGACTATGGGAGTGATTTGACAAGCTGCTTTAGGTTTCTGATTTCTCTGCTGTGATGGACCTAGAAGTGTGACCTAGAATTGTGAGCTAAAATAAACCTTTTCTTGCCTATGTGGTTTTCGGTCAGGATGTTTTGTCACAGCAACAGAAATTAAACTAGGACTATATTAAATGTCAAGATAATGTTTTATATTGAAGATTGATATTGACAGGTGATAATGAAAAAAAAAACCACTGGACTGGAGATATGTACCAATGGTCAAGAGCACTGGTGATTTTTGAGAGGACCTACCTAGGTTTGATTCTCAGGACCTACATAGTAGCACACGAACTATCAGTAGCTGCAGATCCAGAACATCCATTGCTCTTCCCATCCACTGTAGGCACTGGAAACAGACAAAATGCTCAGACCCTCACTAAGAAAATAAATATAATAGTATACATGATGTAGTAAAAGAAAAATTTAAAAGTCCACAATATGTGTACATGTTAGTTGTGCGCATTTCTACTCTGTATTTTATATTTGAATACAAAGTTGATGCTTTAATTCAGGAATGATGTTTTTACAAGACCACTGTACATCACTCTGTACCATTCATTATTCTACTCATTTAAAGCACTCTAAAAAAAATCTGGGGGCTCAAGTCCCTTCCTGCCCACTGAAGCGCCGGTGTCCCTGGCCCGGGGAGTCTCTGGACACCCGCAAGGACCCACACAGGATTCACCACGGGAACCTAAGACCTCTGGTGAGTGGAACACAGCGCCTGCTCCAATCCAATCACAAGGGACCTGAGACTGCTTTAATTAAGGAAGCAGATAACCCAGCATGATCCCAGGCTCAAGTCCCTTCCAGCCCACTGCAGCACCAAGGTCCCTGGCCCGGGGAGTCTCCAGACACCCACAAAGACCCACACAGCATCCACCATGGGATCCTAAGCCTCTGGTGAGTGGAACACAACTTCTGCCAGGAGGCAGGTTTAAACACCAGATATCTGGGCACCTTCCCTGCAAGAGGAGAGCTTGCCTGTAGAGAGTACTCTTACCACTGAAACTAAGGACAGAGCTAGTCTCCCAGGTCTGCTGATAGAGGCTAACATAATCACCTGAGAAGCAAGCTCTAACCAGAGACAACTATAACAACTAGCTCCAGAGAATACCAGATGGTGAAAGGCAAACGCAAGAATCCTATTAATAGAAATCAAGACCACTCACCATCATCAGAACGCAGCACTCCCACCCCACCTAGTCCTGTCCACCCCAACACACCCGAAAAGCTAGACCCAGATTGAAAAGCATATCTCATGATGATGGTAGAGGACATCAAGAAGAACTTTAATAATTCACTTAAAGAAATACAGGAGAACACTGCTAAAGAGTTACAAGTCCTTAAAGAAAAACAGGAAAACACAACCAAACAGGTAGAAGTCCTTATAGAAAAACAGGAAAACACATCCAAACAGGTGATGGAAATGAACAAAACCATACTAGAACTAAAAAGGGAAGTAGACACAATAAAGAAAACCCAAAGTGAGGCAACGCTGGAGATAGAAACCCTAGGAAAGAAATCTGGAACCATAGATGCAAGCATCAGCAACAGAATACAAGAGATGGAAGAGAGAATCTCAGGTGCAGAAGATTCCATAGAGAACATCGGCCCAGCAATCAAAGATAATACAAAACGCAAAAAGATCCTAACTCAAAACATCCAGGAAATCCAGGACACAATGAGAGGACCAAATCTACAGATAATAGGAGTTGATGAGAATGAAGATTTTCAACTTAAAGGGCTGGCAAATATCTTCAACAAAATTATAGAAGAAAACTTCTCAAACCTAAAGAATGATATGCCCATGAACATACAAGAAGCCTACAGAACTCCAAATAGACTGGACCAGAAAAGAAATTCCTCCCAACACATAATAATCAGAACAACAAATGCACTAAATAAAGATAGAATGTTAAAAGCAGTAAGGGAGAAAGGTCAAGTAACATATAAAGGAAGGCCTATCAGAATTACACCAGACTTTTCACCAGAGACTATGAAAGCCAGAAGAGCCTGGACAGATGTTATACAGACACTAAGAGAACACAAATGATATAGCTGTCTCTTGTGAGACTATGCCGGGGCCTAGCAAACACAGAAGTGGATGCTCACAGTCAACTATTGGATGGATCACAGGGCCCCCAATGGAGGAGCTAGAGAAAGTATCCAAGGAGCTAAAGATATCTGCAATCCTGTAGGTGCAACATTATGAACTAACCAGTACCCCGGAGCTCTTGACTCTAGCTGCATATGTATCAAAAGATGGCCTAGTCGTCCATCACTGGAAAGAGAGGCCCATTGGACAGGCAAAGTTTATATGCTCCAGTACAGGGGAACGCCAAGGCCAAAAAATGGGAATGGGTGGGCAGGGGAGTGGGGGACTTTTGGGATAGCATTGGAAATGTAATTGAGGAAAATATGTAATAAAAAAACTGAAAAAAAATCTATATGAATGGAAAGAATCACAAATATCCCTCTACATCTAGTTGAAGAAAACTGAAGGAATTTTATGTATTTCATCAAAAGAAAAATGTGTTTGTTTGTGTGTGTGTGTGTGTGTGTGTGTGTGTGTGCATATATATTTGTCATGTAGGAAACCAGAAAACCTGTTATATACACTTTAAATTTAGGTATCCATTTCTTACATTACATGCTTATAATCATTATGTAATGGTTATGTTACATCATTATCAATTAAGTGAACATTATTTTTTTTCATTATTTTTTTATTTATTCTATATAAATGTGAATATTTTGTCTTTTCTGTGATTATGCTTATATTTTGGAACCTTGTCCACTGATCAGAAGACACTATCCATGAAGCAAAATGATTTCCATGGACAAGCGATAGTTGTCTTTTTATTTTTTGTTTGTTTGTTTGTTTGTTTTGTTTTTCTTTTTATTTTTTGAGACTAAGCCTACCTGTGTGAAGAGAGCTCCACAGTCACCAGTGGTTAACCTCTTGGCTGTGTGTAAGGTTAAGCCCCACACTGATATGTCTTTGCACTCAGTTTACAAATAGCTGTCTATCTAAAGATGTTCCAGTCACTATTTAGGTTTGTCTGAGCAGAGAGGGGGCACCTAGGTACAGATCAGAATGAAGTGCCAACTCCAAGTATTCTCAGCAATACAAGGTGATACATTCATCACATGGGTACTCTTGCTATGATCACTATCTCATTAGTTCCCGCCTTCAATGCTTTTTAAGATGTGCATTTACATGTGTGCTACTCCCACATGAATTTGTTTAATTTAGCAGTATGTATAGAATTCTGCAGGTAGAGGCATTCGACAAAGAGAGTGCTACACAAATACAAGTTGTAATTACAGGATTATGATCCAGGCAGTTACCTGCCTCATATTACTTTTATAAGAAACTCTATATAAGTAGCACTTATTCAATTTTGTTTTTGGCTTTTGTTGATGATTGTTCAGTTGCTTTTGCTTTTCATGGCTTTGTAGAACATTTTACTACATATGAAGTTTTCTTAAGCATTATAAATAAAATAAAATATGTTAAGACTCATAAAAAATCAACCACTTAACTGTTATACTATATTTCATTTTAAATTAGCATGTACAATATGCATCATGAGTATTAGATTCGTACCATAATTTATTTCTTAAGCATTTCTCCTAATTACTCTTTTTTTCCATTTTTAATAGGTATTTAGCTCATTTACATTTCCAAAGCTATACCAAAAGTCCCCCATACCCACCCACCCCCACTCCCCTAGCTACCCACTCCCCCTTTTTGGCCCTGGCGTTCCCCTGTACTAGGGCATATAAAGTTTGCGTGTCCAATGGGCCTCTCTTTCCAGTGATGGCCGACTAGGCCATCTTTTGATACATATGCAGCTAGAGTCAAGAGCTCCAGGGTACTGGTTAGTTCATAATGTTGTTCCACCTATAGGGTTGCAGATCCCTTTAGCTCCTTGGGTACTTTCTCTAGCTCATCCCTTGGGAGCCCTGTGATCCATCCATTAGCTGACTGTGAGCATCCACTTCTGTGTTTGCTAGGCCCCGGCATAGTCTCACAAGAGACAGCTACATCTGGGTCCTTTCCATAAAATCTTGCTAGTGTATGCAATGGTGTCAGCGTTTGGATGCTGATTATGAGATGGATCCCTGGATATGGCAGTCTCTACATGGTCCATCCTTTCATCTCAGCTCCAAACTTTGTCTCTGTAACTCCTTCCATGGGTGTTTTGTTCCCAATTCTAAGGAGGGGCATAGTGTCCACACTTCAGTCTTCATTCTTCTTGAGTTTCATGTGTTTAGCAAATTGTATCTTATATCTTGGGTATACTAAGTTTGGGGCTAATATCCACTTATCAGTGAGTACATATTGTGTGAGTTCCTTTGTGAATGTGTTACCTCTCTCAGGATGATGCCCTCCAGGTCCATCCATTTGGTTAGGAATTTCATGAATTTATTCTTTTTAATAGCTGAGTAGTACTCCATTGTGTAGATGTACCACATTTTCTGTATCCATTCCTCTGTTGAGGGGCATCTGGGTTCTTTCCAGCTTCTGGCTATTATAAATAAGGCTGCTATGAACATAGTGGAGCATGTGTCCTTCTTACCAGTTGGGGCATCTTCTGGATATATGCCCAGGAGAGGTATTGCTGGATCCTCCGGTAGTACTATGTCCAATTTTCTGAGGAACCGCCAGACTGATTTCCAGAGTGGTTGTACAAGCCTGCACTCCCACCAACAATGGAGGAGTGTTCCTCTTTCTCCACATCCACGCCAGCATCTGCTGTCACCTGAATTTTTGATCTTAGCCATTCTGACTGGTTTGAGTTGGAATCTCAGGGTTGTTTTGATTTGCAATTCCCTGCTGATTAAGGATGTTGAACCTTTTTTCAGGTGCTTCTCTGCCATTCGGTATTCCTCAGGTGAGAACTCTTTGTTCAGTTCTGAGCCCCATTTTTTAATGGGGTTATTTGATTTTCTGAAGTCCACCTTCTTGTGTTCTTTATATATGTTGGATATTAGTCCCCCATCTGATTTAGGATAGGTAAAGATCCTTTCCCAATCTGTTGGTGGTCTTTTTGTCTTACTGACGGTGTCTTTTGCCTTGCAGAAACTTTGGAGTTTCATTAGGTCCCATTTGTCAATTCTCGATCTTATAGCACAAGCCATTGCTGTTCTGTTCAGGAATTTTTCCCCTGTGCCCATATCTTCAAGGCTTTTCCCTACTTTCTCCTCTATAAGTTTCAGTGTCTCTGGTTTTATGTGAAGTTCCTTGATCCACTTAGATTTGACCTTAGTACAAGGAGATAAGTATGGATCGATTCGTATTCTTCTACACGATAACAACCAGTTGTGCCAACACCATTTGTTGAAAATGCTGTCTTTCTTCCACTGGATGGTTTTAGCTCCCTTGACAAAGATCAAGTGACCATAGGTGTGTGGGTTCATTTCTGGGTCTTCAATTCTATTCCATTGGTCTACTTGTCTGTCTCTATACCAGTACCATGCAGTTTTTATCACAATTGCTCTGTAGTAAAGCTTTAGGTCAGGCATGGTGATTCCACCAGAGGTTCTTTTATCCTTGAGAAGACTTTTTGCTATCCTAGGTTTTTTGTTATTCCAGATGAATTTGCAAATTGCTCCTTCTAATTCGTTGAAGAATTGAGTTGGAATTTTGATGGGGATTGCATTGAATCTGTAGATTGCTTTTGGTAAGATAGCCCTTTTTACAATATTGATCCTGCCAATCCATGAGCATGGGAGATCTTTCCATCTTCTGAGATCTTCTTTAATTTCTTTCTTCAGAGATTTGAAGTTTTTATCATACAGATTTTTCACTTCCTTAGTTAGAGTCACGCCAAGATATTTTATATTATTTGTGACTATTGAGAAGGGTGTTGTTTCCCTAATTTCTTTCTCAGCCTGTTTATTCTTTGTATAGAGAAAGGCCATTGACTTGTTTGAGTTTATTTTATATCCAGCTACTAAACCGAAGCTGTTTATCAGGTTTAGGAGTTCTCTGGTAGAATTTTTAGGGTCACTTATATATACTATCATATCATCTGCAAAAAGTGATATTTTGACTTCCTCTTTTCCAATTTGTATCCACGTGATCTCCTTTTGTTGTCAAATTGCTCTGGCTAATACTTCAAGTACTATGTTGAAAAGGTAGGGAGAAAGTCGGCAGCCTTGTCTAGTCCCTGATTTTAGTGGGATTGCTTCCAGCTTCTCTCCATTTACTTTGATGTTGGCTACTGGTTTGCTGTAGATTGCTTTTATCATGTTTAGGTATGGGCCTTGAATTCCCGATCTTTCCTTTATCTTTAGGTTTGGTCTTCTCATTGTGTCCTGGATTTCCTGGATGTTTTGAGTTAGGATCCTTTTGCATTTTGTATTTTCTTTGACTGTTGTGTCGATGTTCTCTATGGAATCTTCTGCACCTGAGATTCTCTCTTCCATTTCTTGTATTCTGTTGCTGATGCTCGCATCTATGGTTCCAGATCTCTTTCCTAGGGTTTCTATCTCCAGCGTTGCCTCGCTTTGGGTTTTCTTTATTGTGTCTACTTTCCTTTTTAGTTCTAGTATGGTTTTGTTCATTTCCATTTCCTGTTTGGATGTGTTTTCTTGTTTTTCTTTAAGGACTTCTGCCTGTTTGGCTGTGTTTTCCTGCTTTTCTTTAAGGGCCTGTAACTCTTTAGCAGTGCTCTCCTGTAATTCTTTAAGTGATTTATGAAAGTCCTTCTTGATGTCCTCTATCATCATCATGAGAAATGTTTTTAAATCTGGGTCTAGATTTTCGGTTGTGTTGGGGTGCCCAGGACTAGGTGGGGTGGGAGTGCTGCGTTCTGATGATGGTGAGTGGTCTTGATTTCTGTTAGTAGGATTCTTACATTTGCCTTTCGCCATCTGGTAATCTCTGAAGCTAGCTGTTATAGTTTTCTCTGTTAAGAGCTTGTTCTTTAGGTGACTCTGTTAGCCTCTATAAGCAGACCTGGGAGGGTAGCACTCTCCTTAGTTTCAGTGGGCAGTGTATTCTCTGCAGGCAAGCTCTCTTCTTGCAGGGAAGCTACCCAGATATCTGGTGTTCGAACCGGACTCCTGGCAGAAGTTGTGTTCCACTCACTAGAGGTCTTAGGATCCCCAGTAGAATCCTGTGTGGGCCCTTGTGGGTGTCAGGCGACTCCGCTGGCAAGGTAGCCCGGGGCTCGAGTGGAGTGGAAGGGGCTTGTGCCCCAGGTCAGGCCCAGGTAGTCTGCTTCCCTATTTACCGCAGTCTCAGGTTCTGTGCGATTGGATTGGGGCAGGCGCTGTGTTCCACTCACCAGAGGTCTTAGGATCCTGTGGCGAATCCTGTGTGGGCCCTTGCGGGTGTCGGGCGACTCCGCTGGCAAGGTAGCCCGGGACTCGAGTGGAGCGGAAGGGAATTACTCTTTTTTTAAGAGCTAGTTTTATACAAGAGCCATTCCTGATTTGGAATTCACTATGTTTCATTGGTTGGTCTCAAACTCATGACCATCCCCCTGCCTCAACTTTTCAAGTGCTTAGATTATAGACATGGGCCACTGTACACTGCTAAGAGAACATCTTACCCCTCTCTTTAAATTTTCCTAAGATGTGCAATACCTAAGTGATACAGAGGTATATAAATGGTGTTTGTTTCTTGCAGTAAGTAGGAAGGTTGATTTCCCAGGAGGCAAGCAGTAAAGTGCAGAGAGGATGTGTGGCAAGGCTTTGTGGGAATTATTTGAGCCTTACAAAGTTTAAACAATTTGGAAGTTAAATAAGGTTCAAGTTGGCTTTTATTGTGAATGTCTAAACTGCTCTGCCTTCCTTAGTGAGGTGCCACATAGGCTGGTGTGAATAGGCTTTCTATTTATGGTAAGTTTTAACCAAAAGGTAACTTCACTTAAATATACAGGTGAGCATCATGTGTTGTGAGCTAGGAATGGAAAACTGATCAGAGTTAACGAATTCCTAAGCTGTATATGAAGCATTAGATAATTGTTAATGTTTGTAAATGTCACTGGAACATTTTTCAGTTGAGTTGGTAAAGATTTTACGCTGTGTTTGTTTAAAATACTGCATTACAATGATATGTAGAAACAAATCTTGAAACAGAAATTATATACAGAATACGAAAGTGTAACAATGCTGGTGTAGTGAATCTATGTGCTTTTGACATAACTAATGAACCATAAGAGTTAGAGCTATGTAATACACAGCTAGCATTTTCATTAAGAAAGCAAGAAAATCAGAATGCAGTCTTATATTTTGTCACTTGTTTTGCTATGCTAGCATGTAAACATAAGAACTCACATACGGTTAGCAAGTGATCTACCACTAGGCTATATTCTCAAGCCTCACATTAGGTTTTTAAGTAAATAACTTATTGGGAATTCTTTCTTACAAAATCTATAATGTAAAACTATAGATAAAAGCTTCAAGAATAACATATTTCAGATTTAAATGACTTGTAGTTCACTTATACTCAGTTTCATTGTATCAATTCCCATAATCCTATAAGGTAGCTATGATAGTTATTTAACAGTTTATAGAAAAGACAACAAAACAACTACTAATTACCATGTAATTGTTAAGTGACAGAGTAAGGGTGTTTCAATAGAACAAACCCTCTAGAAAGTACAAAATCCAAAATCTTAAAAAGAAAAAATCAACAACTGTGCCCATCATCCAAATCTTGGTATAAAAATCTCAAAGTTTATCTAAGTTTATCTCTGTAAATACCTTTAGGTTAATGATATTTTTGTTGTTGTTTTTAAAAATAAGATTATGTTGGCTTCTGAATTCCTTCTGATCTCAATTATCTAGACTCTACTGGGAACTGTTATTTAGTCAAACTTTATGCAATCAATATGCTACAATTCCCAGTTGACATGTCAGCTAGTTCAAGGAGATGACGTTGTTACCTTTTGTACCAGAGTTTTCATTGATTTAGTAATGAACATAAGAATTGTTATCTTGAAACAAGCTGGTTACTTTTTGGTGGACTTAAGGGAGTCCATGAAATATCATCTCACCAATTTTAGGGTAGATGGTCTAGGAACAGTATCTAATCAATAATTTCAGGGTTGGTTCTTCCTACTTGAGTATTTTCTGCATTGACTATAACCTCTTAGGAATCATGATCTTCCTGAGAACGTTGTACTCTTAATCTTTAAGAATTTAAATATTGCTTTTTTTGTGCATTCAAGTGCAATGGATTTAGGACCACATGATCAAAGTATGCTTAAAATATTTGATTACCTCTTAAGCCAGATCCACACAATACTTGATAATTTGAAACTTTAAGTTCAGTGTGCTGGTAAAAACAATTCATAACTTACTGACAGAGGTTCCAAATGTAAAACTGAATCTTGAATGCAGCCATTGAAGAAAACTGCCAGGATATAAAAGCAAATTTGACATTGAAAAGGCATATGAGGCCAGGCAGTGGTGGCACACGCCTTTAATCCCAGCACTTGGGAGGCAGAGGCAGGCGAATTTCTGAGTTCAAGGCCAGCCTGGTCTACAGAGTGAGTTCCAAGACAGCCAGGGCAACACAGAGAAACCCTGTCTCGAAAAATTACATGATAAGCAGCCTGGGTGTTGTCAAGGGGGAGTTGGTACTCAGATCTCCCTTTCTAAGTTTTTAAGTTTTGATCTAAATATTCAGTCTCATACCCTCTATTATCTTGGAGCAGACACAGATGTACCAGGGCAGGGGTATGGATTCTACTCAGGAAAACTAATAATTTCCCCCTGGACATTTGAAACTTGGCATCACTGCCCCAGATCACACCTCCATGTGAGTTCAGAGACCTGTGTTCTAATACACTTTCTTCCTGGTGAATGGACTCAGGACATAAACTACTTTCTGTACATTGATACCTACATTTCCTGACCAAGATAAAATCACAGAAATAATTTTTCTCCTGCTCATCTTCCAGTCCTCATCCCTTAAGTCGGAATTTTACCTTCTTTGCTGATGTTTGAAGGATTGCTTCCACTTCTGTTAGAAATCCAGTAAGCATGCTCTCCTTGAGTGTAAGTCCTCTATGGTCCTCAAACTGAGCATGTCCCAGCCAAACATCTCCATGGCACATTTGCTTGGATGAGAGATAGAGACAGAAATATGAGAAATGAACAGAGACTCCACTGAGACAAAGATTTCCATTAACATCCATCATAAAGGAGGAAATGGATGGAGACCTGTGGCATGACAAAACAGATATCTGGCTAAATGGCTTCCCCTTCTTCTGAGTCACTCGAATCTTGTTGTCATTATCTATTGTTCTTCAGTGCTGTCTTCATTTCTTCTGTGTTAATAAATATCGGTTACAATATAACCTGCCACTCTCACTGAAAACAGAAAAATAATATTCTATGCTAGATGAGTTCAGATTGTCACTTTGATCACTGACTACTTTGTCATGTACTGTCACTAGAAGTTCTTGTTAATTATTGTTATAGTCCTTAAAATTATCCCAATTACCGTGAAATAGAAGAAGGGAACACGGCTTATTGAATCCTACTAACTGGTCTATGCTTGTGCCTTGATC
The DNA here is from genome assembly GCF_000001635.26 of Mus musculus. Classification (NCBI taxonomy): domain Eukaryota; kingdom Metazoa; phylum Chordata; class Mammalia; order Rodentia; family Muridae; genus Mus; species Mus musculus. The sequence goes on along the minus strand of NC_000068.7, from coordinate 64,225,213 downwards.
TTATTTTATTTCTATCTTTACTCTCTGTCTTACTGTCTCTGTCTCTCTGTCTCTCTGTCTCTCTCTGTCTCTCTCTCTGTCTCTCTCTGTCTCTCTCTCTCTGTCTCTCTCTGTGTCTCTCTCTGTGTCTCTCTCTGTGTCTCTCTGTGTCTCTCTCTGTCTCTGTCTCTGTCTCTCTCTCTTTCTCTCCCTCCCTCTCTCTCCTTGGAAGTAAAGACTACAGGGTGAAAATATAAAGAGAAGTTTTATATTGATCATATAGTTTCAGGCATTTAGATAGTCTATTAATCAGAAATCTGATCATGCCGGGATAAGGAGCTTCCATGAGCCACTCCAAGTAATGGTTTAAAGCACCAAAGTCCTAGAAGTTCAAGGCAACCTGCTTACTGCAGATGAGCATCTTGTATCTTACCCTTTTCAGTATGGATTCCTTCCTCCTTTTCCTACAGGTGGTGAAATTTACAGTGAGAAATTGCCTCCCTTAAACCAGGATGTGCAGAAATCAAGTGCAGAATCAAAAATTGGACACAAATATCCTGACCTCTCACCTTTCCCTCAATCCACTGCACTGATTTCCTTCTTGGACCGTGGTAGCAGTAGTAGGCATAGCCAGATGCCAAGAACCTGTTCCTTGTGTCATCAGGAAATAAATTTCACGGGTAAGGGAGCTCAGCTAGCAACTGATTGCAAAGCACTTTGAAAATGGAAAACCAAATACAGCAAAGTGCTAGGTTCTGCTATCATTCAGAATGGAAGAAAGCAAATGCAGAGCTATCGTTATGATTATTTGTAACTGGGATATAAAAGAATTTTGCAAGAAAAGCAGGAAGGGCCATAGGTAATAAGAGTGAACAACATGAAAAAGTTTCACTGAGGATCTTAACTTTGTCTTGTAAGGCCTTGGACTTACAGCCTCTCTGGGGGCCCTAGTTGTATTAATAAAGTTGAAACAATTTGACTTTTAAATGTTCTATTAGTTACTCTTCTGTTGTTGTAATAAAGCAGCATAAGACAACTTAGGAGTTTATTATGGCTTACTTCTCCGGAGTGTAAGAGTCATAATGGAGGGGACAAAGGAGCAACAGGTAACAGGCATCATAGCAATAAGAGGAGGTACCCAGAGCTCACATCTTGAACTGCAAACACAAACCTATAAACAGCAGGAGGATGCTATCTCTGAAAGCCCACCTTCAGTGACATATGTCTTCATCAAGGCTATACATCTTAACATTCCTAAACAGTGTTACCAATTGGGGTCAAAGTATACAAATGTGGGAACCTATTTGGAACATTCCCATTCAAATTACAACATGCACTTAAAGAGTATATCAAAAAGTTGATGACTGTATAAACAGTGTGTACTCCTCATGTCACCCTGTAACTTAGAAACACGTTTAGTGATCCTTAAACTTGAAACTTTGCTGAAAGAACTAACAATGAACTATAAAGTAAATGGGTGAGATGCTTAAACAGACCCTCCACAATTCTAGTAGAAACACCAACCTTTGGTTTGAGAGAAATTGGCTGTTAGGGTGTTCCAGGTAACATAGCAGGGATGAACACTCCGATATATAGCATATAGCCAGTTGGGAGTCTTTATTCAAACTAATTATGACCACACCAAAGTATTGGGGAACCTAGGTGTGTCCCAAGATTCCAGAATTTGGGAGTTTTTTAAAGGCAGATACCACCTCTTCACTATGTTCAACAGCTGAAAGGGGCTTTTCAAAATCAAGCTGAAGCTAAGGTTAGCTGGAGGGTGTTCTGTACAAACAGTCCATTTAGCAGAAGCTAAAATAAATTATCTAGGCTGTCTTGACCTTTGGTTCCTAGAGGAAAGGTAGGTAATTTTTCATGGGATTTTCCATCAAGGAGATAAAGTTCTAGTTAAACCAGAAATGGTCTCACCAAGAATACAAGATAAGGGAGTCTCTTCTCTGTCTTGCCCTGTCACAATAACATAGTCAGAGGCAAAGTTCCAGACTCAGGAACTTGGCCATCCACAGAAAGACTTTTGGAACAATTATTATTTTTTTTATTTATTATGTATTTTCCTCAATGACATTTCCAATGCTATCCCAAAAGTCCCCCATACCCTCCCCCCCCACTTCCCTACCCACCCATTCCCATTTTTTAAGTGAACCATCTTAAAAGTGACATTCAGTTTTCCTCTAACTCTTTTTTTTCCACTTCCAGGCATGGCTTCCCGTGTTAATCCCATCTATCTAATTCTGAAGGCCCAGCCCCAATCGGCACTTACCAATAAATATATCTTGACTTGTGAGCTCAGCTCACATCAATAACTCCTCATTAAGCAGTCAGTCCTCAACATGAAATCTTTTACTTTTCCTAATAATTTATTGATGATTTACTTTATTATATGTACGTGTACATGTGTATATGTTCATATGTATCTGGGGAGGGACGTGTTCATGCAGGTGCTGGTAAGACCAGGTATTGAGGATGTCAGATCCCTGGAGCTGAAGTTACAGGCAATTGTGACCCATTTGGTGTGGGTGCTAGGAATTAAATTCCAGTCCTCTGCGACAGTCCTAAGTGTTAACCACTGACACATCTCTTGCAGCTCCTTCCTTAAAATTTTAAAAACAGAAACAAAATCAAATAGAGAGAAATTAACTTCTTATCTTCACTACCAGAAAATAGCAATGTATTTTCTTTATCTTTTATTTTGTGCTAAGCCACTTTAAAAATCAATTATGGAGATAATAATACATCTTTTCTAAGTACCTCAGTACCCCACAACTGAGGATAAAGATAACCCTCTCCATAGTCCCAGTACTAGTCATACCTTTGAAAGTTAAACACCATTCTGTAACATAAACCTAAATCTATATTAAAATAAGCACAAGTGTCCCAAATAGCATTTATGTAGCCGGCTTTATTGAACCAGAGATGCAATCAATATCAGACTTTAACAATTAGCATTTGACTATGGAACCTGCTTACCTCTTTTGGCTTATTGTGTTCAGGCAAGATATATCCACTATTTTTTACAAGACATTTCGAAGATGTCTAACTATAAAAGCTTAATAATGTCACACAACCTGAATTTGTCTGATAGGTTCTCATGAAATAATTTAAAAGAATTGTTTATGTATTGAATTTTATATAAAAGGGAAATCATTCAGACGGCAAGACTAAATCGCTCTCAAACATTTTTATAAAGCATATTTTAAAGGGAATTCCTTGATAGATATATTGATGATATAGATAGAAAATAGAGATAGATATAGGTGATATAGATTCATGTGAGTGATGTAATTTCATGCTGTTTATCTGTTAGTGGTAGTAATTTTTATTATACTCACTTTTATTGTCCTTTATGAACTTACTATGTAAGTTTAACTTTCTCCTTCCAATTAAATGACATTGCTTTATAATTCTGGAATTTAATCTCCAGCTCTTTTTTTAAATAACATTAGAAACTGTGTTTAATATTATTTTCAGAATACTACAAAATCTGTAACATGATGGTAATTAAAATTCAGTGGTTCTTTAATAAAAATATATATTATTTGAGTTGATCATAATATTTCAGCCCTGAGACATCTTAAGCTCACAATTTCACAATAGTATTGTGCTGCTGTGACCATGTGGATTGCTGTACAAAAATGTGCCCCTAACCTCTGTCACCATTCTGGTACGGTTGTTTGTATCAGAGCTTTGTTCACAGTAAGCACAAATTTCAGGCATTTCGAATTTTAGAAGACAGACATGACTTGAAAGCCTGAACTACTCTGAGTGCTACTAATTGAGGTGAGTCTACCATTATCTGTTGCTTTTGTCTTCTTGGAGTGCACACTAATTCATGGGAAGAGTAGAGGGAGAGGCTAAGAGTCCATACAAAAAGGTGACTGCTAATAAAGAAACCAGCAAAACTATAAGGGCATGGGTCCGGGAAGACAAAGAGTAGAGTTTCTTTAACCTGATGTCAGGACACTAGCATCTTAGATCTCTAAGAAGACTGGGGTTCAAAGAAAATCCAAATTTGCCACCTAAATTTTCCCAGAGAAATTCATCAAGTTCTCAAACCGTGCTGGTGGTTCTTTTGTAAAGTTGGCACGGACCTAGACATGTTTGGGAAATGGAACCTCAATTGACAAACATGCCTCCATCAGATTGCCTGTAATCAAGTCAATAGGACATCTTCTTGATTCATGTTTGATGGTGGAAGGGCCCAGCCCAGTACTGTGGATGATGGAGAGTATGAGAAAGCAGGCTTAGCTGACCAGCAAGCAGGTTTTCCCAATGGCCTCTGCTTCGGTGTCTGTTCCATGCCTTGAGCTCCTGCTTTGGTTTTTCTACTTGACTTACTCAGAGATGGAATGCAACTGAGAGTGGCAAGCTAAAATAAATACTCTCTTCCCCAATCACTGTTTGGTCAAGGTGTTTTACAACAGCAATAGAAATAAGGTCAAAGCCAAGGTGAGAGAGCATGTATTAACATGTAGGAATTTGTACATGAACAACATTGAAAAAAGTTTGGGATGTATCAGGAGAAGTGGCAGGAGTGTGGGGGTGGCGATGTTCTAAGAAGAAACTGAGGCTGTCAATCAGAAACCCTAATTTGAGAACTCTACATGGAGGTAATTTAGAGATAGATTAAGGATTACTAAGTGGAAAAAAAAATCACAAATAAGTTCATCTTCATTGGCTTGCTGATGCCTGCACTTTTTATTAGCTGCCAGAATATCTATGTGGTTCTAATTCATCCTCAGAGGGAAAACAGCATTATATAAAATTTGTGTATTGGTTCATTTGCAATTAGCCATGTTTGTTCAAATCTATCAGCCGTAAGGATAGAAAAGATAAAAATAAAAGAGTAAATGAAGAAAAACTGACAAAAAATATGCCCATAAGTAACTCAGATACAAAAGATAGCCAGAGACGGATTTTTAAGTTTTTATGATATTTTAAAAATAAGATGAAAAATTTTATCGGCTATGCAAAATTTATTAAAAGTAGCCAGTCAGAGCTGCAATTAACCAAGAACCGAAATGAAGAAAAGAATAAAGCATCTTAAAAAGTAGATTGTAGATTTAAAAAGTGCGATTTAATTGAATAGGAAGTAATTTAACAAACAAGCAGGGACTGAGTTATGAACCAAAAGAGAAAGCACAGGCTAAAGTTCACTCCTGTGGATAAGCAGTGTGCATGAAAAGGCAAAAGGACAGGGTTATACCCAGTGTAACACCACAAGATGAAGGCCAAGAATATTCCAAACAACACAGTGCAAGTTCTAATTAAATAGTTAGAAGGAAAAGGAAAGTCTTCTGTTGGTTCCAATGATACCACTGAAGACCGAAAATAATTTTAATAAATTCAGTACCGTAAAAATTAACCACCTATGGACCTGTAATTATTGCAAAAATGTCTTTCCAGATTCAAAAGCCAAAACCAAAATTAATTGTATTGCTGAAATGTTTTAATTTATTAAAAGTTCAACAAGAATTACTTAAATGTTTGAAAATTGTTAGTTATCCTTTGTGTAAATGTTGTTTGGAGTAAATGTTTCTTTTTCCTGATTCCTTCCTGTGCCTATCAGCACCCAATTTCTCTAGTACTTGGCAGTGATACTGCAGCAGTTAGTTTGCGTTTGAGGTCATCTTAAAATCTATTCTTGATTGATGATTTCCAGTACATCATCCATTCTACTATTCTGGGTCTTATGATCACTACTGCAGAGTCATAGAGATAAGTATATAAACTGGAATACAATTATGAAATTTACTGGTTTCACCACTGAATTTCATTTCTTCACATTTTTAATTTTTGCTATTCTATGTCTGCCTTTTTACATATTGTCAGTAGTCATTTCAGTATTATTTAAAAATTCTTCTGAGGCTGGAGAAATGATTCAGTAGTTAAGAGCACTTGACTGCTTGATCTTCCAAAGGTACTGAGTTCAATTCCCAGAAACCACATGGTGGCTCACTACCATCTGCAATGGAATCTGATTGCTTATAAGAGGTATGCATGAAGACAGAGCACTCACACATATAAAATACATGGATATAGAGATCTTGAATATGTTTGACTAAAATTCTATTAGAAATCATATTAATTTTAGGTAATAATTTAATAAGAATAAACAAGTGAGATGTAATGTTGAAACAAATGAAACTGAGTGTTGTTTCACTATATGAGCATAAGCGTAACACATCTCACCTATAAAAGTTCCAAGCAATTTATTTGTAAGTATTTTTAGCGGAAGCTGGATATATAGCTCAGTGATAGAACATTTGACCAGCACAAACTATACCCTAGGATCAGTCCCCAATTCTATAGGATAACTAGAGTTAAAAAAAAAAGTTTTTGAAAAGAAATCCTGTGTTTTCTATATTCATAATGACTTGTTTAAAGACTAAAATTCTACTGTAATTTTTAAATTTTTTTAAATTAGTTGGTGTACAAAATAAAGTATTTTGACAGGTCCATATTTTGCTCATACTTGACCACTGCTTCTATTCCCTTAACCCTTACCTTGCCATGATCTAGTTCTTTCACAGTCATTGGTCCCCTTCTTCAATGTAAGTCATACCCCACTTCCCAAATTGTCTTCATGCAATATATTTACACATGCCATATATGTCATGCATATTTATACATATGAATCTCACATATGGAAGAAAACATGCAATATTTGATTTTCTTTATCTCTGTCTACTATAATTTTAAATAATTCCATATCCATGGTTTTATTGCAAATGTTTAAAATACAGTTAATATTTAATGTCAATCTTATATTCTGCAACCTTGGTGAACTCATTTATTCTAGGAAGTTTTCTTAAATTTTTCTGTACAGGTTCCTTGTGATTTTCTGCATAGAGTGCCATGTCATATTCAAATAGGGACAGCTTCATTTCTTATTTCTAGCCTTTTGCGTTCTTTCCTGATTTATTATTGCACGTAGATTTTCCAGAACCATATTGAATATTAATAGTAAGATTAGACCTTGCCTTGTTCCTAATCTTGGCAAGAAAATACTGTCTTTTACCACTAAATATCATGTCAGCACCTAGTTGTCTGAGAATTTGAATCATGAATGATGTTAAATTTTATCAAAAGGCTTCTTTGCATCCAGTAATATGGTTATATGATTTTTCTTCTATGCCTTATTATCATAATGATTTATACGGCTCGTCCTCTCATCAACCTGGTCTTGAATCTGGGGAATAAAATCACATGTCATGTTTTGTAATTACTTTTACATATTGTTTAATTCCATCTGCTGATATTTTATAATGATTTTTTTGGGGGGGTATCTATACACATGGAGAGATTAGCAGGCAGTTTCCAATGCCATACAAATTTCAGCTGGTTTGTAGTATCAACATTGAGCAACAGAGTAGGGTATGTTTTTCTCTTCCTTTCATTATTCAGAAAAGAGTGTTAAAAACCAGTGCTAGTTTTAGGCATTTATTATAATTTCCTAATAAATCACTTGGTTCTGTGGATAACTTTTAAAACATGTTTCAGTATAATTCAGTTCTCTTGGCATTCATAATGCTAGACACATTGACTCAGATTGACTGAATTGTTGACATTTGTTATAATGTCTACTTTCTTTTTTCACATTTAAATTTTATTTATTTTTTTGCATCAAATTTATTTATTTATTTATTTATTTATTTATACTTTTTATTAGGTATTTTCCTCATTTACATTTCCAATGCTATCCCAAAAGTCCCCCATACCCTCCCAACCACTCCCACTTTTTGGCCCTGGCGTTCCCCTGTACTGGGGCATATAAAGCTTGCAAGTCCAATGGGCCTCTCTTTCCAGTGATTGCCGACTAGGCCATCTTTTGATACATATGCAGCTAGAGTCAAGAGCTCCGGGGTACTGGTTAGTTCATAATGTTGTTCTACCTATAGGGTTACAGATCCCTTTAGCTCCTTGGGTACATTCTTTAGCTCCTCCATTGGGGGCCCTGTGATCCATCCAATAGCTGACTGTGAGCATCCACTTCTGTGTTTGCTAGGCCCCGGCATACTCTCACAAGAGAGAGCTATATCTGGGTCCTTTCAGCAAAATCTTGCTAGTATATGCAATGGTGTCAGCGTTTGGAAGCTGATTATGGGATAGAACCCTGGATATGGCAGGCTCTAAATGGTCCATCCTTTTGACACAGCTCCAAACTTTGTCTCATAACTCCTTCCATGGGTGTTTTGTTCCCAATTCTAAGAGGGGGCAAAGTGTCCATACTTTGGTCTTCGTTCTTCTTGAGTTTCATGCGTTTAGCAAATGGTATCTTATATCTTGGGTATTCTAAGTTTCTGGGCTTGAATCCACTTATCAGTGAGTACATATCATGTGAGTTCTTTTGTGATTGGGTTACCTCACTCAGGATGAGACCCTCCAGGTCCATCCATTTGGCTAGGAATTTCATAAATTCATTCTTTTTAATAGCTGAGTAGTACTCCATTGTGTAAATGTACCACATTTTCTGTATCCATTCCTCTGTTGAGGGGCATCTGGGTTCTTTCCAGCTTCTGGCTATTATAAATAAGCCTGCTATGAACATAGTGGAGCATGTGTCCTTTTTACCGGTTGGAACATCTTCTGGATATATGCCCAGGCTAAAGATGAGATACATTCTAAGGCAAAAAGTTTACCTGTGTAGAGTTGTTAGTAGTATTTCCTCATGATTTTTTGGTGTCTATATGGTTTGCATTGATTTGTGCCTTCACTGTGGTTTTCATTTCAGACATGCTACCAATTAGCCAATTTTATTGGTCGTTTCAGAATGCTTCTTTGTGTTTTTTCTCTTTCTCTGCCCTGCCCCCTCTCTCTCTTACTGTGGTTTTATGCTGATGGCTTGGTTTCCTTGTTTGAGATTCTAGAGATTTTAGAATGTGTTACTAGCATTATGCCCTTCTTTAAGTAATGTGATTTTTCTCTTAGCAGGGCTTAGAATCCCACAATTTTTAAATGATTCACTATCATTGTCATTGAGTTCATTACACTTTTAAAATGTTTTCTGAGACATTCTCTTTGATGCATGGATTATTCAGAAAGACATCTTTACTTTTCAAATGTTATTTTTTTAGTAGTTTCCACTTTCATTCCATAAAACAGAACTCTGTAGGTCTCAAAGATTTTACATTTGTTGATTTTATGGCTGTGGACAGAGCCTGTTTAGCTTTAGGTTCTAAGAAAAATGTGAAGAAAATGTGTATTCTATGGTGGGGGTATTCAATAATATATTATTATTTCCTATTTTTTAAAAATATTATTTATTTCTCCTATCATTGGTGGCTTTCTGAACAATTCTCACATGAACTGTTGAAAAATGACCTTGATGCTTTCAGTTGTAATTATTGATTTTCATATTTATTATCTGAATCCTATTGCATGTTCTGCCATCCTCTTTGAAGGTGCTGTTGACATGTGCACACACTTTAAGGTTGTAATTATTGTTGAAATGAGAATTTTGTATAATGTTCTTTCTGATTCAGGAAATAATGTTTGTCATGATGTGTGTGTTCCTGCTTTCAATTCCATTATTATTGACTATTTTTAACTGGCAACTTACATACAAATAAAAACTTTTTTGAGTACATAATTTGAGCTGATTATAGCATTTAGTTATGTTCTTTTACATTTCAACTCAGCCTTATCTATAATTGAATTGATAAAGCTAGGCCAATTACAATTAATGGAATGATTTCTGTGCAGAAATTCTTCATGAAAATAATGTTCTGCTTTCATTTGTTTAGGCTCCCTGGATTCAGCACTGTGATTGACATGCGTTCTGCTAAGTCTTATGTGGTATTTCTATCTGGCTGTTTCACATGGTCTCTCATTATCTTCGATTTTGGGAATTTTACTTACAGTGTACAAATTGTTTTAACTTCAACATGCCTGGATTTCTTTCAAACTTTTAAATATTTGGTGTGACTATTTGTTACCAAATTTGGAAGACTATTTATTCATTCATTCATTCATTCATTCATTCACTCATTCATTGCTTTAGCTTTTTTTTTTTTTATGATCTCCCGTGCTTTTATCTTCCCTCTTGCCTGGAAAAAAAAATCAGAAATTATCTTTGATGCAAAAGAGCATACGACAAGAAAAGGCAACCACAGTGGATTATTGTAAAAGGCCTTGAATTATTAGATGCCACCCATGTGGGTTCTATAGTATATGAAAGGCAAGATTTAGCTGGGATTGCATCAGATTGAAAACATTTGGACAAGGAAACAAAGCGAAACAAAACAAGCAGCAGCAGCAATCAAATTCTTCCTTCCCTTTCTTTATATAGTTTTCATGTTAAAAAAAATGTTATTTTCTGTTAATCTCATTATTCGGAATTCTTTATCCTTCATAGAGTAAAAGCTTGTGTGTCTGCCATACGTCTACAGACTATCTTGTGATGCAGAAGTATTGCTTATAAATTAAGCACTCTATTCATATTATCTACAATCTTTCATTTCTTGTATTATATTTTATTTTGATCTCAATTCAAATGTAAAATGATATCCTTTTTCAATACAACTAACACTTTTATTGTATGTCTGAGCTCTTCTTTATCCAGTGCCTGATGTATATGCCTGGTCTACTCTGCAGAATCAACAGGTACCTCTCATGGTTTAAGACTTCCTGGAGAATTTGTTTGCCTTCCTCATATAATGATATTGTTCTCATTCAGGTCACCTGGTCACACTTATTTTAGTTCCTAAAGTATTCCTCAAATACATCGGCTTGACCTCATCAGCACCTTCTTTAATTCAGAGCACTTTAACATTAAAAGTAATTTAGTGAGTTAAAAATAAACTCAGGTATGTTTACTTATACAAAATGGGAAATAAATATTAAATGAAAACAAAGAAGGTAAAAGTATTGGAATATTTGGCAGAAACAGAAATCAGAGATTCTAAATTATACAACTTAGCATTATAACTGTTTATCACATTATTTCTTCAGAGACCTGATGTACATTTTTAAAAATGAGTTAAATACGAAATGAGATTTGAAAATCCTAATCCACTGTCAAAAATGTAAAATTGTGTTTCTTATTGCCCTATATAATATAGAAGAAAAGTAATTTTTTACTAACATGAATCAACAAAAGTCATTTAAATAAACCTTCAGAATGTCAAAACTACTTATTAAAGAGGATATTTTTTATTATGGGATTTTTTATTATTTATTATTATTTAATGTATTTAATTTACATCCTGATTGGAGCTTTTCCTTCCTACCTCTCCCCTCTCCTCACGCACTCCTTCTTCTTTCTCCTCAGATAAGGGGTCATACCTCCCATGGGCATACCAAGTTGCAGTAGGACTAGGTGCATCTTCCTCTTTTGAGACCAGTCAAGGCTGCCCAGCTAGGGGGAAGGGATCTAAAGCAGGTAACAAAATCAGAGACAGACCCTGCTCCTGATGATAGGGGTCCAACGTGAAGATGAAGCTGCATATCTGTTATACCTGGGTAGAGGGCCAAGGTAAATCCAAAGCAGGTTTTTTGGTTGATGGTTCAGTCTTTTTGAGATGCATATGGGTACAGATTAGTTGGTTCTTTAGGTTTTCTTGTGATTTCTGTGACATCTCAGGTTCCTTCAATATTTCTTCCCCCTCTTCTAGAAGACACCCTAGGCTTTGCCTAATGTGTGGTCTGTGCATCTGTTTCCATTTAGCTGCTAGGTCAAGAGTCTCAGATGACAGTTATGCTATCCTCCTGTTTGCTGGTGTAACAGAATATTATTAATAGTGTCAGGGGTTGGCATTCTCTCATGGCATGGGACTAAAGTTTAGCCAGTAATTTGTTGGCCATTCCCTCAATTGCGGCTCCCTCTTTATCACTGTACATCTTATAGGTAGTAAAAATTCCAGTTCTACGTTTTTGTGGGTGAGTTGGTTTCCTAATCCCACCACTGGAAGTCTTGCCTGTTTAGAGGAGATGGCTGTTTCAGGTTCCATATCTCCATTGCTAGGAGTCTTACCTAGGGTCACCCTCTTAGATTTCTGAGAATTTCCATTGTTATAGGTTTCTAGTTCATCCCAGAGATGTCCCAGTCTCAATCCTCTGTCCTTTACACACTCTCATCCAGTTCCTTCCCTTCATCTACCTCTGACATCTATTTTATTTCACATTCTCAGTGAGATTCAAACATCGTCTTTTGGACCCTTCTTGTTACTTACCTTCTTTGAATATGTTGACTGTTGCATATTTATCCTCTACTTCATGGCTAATATCCACTTATAAATGAGGACATACCATTTTTGTCTTTTTGGACCTGGAATAAGTTTTTATTTCCATCCATATGCCTGCAAGTTTTATGATGTCATTGATTTTAAGGGCTGCGTATCTTATGGTTTTACTGCTGTGAACAGATGCCATGACCAAGGCAACTCTTATAAGGACAACATTTAATTGGGGCTGCCTTACACGCAAAGAAATTCAGTCCATTATCAAGCTGGGAGAATGGAGCATCCAGACAGGTGTGATGCAGGAGGAGCTGAGGATTCTACATCTTCATGTGAAGGCTGCTAGGAGAAGACTGGCTCCCTGGCAGCTAGGACTAGGGTCTTGAAGCCCATGCCCACAGTGACACACCTACTCCAACAAGGTCAGACCTCCTAATGGTGCCACTCCATGTGCTAAGCTTATACAAATCATCACATTCCACTCCCTAGCCCCCACAAGCTTGTTCAAACATATGAGTCTATGGAGGCCATAACTAAACATAACATAATGCAAAATACATTTAATCCAACTTCAAAAGTCCACATAGTCTATACCAGTCTCAACAATGTTAAAAGTCCAAAGTTCAAAGTCTTTTTTGTGATTCAAGCAGTCTCTTAACTCTAATGCCATCTGTAGTGGCTATTCCTGGTTGTCAACTTGACTATATTTGGAATGAACTACAATCCAGAATTGGAAGGCTCACCAGTGACCCTTATCTCGAGGCTTGGAGATCCTTATCTGGATCTTGGTTTGGAGATCTTGAGCCATAGTGGCTATGGATTCCAGAAGATTGAATCTCCGAGCTTAAGGAACACACCTTTAATCTGGGCTACACCTTCTGCTGGAGACAATATAAGGACATTGGAAGAAGGGAGTCTAGCTCTTGCTCTAGCTCTTGCTCCTTCGCCTGCTTGCTGCGTGAGACTGAGTAACTGCTAGATCCTTGGACTTCCATTCACAGCTGCGACTGAATCATTGTTGGGAATTGGGCTGCCGACTGTAAGTCATCAATAAATTCCTTTACTATCTAGAGACTATCCATAAGTTCTGTGACTCTAGAGAACCCTGACTAATACACCATCTAAAGTAAAAATAAAAAAAACTCTGGACCAAAGCAAGACAGAAAACCGGCTGGGCAAACTCCAAATTCTATATCAGATGTCACATCTCCAACTCCTTTCATCCTTGTTGACTGCTATTGACAGATCTTGCATTTAGCAACAACAAACCATTCTCATAGACTGGTTCCACTTCCTGTTAGCAACTTTCCTCAGCAGGGAATCCCCAAATTTGGCATCTAGAATATCTTGGGGTCTCAAAGGCAACTTCAAATTTATAGCTTATTCTAACATCTGTCTGGGAGCTACACATTATCTTCTGGGCTCCTCCAGTGGTCTTGTGTCACTTCTCAAACACTGCACTTGGTAGCACACTAAGCTCTCGTTGACTCCACTCCCCTGCTGCTGCTGTTCTTGGTGACCATCCCATTATACTGCCATCTCAAATATACTGGGGTCTTCAACTGCAACTAGGCTTCACCAATGACCTCTCATAGGCTCTCTTTATGGTACCAAATCTCAATTACTTTGCATGGCACCTTCAGTCCTGGGCCATCAACTGAAACTGAGGCTGCATCTTCACCAATGACCTTCCCTGGCCACTCATAGTGCCAAGCCTCAGCAGTTCTCCATTACCCTTTTATACTTTCAAAAACAGTACCATCTTGGTAATTCTTACACATTACCAAATCCAGCTGTATCACAAGGTACAACATTGGCTATCTCTGGAACACAACTTCTTTGTGCTCTCAGAAAATACTTCCCATATTTCACCTCAATGGTGTTGGTCTTAATCACTGTTAACTGCATCAATTGTTCCAGTAATGCCTACTATTTTTGATTCTAAAACTACATGGCTGAAGCTGCCAAGTTCTGGTACTTGCTGAAGCTGGAAATGCCGCCTATCTTCTATTACATCATCACTAGCTTTCTGTTTTCAATGAATTTATTCTCTGATTAAACTTTGTTATCCTGGAACTTGCTCTGTAGACTGACTTTGAACTTAGAGATCTGTATGCCTGTCTTCTAAGTGCTAGTGTTAAAGGTGTGGTCCACCCCTCCTGGATTTAAACTTTTCTCTAATTGGAACCTTCTCTGTACCAGGCTGGCCTTGAACTCAGAGATCTGTTTGCCTGTCTCCTGGGATTAAAAGTGTATACCACCATGTCTCAATTTAATCTCTTCTTCACCCAGAATTGTCTCTGTCCCAGCCTTTCCTTAAACTAAGAGGTCTGTTTGTCTTTGTATTCTTGGATTAAAGGTGTGTACAACCATGCCTGATCATTAACTTGACTGGGTGGGATTTTGCCCCAAAGTCCCTCTCTCTTAATCTATTATCTCCTAGATGAGATTCAGCTCCATTATACTTCCTGGTACCCCTTTAATACTTGAACCATATATTTTGTATTTTTCCTTTCTAAACTTTCTCCTTTTCATTAAAATGCTCTTCTGATCTTCATAGGACTAAACCAGAGAACAAAGTCTCTGTTGTTTTGAGACTTTGCTGTTTTGAGACTTCCTTTGTTACTGAGATTAGTATAAATCTTTTACCTTAGCCCCAGGTAGACTTTTCAGACAAGGGCAAAAAGCAGCTACATTCTTCACCAAAGTACCACAAAAAAAGTCTCTAGGTCACATACTGTAATTCATTTCCATTGAAATCTCTCGGGCCAAGTCTCCACAGTTCAAATCACTCTTAGCTACAAATGCTTCCAAATTTCTACTAGGATAACCTATTAAACCCCACTTAAACGTATTCTACTGCTTTCCAAATCCAAAGTCCCCAAATTCACACTGTTCCAAATAAAAGCATTGTCAGGCCTATCACAGAAATACCCCAGTCCTAGGACCAACTTCTGTCTTAGTTAGGGTTTCACTGTTGTGAACAGATACCATGACCAAGGCAACTCTTATAAAGGCAACATTTAATTGACGCTGCCTTACATGTTCAGAGGTTCAGTCCATTATCAAGCTGGGAGAATGGAACATCCAGACAGGTGTGGTGTAGGAGGAGCTGAGGATTCTACATCTTCATGTGAAGGGTGCTAGGAGAAAACTGGCTCCCAGGAAGCTAGATCTAGGGTCTTAAAGTCCATGCCCACCATGACACACCTATTCCAATAAGGGCACATGTCCTAATGGTGTCATGCCCTAGGCCAAGCATATGCAGACCATCACAGTGAATAACATTCCATTAGGTAAATGGACCATATTTTTTTAATCCTTTTTTCCACATCTTTGCTCTTTCTTGTTTCTAGCTATTATGAAAAAAAGCTTTTATCAACAGAGTTTAGCAAGTGTCCTTCTGGAATAGTGATAAATCTTTTGGGTATATGCTTGTATAGCTGGGTCTTGAGGTAGAACTCATCCCAATTTTCTGGGAAACCATCAAACTGATTTTCAATTTTTTTTTTACAACTTTACACTGCCACCAGCAGCAGAAGAGTGTTACCTTTGCCCCACATCCTCACCAGCATGAGCTGTCTCTTGAGTTTTTGATATTAGCCATTCTGATGTGTATAAGATAGAATCTCAGAGTCATTTTAATTTACATTTTCATGATGACATATGTTGAGCATATCCCTAAGTGTTGCTCAGCCATTAGAGATTACTCTCTTGAGAATTCTCTATTTACCCCCATTTTTACATTGGACTATTTGATTTGTTGATGTCTAATCTCTTGAGTTCTTGATATATTCTGAACATCGGCCTTCTGTTGATGAAGATCTTTTCCCAATCTGTAGGCTGAGGTTTTGATGCTGTCCTTTGGATGTTGTTCTTTAACTTACAGAAGCTTTTCAGCTTCATGAGGTCCCACTTATTAACTGTTGATCTTAGTGCCTGAGCTGTTGGTGTTCTATTTAGGAGGTTGTCTCCTGTGCCCATGCATTCAAGTCTACCCACTTTCTCTTCTTTCAGATTTAGTGTATCTGGCTTTACATTAAGGTCTTTGATCCACCTGAACTTTAGTTTTGTACAGAGTGTAAGATATACATCGATTTGCATTCTTTAAAAAGCAGACCACCTGTTACACTAGCACCATTTGTTGCAGATACTGTTTTTGTTACATTGTAGATATTGGTTTCTTTGTCCAAATTGTCCATAGGTGTGTAGGTTTACTTCTGGGTCTTCTATTCAATTCCATTGATTAACCTGTCTTTTTATGTTAATACCATGTTGTTTTCTTTACTCTGGCTCTGCAGTACAGCTTGAGATCAGAGATGGTATTACCTCCAGAAGTTCTTTTATTATGCTAGATTGTTTTAGCTATCCTGTTGTTTTTGTTATTATTGTTGTTGTTGTATTTTTCTTTTTCCATACAAAGTTGAGAATCGCTCTATTAAGGTATATAAAGAATTATGTTGGACATTAGCTGCTAATTGCATTGACTTTGTAGATTCCTTTTGGGGAGACATCCATTTTCACTATTTTAATCCTACCTAACCACAAGAATGGGAACTCTTTCCATCTTCTCATGTCTTCTTCAACTTCTTTCTTTAAAGACTTGAAGTTCTTATCATATGGGTCTTTCATTTCCTTGATTAGAGTTGTACCAATATATTTTGTATTGCATGTAGCTATTGTGAAGGATGTTGATTCCTTAATTTCTTTCTCGGGCTGTTTATAATTAGTATAAAGGGGGTCTACTGACTCTTTTTTAAAATTAATTTTGTATTCAGCCACTTTGCTGAAAGTGTTTATCAGTTGTAGGGATTCTCTAGTAGAGTTTTGAGGGTTACTTATATATGCTATCATATCATCTGCAAATTCTGATACATTGAGTTCCATCTTTTGAATTTTTGCTCTTTAATAGCCTTTAATTGTCTCATTGCTCTAAATCTTCAAGTACTATATTGAAGAGATTTAGAGAGAGTGGGTAGTCTTGTACTGTCCCTGATTTTAGTAGAATTGTTTTAAGTTTCTCTCCATTTCTTTTGATATTTTCTACTGGCTTGCTTTATATTGGCGTTATTGTGCTTAAGTATCCTTGATCTTCCCCAAGACTTCTATCATGAAGAAATATTAGATTTTTGTCAGGCTTTTTCATCTAAGGAGATGATAATGTAGTTTTTTTTCTTTCTGTTTGTTTATATGGTGGATTGCATTAATGGAATTTTATATGTTTTATATATGTATATATGTATATGTATATATGTATATATGTTATATGTTTATATGTTTTATATGTTTATATGTTATATGTATATATATATATATTTTATATGTTGAATTTTATACCTGCATCACTGGGATGAAACCTACTTGATCATAGTGGATGATGTCTTTGATGTATTCTTGGATTTGGCTTGAGAGTATTTTATTAAGTAATTTTTATCAGTATTCATAAGGGAAATTGGTCTGAAATTCTCTTTGCTGTGTCTTTTGTGTGATTTAGTTATCAGGGTGACTGTGGCCTTGTAGAATTAATTTGGCAATGTTCCTTCTTTTTCTAATTTGTGGAGTAGTTTGAGGAGTATTGGTATTAGCTCTTTTTTGAAAGTCTGATAGAATTCTGCACTAAAATCATCTGGTCCTGGGAATTTTGTTGTTGTTATTATTGGAGGACTTATAATAACTGTTTTTATTTCCTTCATGGTTATAGTTCTATATAAATTGTTCACCTGATCTTAATTTAACATTTGGTAAATAATCCATTTACAATTTCTATTTTGTGGAGTACAGGTTTTTGAGGTAAGACCTTATAATTCTTTGGATTTCTGTAGTGTCTATTGTTTTGTCCCCCTTTTCATTTCAGATTTTGTTAATTTGGATAATCTCTCTCTGACTTTTAGTTAGTTTTTCTAAGGGTTTGTCCGACTTATATTTAGCATTTTCTTTGAATGATGTATCAGTTTTTTCTAGAGTATCTTCTATACCTGTGATCTTCTCCCTTTCATCTCTTGCATTCTGTTGGCAATTGTGTCTGTAACTCCTGTGCACTTTCCTGGATTTTTCTTCTCCAGGATTCCCTCAGACTGGTTTATTTTATTTTACTTTATTTTATTTATTTTTTTGGTTTTTTGAGACAAGGTTTCTCTGTACAGCCCTGGCTGTCCTGGAACTCACTCTGTAGACCAGGCTGGCCTTGAACTCAGAAATCTACCTGCCTCTGCCTCCCAAGTGCTGGGATTAAAGACTTGTGCCACCACAGCCCCCCCCTTTTTTTTTGTTTTTTTGACTATTTTTCCAGATTGTTTTCTTTATGCATCTTTTTTGTTTTAAACTTTTTTCATTTCCTTCTTGATTATATTTTCCTGTATTTCTTTAAGGCATTCATTCGTTTTCTATTTAAAGGTCATTATTATCTTCATATTATGGATTTAAAGCCACATTCTTATGCTTCATCTATGTTAAGACATCCAGGGCTTACTGTAGTAGGTTAGCTGTACTCTGCAGGTGCCATATCGCCATGGCTCTTGTAGATTATGATCTCATGCTCACCTTTAGATTTCTTCTTTTCCCAGGTGCTGGCAGGCCTCCTGGAATGCAGACAGAGTTGTGGGCCCAAAGGTGGAGCAGAGGAACAGGTGCAGTTAACTGCTGTTGGGTGTGCTTTAGGGTGACTTAGCAGTCAGGTTATTGGGGATGGGGTGGGCGAGAAGGTCTCATCTGGTTGATCTGTGGACCTGGAAATGGAAGGCAGTTGTAAGGGCACTGGCAGCTCCCCTGCTGCCCCCCACCCCCCACCCCTCCACTCCTGTGGTGGAGCCTGCTGTGGTTCTGGCTGTGGGGCTGCTGTTCTGCCTGAGAAGAATAAGGTTGGGATGGGAAAATGACATCCTCCTCCATTCCTCCCTAGAGGACTGGATAGAGGGATGGTACAGAAGTAGGAAGGTGGTCCAGTGTCTTGTCTTTTGCACCCTTGACTCTTTTGTGGGCCAAGGCGAAGACTTCTGCCTGTAGTATAGAGAGGAAAGGTTTGATCCAAGACAGCGGGTCCTCTAGGAAGTCTTGCCAGACCACCACATATACCTGGTCTGGGTGGCCAAGTTTGAGTCTGAAGATAATCCCTCAATTTCTTGGAGTAATCCAAGGTCAAAGGATCCCCCCATGGTCCAACCAGTATTGAAGGTGGGCCTTTCTGACCTGCAAAACGGTGCTAGTTTATCTTTCCTAATGGTGACAGAGATATTCTCTCCCCTGATCTTAACTCCCTTAAAGTGGCTGAGAAGTAATTCTAATGGCGTTGAAGGTGCCTGTCCCACGTTAGCGTCAGAGTGGTCCCAACCAAAGAAAAGGACAGATAATTGGTCCCAGTAAAAACAACAACAGTGACACAAGAATATTTGTCTTGTCCTCTCCTTGAAGTCAAGAGAAAATTAAACTATCCAGACAGCAAATGTCCGCAGCTCTCTGAGCCTTCGCTCTGCCAAATGTGGGACACAATTGATTCACTCCCAGGATCTGGAACTTCTTCCAGCCCTGCATGGTCACAACTGTCCAGGAACTCCGTTTTAGTGGCCCTGACAACAATTGCAAATTCTAGGCCAATTCTCAAGACCGACAGAGGTAGCACCACTCAGAGTTCACGGGACAAAGACACAGATAGCTTACCGATCAATACATGGACCATTAAGGTCAAGGTTTCTGAGGGAAGTATCTTGTGGTTCTCAGATGAGACCAAAATTTGTTATGCCTGTTTGCAAAACCTCAAAACCCACCAAGGAGCCAATTACGATGCTCTGGTCACACCATCAGCTCTGATGCAGCAAGACAGGAGGGTAAGGCCCTGAGCCCTGAGCAAGGCAAGTGTTTTTAGGGAGCAACAAACAATCAAGAGGGTTTCTAGCCTGGCAAGCGCCTAGGCGAATGACTATTAGGAAATATGTTGCCTTTTAAGTTGATAGGTGGGTGCACTGAACACAACTACAAACGGTCATTAAAGATATCTAAAAGTGCATCTGGAACTTCCAGGCTGATCCTGATTGGCTGTTGCTAGGGAGTAACTGAGGTTTGGGACAGGTGCAGGCTGTGTGGTTTTCCTGGTACGTGGGTACGGCTGCAGGTCAAGTTCTCAGGTCCTTTTCTCTTAAAATGGAGGCTGACCCCAAGATGGAGTAGGTTTGTCCCCTCACATCAGCTCAAGAACAAACACAATAAAAACCCGATCCAAGCAGGGATTAGTAAAAAATGAGAAACTTTCCCATATACCAGATTTATTGATTTTTGAGTATTACATCACATACTCAGATCACAATCTCTTCCCAGTCTTTCCATGTCTGCCTCTCTTTGTATCCTCCCCCACAAAAGAAGAAAAGAAAAACGAAGAAAAAGAAAAATAAAACAAACAAATACAATTCAATACAATCTAGTCTACTCTGTACTCTTCTTTATATACTCAGTTGGGGATGGTCAAACTTTCAATGGCCTGACCCAAGATAGAACTGACTCCTTTCTCTCCCCTCAAGCACCCACATGGGACATGAATATGGATTCAGGCAGAAGCAAAACCAAGGACCTCACCTGGCCTTTAATGGTAACTTGGGCCATAGACATCAACTCAAACTCCACTGCAGCAGACTCTCTGGCCCAGACATGGCTCTTGGTGACAACAAGGACCTGGATATGACCATGGCCTCAAAATAAAAATTGTAAGAAAAGAGGAAACATAAATAAGACATATCTATTATTTGGGGGGCTTGGGGGGCAATCTAACAAAAATAGCAATCAATGACTTTCCTGTGTGCCTTGGATGACCACTTAGGAGAAGATGGTATGTTCTCTAGCTAGTAGTCTCAACTGGAGGATCTAAGTTACTGAGAATCAATTTCACAACACAAAACATCTCACAGTAAAGAACAAAGCAGATTATGTATATTTTTAAAACTTTATATCATGACCTTCTCAGATTCTATCCATTTCTGACTGTTTCTCTTATATTACAAGGAATTATAGGGAAGTTAAAGGTCAAAATTCCAAATAGGACCTACTGGGTCTTCCTGTCTGGAGTGGGCATCTTGTCTCTTTGTGGACACAGAGGGAATGCCTTCCCTCGCCATTCAGAGCTTGTAAGACTATTTGCATTTCTTGGAATGTGGCCTCAACATAGTCTACTATCTATCCTTCCTGCTGCTGTTATCTCTGGGGTTAATTCTTCTGCCTTGCTCTGTCCCTTTACCACAGTCCTTACCATCATACTGGGGCTATTAGATGTGAATAACTCAGGACAGTATCTCCAACTATTGTACCTACACATCCAATATCTCAGCTGATGTGTGGCTTTAAGTATTATGTCTCAGACATATTTGAGTAGTGATTGTTTTGCCTAACACAACTTCCTAAACGGTTTAGAAATTTAATGTAAATTAAACTTACTGTTTCAAAACTTGGTTGTAATTCTAAGTATAAATGGAACCCCCAACACAGTGAACTTATCTATCATCTATCTATCTATCTATCTATCTATCTATCTATCTATCTATCTATCAATCTATCTACCTATCTATCCAGACAGACAGACAGACAGGAAGAAAGAAAGAAAAGAGAGAGAGAGAGAGAGAGAGAGAAAGGAAGGAAGGAAGGAAGAAAGAAAGAAAGAAAGAAAGAAAGAAAGAAAGAAAGCTATATTTGTGTGTGTGTGTGTGTGTGTGTGTGTGTGTGTGTGTTAATACAGCTAGAACTCAATCCTGTCAGCCACTGAACCTTTACTTAGCTTTCTCTTGTTTTTCATTGTTCCTTTCTTTTCTTCTTTTATATTTTAATTTGTTTTAAATTTTGAAATAATATATCATTACACTACACAGATTGTTCTTTTTCATTTAACTTATTTATTTACATCAAATACTAGCTCCCTCCCAGCCCACCCCCACAGTGATCTTCCACCAATTCCCTTCCTCTTCTCTTCTGAGAAGGTGGGCCCCCTGGATATCCCCCACCCTAGCCCATCAAGTCTCTGCCTGGGTAGGTCAAGGACAAGGAAAGAGGTCAGAGAAGGATTGAAGGCCCCAAAGGAGATGAGAACCCCACAGAAAGACCAACAGAGTCAACTAAGCTGAACCTCTGGCAGCTCTCAGAGACTGAGCCACCAACTAAAGAACATACACACTGCTTTTGAACCCAGTCTGTAGCCTAGACTGGCCATAAATTCATGAACTAATTTCCCAGCCTTCATCCCAGACTAGAGATTAGGAATTAGAAGCCTTGCTCAGAAAAGGTTTAGGCATTTTAAGAAGGAAGTATTTCCATTGTCATATATGAATATGCAACACCATCATTTTTTTAAACAACACAGTAGTTTCATGAAATTTTCTAACACATACATGAATATACACATGGAGTATACATAGTTAGTAATACAGTAATGACAAAAGCCTTCATATTTGAAAGGAATATACTGACTACTCAGAAAGTTTGTTTATTCAATTAATTCTGTGAAAAACAATTCATTGGGACTAAAGTTGGATCAGAGCTTTCTACTACATGTGAAAAATAAATTAATGATGGATAATAACATTAAATATATAAAATAATCAGGCTTTAAAAGTAAAATATACACGTGTAGGGTTTTATAATTTTATGATGCATTTAAGAAAATAACATTCTAAATATGAAAAAGAAACAAATTAAAAAATTAATAATTTTGAATATATTAACATAAATCCATACTAGCAGACATTAAAAATATCACACAAAAATAAAAGAAGAATAAAGCTAGTGATAATATGTATTTTTAATCATATTAAAGGAAGCTTAGATAGAAAAATAATGCATGAATAAATCCCATTGGATATTTTGACAAAGAAATGTGAGCTTCCAAAGGAAAAATGCAAATTATTAATAAATATATTTAAAAATATTCAAACTATTCTGTTAATTGAAGAAATGCAAATTAGTGTGACTATCTAGTACAGTACTTCATTACAGATGATGTAGCCTGACTTAATGTTTGCATGAGTGTAGGGTACTATATGGACCGTTCTAGGATAGTAAGCTAACCATGTAAGTTAATTAGTAACTTTTTCTTTTTTGATTTTTTTTTGAGACAGGGTTTCTCGCCCCGCAATTAGTAACTTTTTAAAAAACCTTAAACACTAAAACATTTAAACTCAGAGTTGTACCTAGTTATCAAATAAATTTACTTAGTTATTAAATAATTTTACCCAAGGATATTACTAATACTAAATTTGTTGTACAAATAATAGTGAAAGATCTGGAATGTCTATGATTGTTACATTAGGCACCTGAATTATTATATTCAGAGGAGTAATATTTTTTTTCTTTTCTTCTTTTTTTTTGTTTTTGTTTTTGTTTTTTTTTTTTTTTTTTTGTTTTTTTTTGTTTTTTTTTGAGACAGGGTTTCTCTGTATAGCTCTGGCTGTCCTGTAACTCACTTTGTAGAACAGGCTGGCCTCGAACTCAGAAATCCGCCTGCCTCTGTATCCCGAGTGCTGGAATTAAAGGCGTGTGCCACCATGCCCGGCGAGGAGTAATAGTTATATTAACTGGGCACATATTCATAATACATTACATAATATACTATAAAATTAACCAAATAATGTTAAAACAAATTAATAAATTAAGTTTGAGAAAGATTAGATTGAAAAATAGTCAGGGTATTTTTGTTTAGCATTGCTGTTTCAAATTTGGGGAATGATTTTTTTTTTTTTAGTTTTGTATATTGTCATTATATGGTCACAAAATACCCACTATCCATTGAAAAGTAATTTATTCTAATATCTGAAGGAGGTGGCTAAAATCACAGACAGAACCAAGCTCTCTGTGCAACATGTTTTCCTACATATGCATACCTATTAGAAAGTTGAATTTATAAATTAATAACAGTAAGAAATTAACAATAACTTTTCATAAAATTGAACATGTAATAGGCTGCAATAAGGATTCTATCATCTATGTATCTATCCATCTAGCTACACATCATCTATCTATGTATCTATTTATGTTTCTATCATCTATCTCTCAATGATCTATCTTTCTATCTACCATATCTCTCTCCCTATCTCCTCTTCTATGTAAGATATCTTATTGTGCTATATTTTCCCTTATTCAGTCAGTAGTGAAGAGACTATTATAGAAAAGTTGCTAGAACGTCAATAGAGAGTTTCTCTAAAAGTGCTTAAGTCTAATTATTAAGATGAATACAAAGTAACTACCACATATTGGTGGTGTACACATGTGGAGATGTTAAGCCAAGGCATGATTCACATCCCAGGAGAAACAGAGCTAGTCTTGTCAAACTTCATCATGCTGACAAGATTGGTGTGAATTTACTACCTATGATCTACTTATACCGGAAAATTCTAGTTAACATTAGAATATGGTTGGTTTGACCTTAGATAACTGAACTACAGAAAATAAAACCATAGACAACAGTTGACTAACATATAATCTATTGAATAGTGAACATATTTTTAATAACTACAGAGAAAAGGGCAGATGTTATTGCTTTTTAAACTATATTAATAATAGATTTAAGAGGAAAATTATGTTTTCTCCAACCTGACTCCCTTCTTCTCCAACTTAAGTAATTAAACAAGAATATCAAAATTGCCCTTCCGCTCGACTCGAGACTCGAGCCCCGGGCTACCTTGCCAGCAGAGTCTTGCCCAACACCCGCAAGGGTCCACACGGGACTCCCCACGGGACCCTAAGACCTCTGGTGAGTGGACCACAGTGCCTGCCCCAATCCAATCGCGCGGAACTTGAGACTGCGGTACATAGGGAAGCAGGCTACCCGGGCCTGATCTGGGGCACAAGTCCCTTCCGCTCGACTCGAGACTCGAGCCCCGGGCTACCTTGCCAGCAGAGTCTTGCCCAACACCCGCAAGGGTCCACACGGGACTCCCCACGGGACCCTAAGACCTCTGGTGAGTGGATCACAGTGCCTGCCCCAATCCAATCGCGTGGAACTTGAGACTGCGGTA
This sequence comes from Mus musculus, assembly GCF_000001635.26. Lineage (NCBI taxonomy): Eukaryota > Metazoa > Chordata > Mammalia > Rodentia > Muridae > Mus > Mus musculus. The sequence continues at coordinate 64,200,057 of NC_000068.7, read as the reverse complement.
CATAGGGAAGCAGGCTACCCGGGCCTGATCTGGGGCACAAACCCCTTCCACTCCACTCGAGCCCCGGCTACCTTGCCAGCTGAGTCGCCTGACACCCGCAAGGGCCCACACAGGATTCCACACGTGATCCTAAGACCTCTAGTGAGTGGAACACAACTTCTGCCAGGAGTCTGGTTCGAACACCAGATATCTGGGTACCTGCCTTGCAAGAAGAGAGCTTGCCTGCAGAGAATACTCTGCCCACTGAAACTAAGGAGAGTGCTACCCTCCAGGTCTGCTCATAGAGGCTAACAGAGTCACCTGAAGAACAAGCTCTTAACAGTGACAACTAAAACAGCTAGCTTCAGAGATTACCAGATGGCGAAAGGCAAACGTAAGAATCCTACTAACAGAAATCAAGACCACTCACCATCATCAGAACGCAGCACTCCCACCCCACCTAGTCCTGGGCACCCCAACACAACCGAAAATCTAGACCCAGATTTAAAAACATTTCTCATGATGATGATAGAGGACATCAAGAAGGACTTTCATAAGTCACTTAAAGATTTACAGGAGAGCACTGCTAAAGAGTTACAGGCTCTTAAAGAAAAGCAGGAAAACACAGCCAAACAGGTGATGGAAATGAACAAAACCATACTAGAACTAAAAGGGGAAGTAGACACAATAAAGAAAACCCAAAGCGAGGCAACGCTGGAGATAGAAACCCTAGGAAAGAGATCTGGAACCATAGATGCGAGCATCAGCAACAGAATACAAGAAATGGAAGAGAGAATCTCAGGTGCAGAAGATTCCATAGAGAACATCGACACAACAGTCAAAGAAAATACAAAATGCAAAAGGATCCTAACTCAAAACATCCAGGTAATCCAGGACACAATGAGAAGACCAAACCTACGGATAATAGGAATTGATGAGAATGAAGATTTTCAACTTAAAGGGCCAGCTAATATCTTCAACAAAATAATAGAAGAAAACTTCCCAAACATAAAAAAAGAGATGCCCATGATCATACAAGAAGCATACAGAACTCCAAATAGACTGGACCAGAAAAGAAATTCCTCCCGACACATAATAATCAGAACAACAAATGCACTAAATAAAGATAGAATATTAAAAGCAGTAAGGGAGAAAGGTCAAGTAACATATAAAGGAAGGCCTATCAGAATTACACCAGACTTTTCACCAGAGACTATGAAAGCCAGAAGAGCCTGGACAGATGTTATACAGACACTAAGAGAACACAAATGCCAGCCCAGGCTACTATACCCGGCCAAACTCTCAATTACCATAGATGGAGAAACCAAAGTATTCCACGACAAAACCAAGTTCACACAATATCTTTCCACGAATCCAGCCCTTCAAAGGATAATAACAGAAAAGAAGCAATACAAGGACGGAAATCACGCCCTAGAACAACCAAGAAAGTAATCATTCAACAAACCAAAAAGAAGACAGCCACAAGAACAGAATGCCAACTCTAACAACAAAAATAAAAGGGAGCAACAATTACTTTTCCTTAATATCTCTTAATATCAATGGACTCAATTCCCCAATAAAAAGACATAGACTAACAGACTGGCTACACAAACAGGACCCAACATTCTGCTGCTTACAGGAAACCCATCTCAGGGAAAAAGACAGACACTACCTCAGAGTGAAAGGCTGGAAAACAATTTTCCAAGCAAATGGACTGAAGAAACAAGCTGGAGTAGCCATTTTAATATCGGATAAAATCGACTTCCAACCCAAAGTTATCAAAAAAGACAAGGAGGGACACTTCATACTCATCAAAGGTAAAATCCTCCAAGAGGAACTCTCAATTCTGAATATCTACGCACCAAATGCAAGGGCAGCCACATTCATTAGAGACACTTTAGTAAAGCTCAAAGCATACATTGCACCTCACACAATAATAGTGGGAGACTTCAACACACCACTTTCTTCAAAGGACAGATCGTGGAAACAGAAACTAAACAGGGACACAGTGAAACTAACAGAAGTTATGAAACAAATGGACCTGACAGATATCTACAGAACATTTTATCCTAAAACAAAAGGATATACCTTCTTCTCAGCACCTCACGGGACCTTCTCCAAAATTGACCATATAATTGGTCACAAAACAGGCCTCAATAGATACAAAAATATTGAAATTGTCCCATGTATCCTATCAGACCACCATGGCCTAAGACTGATCTTCAATAACAACATAAATAATGGAAAGCCAACATTCACGTGGAAACTGAATAACACTCTTCTCAATGATACCTTGGTCAAGGAAGGAATAAAGAAAGAAATTAAAGACTTTTTAGAGTTTAATGAAAATGAAGCCACAACGTACCCAAACCTATGGGACACAATGAAAGCATTTCTAAGAGGGAAACTCATAGCGCTGAGTGCCTCCAAGAAGAAACGGGAGACAGCACATACTAGCAGCTTGACAACACATCTAAAAGCCCTAGAAAAAAAGGAAGCAAATTCACCCAAGAGGAGTAGACGGCAGGAAATAATCAAACTCAGGGGTGAAATCAACCAAGTGGAAACAAGAAGAACTATTCAAAGAATTAACCAAAGGAGGAGTTGGTTCTTTGAGAAAATCAACAAGATAGATAAACCCTTAGCTAGACTCACTAAAGGGCACAGGGACAAAATCCTAATTAACAAAATCAGAAATGAAAAGGGAGACATAACAACAGAACCTGAAGAAATCCAAAACACCATCAGATCCTTCTACAAAAGGCTATACTCAACAAAACTGGAAAACCTGGACGAAATGGACAAATTTCTGGACAGATACCAGGTACCAAAGTTGAATCAGGATCAAGTTGACCATCTAAACAGTCCCATATCACCTAAAGAAATAGAAGCAGTTATTAATAGTCTCCCAACCAAAAAAAGCCCAGGACCAGATGGGTTTAGTGCAGAGTTCTATCAGACCTTCAAAGAAGATCTAATTCCAATTCTGCACAAACTATTTCACAAAATAGAAGTAGAAGGTACTCTACCCAACTCATTTTATGAAGCCACTATTACTCTGATACCTAAACCACAGAAAGATCCAACAAAGATAGAGAACTTCAGACCAATTTCTCTTATGAATATCGATGCAAAAATCCTCAATAAAATTCTCGCTAACCGAATCCAAGAACACATTAAAGCAATCATCCATCCTGACCAAGTAGGTTTTATTCCAGGGATGCAGGGATGGTTTAATATACGAAAATCCATCAATGTAATCCATTATATAAACAAACTCAAAGACAAAAACCACATGATCATCTCGTTAGATGCAGAAAAAGCATTTGACAAGATCCAACACCCATTCATGATAAAAGTTTTGGAAAGTTCAGGAATTCAAGGCCCATACCTAAACATGATAAAAGCAATCTACAGCAAACCAGTAGCCAACATCAAAGTAAATGGAGAGAAGCTGGAAGCAATCCCACTAAAATCAGGGACTAGACAAGGCTGCCCACTTTCTCCCTACCTTTTCAACATAGTACTTGAAGTATTAGCCAGAGCAATTCGACAACAAAAGGAGATCAAGGGGATACAAATTGGAAAAGAGGAAGTCAAAATATCACTTTTTGCAGATGATATGATAGTATATATAAGTGACCCTAAAAATTCTACCAGAGAACTCCTAAACCTGATAAACAGCTTCGGTGAAGTAGCTGGATATAAAATAAACTCAAACAAGTCAATGGCCTTTCTCTATACAAAGAATAAACAGGCTGAGAAAGAAATTAGGGAAACAACACCCTTCTCAATAGTCACAAATAATATAAAATATCTTGGCGTGACTCTAACTAAAGAGGTGAAAGATCTGTATGATAAAAACTTCAAATCTCTGAAGAAAGAAATTAAAGAAGATCTCAGAAGATGGAAAGATCTCCCATGCTCATGGATTGGCAGGATCAACATTGTAAAAATGGCTATCTTGCCAAAAGCAATCTACAGATTCAATGCAATCCCCATCAAAATTCCAACTCAATTCTTCAACGAATTGGAAGGAGCAATTTGCAAATTTGTCTGGAATAACAAAAAACCTAGGATAGCAAAAAGTCTTCTCAAGGATAAAAGAACTTCTGGCGGAATCACCATGCCAGACCTAAAGCTTTACTACAGAGCAATTGTGATAAAAACTGCATGGTACTGGTATAGAGACAGACAAGTAGACCAATGGAATAGAATTGAAGATCCAGAAATGAACCCACACACCTATGGTCACTTGATCTTCGACAAGGGAGCTAAAACCATCCAGTGGAAGAAAGACAGCATTTTCAACAATTGGTGCTGGCACAACTGGTTGTTATCGTGTAGAAGAATGCGAATCGATCCATACTTATCTCCTTGTACTAAGGTCAAATCTAAGTGGATCAAGGAACTTCACATAAAACCAGAGACACTGAAACTTATAGAGGAGAAAGTGGGGAAAAGCCTTGAAGATATGGGCACAGGGGAAAAATTCCTGAACAGAACAGCAATGGCTTGTGCTGTAAGATCGAGAATCGACAAATGGGACCTAATGAAACTCCAAAGTTTCTGCAAGGCAAAAGACACCGTCAATAAGACAAAAAGACCACCAACAGATTGGGAAAGGATCTTTACCTATCCTAAATCAGATAGGGGACTAATATCCAACATATATAAAGAACTCAAGAAGGTGGACTTCAGAAAATCAAATAACCCCATTAAAAAATGGGGCTCAGAACTGAACAAAGAATTCTCACCCGAGGAATACCGAATGGCAGAGAAGCACTTGAAAAAATGTTCAACATCCTTAATCATCAGGGAAATGCAAATCAAAACAACCCTGAGATTCCACCTCACACCAGTCAGAATGGCTAAGATCAAAAATTCAGGTGACAGCAGATGCTGGCGAGGATGTGGAGAAAGAGGAACACTCCTCCATTGTTGGTGGGAGTGCAGGCTTGTACAACCACTCTGGAAATCAGTCTGGCGGTTCCTCAGAAAACTGGACATAGTACTACCGGAGGATCCAGCAATACCTCTCCTGGGCATATATCCAGAAGATGCCCCAACAGGTAAGAAGGACACATGCTCCACTATGTTCATAGCAGCCTTATTTATAATAGCCAGAACCTGGAAAGAACCTAGATGCCCCTCAACAGAGGAATGGATACAGAAAATGTGGTACATCTACACAATGGAGTACTACTCAGCTATTAAAAAGAATGAATTTATGAAATTCCTAGCCAAATGGATGGACCTGGAGGGCATCATCCTGAGTGAGGTAACACATTCACAAAGAAACTCACACAATATGTATTCACTGATAAGTGGATATTAGCCCCAAACCTAGGATACCCAAGATATAAGATATAATTTGCTAAACACATGAAACTCAAGGAGAATGAAGACTGAAGTGTGGACACTATGCCCCTCCTTAGATTTGGGAACAAAACACCCATGGAAGGAGTTACAGAGACGGAGTTTGGAGCTGAGATGAAAGGATGGACCATGTAGAGACTGCCATAGCCAGGGATCCACCCCATAATCAGCATCCAAACGCTGACACCATTGCATACACTAGCAAGATTTTATTGAAAGGACGCAGATGTAGCTGTCTCTTGTGAGACTATGCCGGGGCCCAGCAAACACAGAATTGGATGCTCACAGTCAGCTAATGGATGGATCATAGGGCTCCCAATGGAGGAGCTAGAGAAAGTAGCCAAGGAGCTAAAGGGATCTGCAACCCTATAGGTGGAACAACATTATGAGCTAACCAGTACCCCGGAGCTCTTGACTCTAGCTGCATATATATCAAAAGATGGCCTAGTCGGCCATCACTGGAAAGAGAGGCCTATTGGACTTGCAAACTTTATATGCCCCAGTACAGGGGAATACCAGGGCCAAAAAGGGGGAGTGGGTGGGCAGGGGAGTGGGGGTGGGTGGATATGGGGGACTTTTGGTATAGCATTGGAAATGTAAATGAGTTAAATACCTAATAAAAAATGGGAAAAAAAATTACACTTAGAAAAAAAAAAAAAAAAAAAAAAAAGAATATCAAAATTACATAGAGATCTCTGTCCCAAGGATGTAGCCTATATCCCAAGCTCATATAAGCTTAGCCAAATCCACACAGTTACAATTGATAGATTCATAGCAATGAAAAAAATTAATGCACCATAGGCAGGATTCTAGTTACAGTGACCTACCTCATACAATGGCTTCCAGATATTGTTACATTTTCTTGTTTCAATGCTTTAGCAATGGGACACTACTATACCAAATTGAGAATGACAGTATCAGGTGAGTTCAACTCCAAAGGGAAATTCTTCAAGGAGATAAGAACTGAGTGCATAAAGTCAGCATAAATGAGTCCAGGTTGAATTGTGTTTAGGTATCTATTTTAGCCTTAGCCTAGATTCTGCTGCTATTAGATGTGCAGTTCCTCCATGTGTGGTAGCTCATGGACACATGATATACTTATTCTCACAATGCTTCTCTCCTACATGTTTCATGTCAATTTACATTCAAGTGCTTTTTTGTCTTTTGAAGTTATTTCAATAACCCCTACACCTTTTTAGGGTCTGGTTCTGGTTAGCAGAGTGTTTTACATTGAGACTCTCTGGTTGAAATTAAGCCTCCATTTTATTTTCTTTGCCTTTGTGTCATTAGGTCCACAAATATCTAGCACTGAAATTTTAGAGATGCATGCCTGCTCATATGAAACTAGCCATTCTTAGTAAAATAGTCACTGAGAAATTAGCATGGCACCAAAACACTTAGAAAAATGAATCAGGATGGTCACTATCTACCATAAAACTTTGTGTCCCTTTTTATATGCATAGGAAGGGGACAAATACTGAGAAAATTCTAATAATAACAATTGACCATATCCTAATGGTTGTCCCATTCCACAAATAACATGAGATTTCCCTGTTGCTTTGGATTTCCCATTGCGCATAGTGTATACAATATTTTTTTACGTTTTCTTCTCGTTTCTTTTTCATTATGGGATCTCAGACAAACCTAGTGATGAATAAGACAAATAAAAGCTTTATCTCACCTATATGGCAAAGGATTTGAGGTGCCAGTGTCCAACACAAGATTTTCAGGTTTGTTCCTCATATATTAGGATAGCTTTTCAATTCTATTAATGCTTATGTAAATAATCTTGTCACATGCAACAATCAGTCAACTCATTGTTCATTTATTCCGTGTGACTCTAGTAAGAATATACAAACTTACTGGAAAGCAAAATGTTCTGTTACTCAGTTTATTTTTGTCTGAAAATGTGGTAAGCTGTTGTGATTCATGTGGAGATTTCAACTTGTGTTTTGGTCTCAGGAAGATAATTAACAAGTCCTAAAGGTTGGCTATTGTGTTGCTCTGCTACGTGAGCCCAGGGGATTGCACTTGGCTTGTTCATTCTTTCTCTTTCCACTTCTAGAGCATTATAATCTAAATTGCATCCAACCTTTTGCACATTTGTCCTGAGTTCATTTTCTTGTAGCTACAGTATAACACATTTGATGTCAGATCTGTACATTCTAATTACACAGAACCAAAAGCAGACAAGCCCCTGTGTGCTTATGAGCCAAACGCAACCAAATGTTTCCACTTGTGAACCTAAGATTACTGGAGAATTTCAAATATTTCTGTAGTCGTGCATTCAGAATCAAGACATTTATAAATTTATAAAGCTGTGATGAAATGTTTTTATATGTACTTTCAGGTCTTGTTTTAACCATTTCTTAGAATGTTTTCAGATCAACCCTGTTACTTGGTCTTGTTCCAAGAAACTGACTAGCAATAAAATTAAACTGACTGGTCCAATTTTATTTTCTCAAACTAAAAAATTTCACGATGCAGAAAACTCCAAAAGGAGTCTCTTTTCAACCCCCTCTCTGCCCGTGTTCTTGACTCCATCTCTCTCACTTTAAAGTCCATTTTAATCCTCTAAACCCTTATTCTGAAAATAAGACAAAAATTTATGTGGCAAAAGTATATATTTGCTCAGATATTTTGGAATAAAAACAAACCTGGCACTGATTTATGGAATTCTTTGTGTTTTGACATGATGAACGGTGAAAAGCTTTCTTTGGCTAAAAATAACGACGCTCATACCTAAAAGAGCATCTGGACTCCATTCTCAGAACTGTAGGACTTTGCAAAAACGCAAGCTGTGACCCTAGTGACCAGTTAGTCAACCCATGGTAGATTTACTTCTTTTCCTCACAGATTCTTTTAAATAACTTACTTGTTTTGCTTTTGAACACTTAATATTGGTATCTGAAGTTGCTGTTTTATAAGTCATATTTTCACTACAGAACTACAGATATTTTTACATAACTAAGTCTATATAAAATGTATTTTTGATAGTAATGGTGTGTACAGGAAGAGAGGAATGGAGACTGTGTTTACCAAGGACAAAGAGTTTTGCCTCCCTGTGCCTAAGTCCTTCTGTTACATAGTGTCCATGATGTTTCCATCTTATGCCAGTGTGTTGGTAGGAGAAGCTAGTGGGGTTGTATAGATATGTAATATAATGCATCGTTCTCATGTGTGCACTTTGTATTGCTGAAGATGTATACGAAGGTTGAGGAACATAGCATTTCATCAGTATATCTGGGGCTCAAGTCAACTGGAAAGGAGATACATGGGTACCAAACAATAGACTTCAAAGTCTATACATCACTGTTTCACAGCTTTCTGAATGCTGTAACCCTTTAGTCTGAATGATGCAGGGACCCCTCCCCCCACGACCATAAAATTATTTCATTGCTACTTCATACTGTAGTACTGCTACTGTTATGCATCATGAAATAAATATTTGATATACAGGATATCTCCTATGTTACCCCTGTAGAAGTGTTGTTTGACATACACACCCCAAAGGGGTTGCTACCCACAGGTTGAGTACTGCAGTTATACAGTATGCCATACCTCTTTTCTGGTGAGATTTTATTGAGAAACATGGAGTATTCTAAATTTCATTATTAAAATATGAGTAAATTGTCACATTTTATACCTTAAATTTATGGTCTAATTAAGTAACTAAGTGGTGAGCGAGCATAACATTACACATAGAGGAGAAAAATAAAGTCATTCTACCAGTTCCATACAACAGTCACACAGGAAGACCTGGGTAGTTTTCCTGATTTATAGAGACCCTGAGTGTATGGGCAATTTGGGGAATGCTTTTTTGATGAGAATTTAAGTAGCTAAATTGGGGCCTTTGGCATTTTTAGCAACCACTTATGGGAGGAAACAAATTAAATTATTGTTGACAGGCTTTGGACTATCTTTCTGAAAACTATTTTTTAAATTATTTTTCACATTCAAATAATTTTCCATTATTATCATATAAATAATTGGACTGGTGACATGGCACAGTGGATAAAAGTACTTGATACCGAGCCTAATGACCGGAATTTAACCTCTAGAATATATATGGTAGATGGACAGATTTGAAGAGTTGTTCTCTGACCTCTACATGAATGCCATCTACACTCACAAACACACACACACACAATGTAATGCAAAACCATTGTTGGTAAAATAAATAGAATGCAACTTAATATATAAAGTCCAAAAGCCAATGATTATCTTAGTAACAAATTATGTTCTAGTCCTCATTTTTTATTAAATTAAATATTTTCTTTTTTTTTTTCGTTTTGTTTTTTACATTTATTAATCATGGCTTCTTTTTTCCCATTTTTTATTAGGTATTTAGCTCATTTACATTTCCAATGCTATACCAAAAGTCCCCCATACCCACCCACCCCCACTCCCCTACCCACCCACTCCCCCTTTTTGGCCCTGGCGTTCCCCTGTACTGGGGCATATAAAGTTTGTGTGTCCAATGGGCCTCTCTTTCCAGTGATGGCCGACTAGGCCATCTTTTGATACATATGCAGCTAGAGTCAAGAGCTCCGGGGTACTGGTTAGTTCATAATGTTGTTCCACCTATAGGGTTGCAGATCCCTTTAGCTCCTTGGGTATTTTCTCTAGCTCCTCCATTGGGAGCCCTGTGATCCATCCATTAGCTGACTGTGAGCATCCACTTCTGTGTTTGCTAGGCCCCGGCATAGTCTCACAAGAGACAGCTACATCTGGGTCCTTTCCATAAAATCTTGCGAGTGTATGCAATGGTGTCAGCGTTTGGATGCTGATTATGGGGTGGATCCCTGGATATGGCAGTCTCTACATGGTCCATCCTTTCATCTCAGCTCCAAACTTTGTCTCTGTAACTCCTTCCATGGGTGTTTTGTTCCCACTTCTAAGGAGGGGCATAGTGTCCACACTTCAGTCTTCATTTTTCTTGAGTTTCATGTGCTTAGCAAATTGTATCTTATATCTTGGGTATCCTAGGTTTGGGGCTAATATCCACTTATCAGTGAGTACATATTGTGTGAGTTCCTTTGTGAATGTGTTACCTCACTCAGGATGATGCCCTCCAGGTCCATCCATTTTCTTTATTTACATTTCAAATGCTATCTGCTTTCCTTGTTTCCTCTCCAAAATCCCCCTATCCCATCCTCAATCCCATGCTCACCAACCCACCCATTCCTGCTTCCCTGCCCTGGTCATTCACCTACACTGGGGCATTGAGCCTTCACAGGACCAAGGGTCTCTCCTCCCATGGATGTCTGACAAGGCCATCCTCTGCTACATATACAGCTGGAGCCATGGGTCCCTCCATGAGTACTCTTTGGTTGGTGGTTTAGTCCCTGGGAGTTCTGGGGGTACTGGTTGGTTCATATTGTTGTTCCTCTTATTGAGCTGCAAACCCGTTCAGCAACTTGGGTCCTTTCTCTAGCTCCTCAATTGGGAACCCTGTGCTGAGTCCATTGCCTGGCTGTGATCATCCAATTCTGTAGTTGTTAGGCACTGGCAGAACCTCTCAGAAGACAGCTATATCAGGCTCCTGTCAGCAAGCACTTGTTGGCATCCACAATAGTGTCTGGGTTTGGTAGCTGTATATAGGATGCATACCCAGGAGAGACAGTCTCTGGATGGACTTTCCTTCAGTTTCTGCTCTATATTTTGTCTTTGTATTTGCTCCCATGGGTATTTTGATCACCCTTCTAAGAAGGATGAAAGTATTCACTTTGGTCTTCCTTCTTGAGCTTCATGTGTTCTGTGAATTGTACCTTCTGAACTTCTGGGCTTATACCACTTATTAGTGAGTGCATACTATGTGTGTTCTTTTGTGATTGGGTTACCCCACTCAGGATGATATCCTCCAGATCCATCCATTTGCATAAGAATTTCATGAATTTGTTGTTTTTAATAGCAAGTAGTACTCCATTGTGTAAATGTACAACATTTTCTGTATCCATTCCTCTGTTGAGGGACATCTAGATTTTTCCCAGCTTCTGGCTGTTATAAATAAGGCTGCTATGAACATGGTGGAGCACGTGTCTTTAATATATGTTGGAGCATCATCTGGGTATATGCCAAAAAGTGATATAGCTGAGTTCTCAGGCAGTAATATGTCCAGTTTTCTGAGGAACTGCCAAACTGATTTCCAGAGTGGTTGTACCAGCTTGCTATCCCATAAGCAATGGAGGAGTGTTCCTTTTTCTCTACATCTTCACCAGCATCTGCTGTCACCTGACCTTTTGATCTTAGTCATTCTGATTGGTGTGAGGTAGAATCTCAGGGTTGTTTTGATTTGTATTTCCCTAATGACTAAGAATGTTGAACATGTTTTTAAGTGCTTCTCAGCCAGAGAATTCTTTGTTTAGCTCTGTTCCTAGTTTTTAAAATAGGGTTATTTGGTTCTCTAGAGTCTAACTTGTTGAGTTCTTTGTATATATTGGATATTAGCCCACTATCGGATGTAGGATTGGCAAAGATCTTTTCCCAAACTGTTGATTCCCTTTTTGTCTTATTGACAGTGTTCTTTACTTTACAGAAACTTTGCAATTTTATGAGGTCCCATTTGTCAATTCTTGATCTTACAGCACAAGTCATTCGTATTCTGATCAGGAATTTTTCCCCTGTGCCCATATGGTCGAGGCTCTTCCCCACTTTCTCCTCTATAAGTTTCAGTTTTTAAGTCTCTGGTTTTATGTGGAGGTCCTTGATCCACTTGAACTTGAGGTTTGTACAAGGAGATAAGAATGGATCACTTTGCATTCTTCTAAATGCTAACCATCAGTTGAACAAGCACCATTTGTTGAAAATGCTGTCTTTTTTCCACTGGATGGTTTTATCTCCTTTGTCAAAGATCATAGGTGTATGGGTTCATTTCTGGATCTTAAATTCTATTCCATTGCTCTGCCTGCCTGTCATTGAACCAATATCATACAGTACCACTAAACACCAGAATTTAAATGTAAAATCTCAGTTACATAATTGTCTAATGTATTTATATACACCAAAATGACAGGCATGTCTGTTTGGAATTAAAAATTCTCTCCATTTCTGAAAAGACTGTCCTAAGAAAATGAGAGAACAATCAGAGAAGGAGAGACTGGAGTGCTTTTGTGGCTAGATAAGCAAAATCAAGATTGATTACAAATGCCTTCCTTACCTGTATATACATTATATGTACATTATCAGCTTTATTGCATAAAGAAATAGTTGGACATGGGTCAACCAGAATCCTAGCATGTATATGGTGAGATGGAGAAGGGAAACATCCCCCAAAGCTTGCAAGCCACCAAGCTTAGCAAACAAAAGAGCATGTCTCAAACAAGATAGAAGGCAAGAACTCACATATAAGGTAGTGTTTTGATCTTCACACACATACCATGGCCCATGTCATGCATGCATTTATAAACACATGCATGCACACAGACTATATACATGGAAAAAGAAAGAAAATGTAAATGAAAAGAAATATAACATTCCTAAAAACAGTAAGAGATTTTTTAATCCTTAAAGAACTTATAGTTAAGAAAAGAAAATAAATTATACTTACAGAATAAATTTAAGTGATTTGAGTAATTCAGTTATTAGGGCCTAGCATTTGCAGGCTCTAAATTCAATCATTAGTGAGTACTTATTACAATCTATCTCTAATTCAGACTGAAGGTCCTGGAATGAACACAATAGGAAAGTCATGCTTTCTATAGTGAGTTGAACTGTGTGTCCCAAACCCAAAGGCCATCTTGAATACATACACAGAATTATTAAAATATGGCTATTTACATAAATAATTAGGGAAAGAATATCAAAATGAAGTAAACTTAGATCAGGGTAACATCTAGAATATGAAGGCAAAGTCAGACACTAGAATTTGAACTATCAAACTGAAGGAAGCAAAGGGTTAGAGCAGTGAGCAGAACCTCTAAGAGAAAATAGAATTTACTTTTTTTTTTCATATCCACCATGAAACATTTCTGTTGACACCTTGATTTTAACTCTCACAATATGTTTATTTTATTTTAAGACATCTAATTTGAGATAGTTTGTATATAAGGGCCAGGAAAAAAAATATCTTTTTCTTTGTAGACCTTGATTCTAGTGTTGGGGAAAAAACAAACGATAAATAAGTAAAATGCACAGTATCTGCAATGGTGACATTGACTTTAAAGATAGATTCAGTATAAAGGAGGCAGAGGAAAGGAAAGTAGTCTTGTTGAAAGGCACTCCAAATTAGAGTTATACATCAAAACACGTGAGATTGGGCTTCAGTAATGAGGAGTGCCTCGTAAAAGGCAGGCACTTAAGTGTATGCATTCAAAAAGGGTCAAAATAAAGGTAGGAAGTAAACCATACAAAAGATTTCAAAAAGATAATACTGAGGCTTAAACAATTTTAAGCATGAATTCTATGTGTAAAGCCCATTATGAGGAGAAGGATTTTGCTGGAAGACATATTTTGTATCAAATATTGCCAAACACCATCCAGATTAGTGGAAAATGTGTAGTTTATTGGAAATGTTTTCATGCTTGAACCACTTTGATGGTAAACATTGTTTGTCAACTTACTAGGATCTAGAGACACCCAGGAGGCAAGGCTCCGGGTAAATATGAGAAGTTATCCAGATTTTGCTAACCTCTGATGATACATTTAAGAGAGTATTGTGATTGTGTTAATTAAAATGGGGATATCTAGTTTAGTCTTCAGCAGCACTGAATGGCTGTGTAAACTTTCATTGTTCTCTGGTTCTTGGCCACAGATACAATGTATCTTCAAGATTCTGCCATCAGGGCTTTTCAAACATCATCACTCTCAAACTGAGTGAAGAAAACCCCTCTTTATCCCCCACATTGCTTTTTGTTGTGGCATTTTTTCATAGGGATAAGAAACAAAAGCAGAAAATTGGAGCTAGAAATGGTGATATAGCTATAATGAACCCGACTACATGGGTCCTAAGCTTTTGGACATTGTAGAAAATGTAGGATGCCTGGAATTTTAGGTTAGAAAAAAAATCTGTAAAACTGTCATCAGAGCTTAATGGACCATTCTGTTGAGAATTTCAGAATGCTGAAAGAAACATGTCTAGTGCAGATCTGGCTTTGGCAATCTCAGAGGGGAACAAAGACTCTATTAGGAACCGTGATGGGTCCATTCCAGTAACATTTTGACCAAGACTCTGACTTCATTCTGCTTACAGAATTTGAGTGAGGATGATTTTAAAAGAAATTGACTAATGTGTTAAGTAGAAGAAATTGCTAAGCAGAATGACATTTGTATGTGATATGGCTACATTTTACTGAATTCATTCATATTTATAGTGTGAGAAAGCAAAATGATAAGGCTGGATGGCTAAATGGGGCAATCCAGTAAGAGGACAAGGGTCTCAAAAGCAGGTGAAAGAGTCAGGAACACCTTCACTTCCATGGTTAGGAGTCCCACACGAACACCAAGCTACACAACCATAACATATGCAGAGAACCTAGGTCAGACCCTTACAGGCTCCATGAGTCTCACGTTAGTCTTTGTAGGCCCCTATGAGCCTTGCTTAGTTGATTCTTTGGGTCATGTTTTCCTGGTGTCCTGGTTTCCCTTGATCCCTCTGGCTCCTAACATCCTTCTTTCCCTTCTTCCTGCCCATTCCTCTCCTAATGTTTGGCTATAGGTCTCTGTACCAGCTCCCATCAGTTGCTGCATGAAGCCTCTCTGGTGATAATTGTTCAGGGCTCCAATCTATGAGTAGAGCAGAATATCATTAGGAATCATTTCACGACTTTTTTTTTTTTTTTTTTTTTTTTTTGCCAGTCATGTTTGTTTCTATCCTAGATTCCTGGTCTATCCACCCTCTGCTTCCTGACCTCCTGGAAAGTAGCATGGGCTTTCTCTCATGGCATGAGCCTCAAGTTGGACTAGTTTTTGGTTGACCACTCTCACAAATTTTGTGCCACAATTGCCTGAGCATATCTTGCAGATAGGAAAATAAACGGTCTTACTGCTGGGTTGATTGATCAGTCTTATCACTAGAAGCCTTGCTTGGTTACAGAAGATGGCCAGTTCAAGCTCCATATCATCACATTGGAATGGCATAAAAACAGATTGGTTGATCAATGGAATAAGACCTTAGCATAAAGGACACACACAAGGACAGCAGAGTTTTGCTAAGGAACAATTACAAATGGGGAACAATTGGGGAAGAAAGTGTCTTCAACAAACAGTACTGCTCTGTCTGTATGTCTGCATTTAGAATAATGCAAATAAATCCCTTTCACCCTACACAAACCTCAAGTCCAAGTGGAGCAAAGATATCAAGGTAGAAGTTAGATACACTGAACATGATAATAGACAAAGTGGGGAATAGCCTTGAACTCATTGGCACAGGAGCTGTCATCCTCAACAGAACGCCAATATCCCTGGTACTAATAACAACAATTAATATCACAAAAATCACACATCATAGATCAGGGAGGTGGTGATCAAAAAAATAAAATAAATAAATATGAAAATTCATAATTAAACTCATTACTTTGTATGCTAATTAAAATGTACATCATATAGCATTATATTTGGCTTCGTTCCAGGAATGCAAAGATGGTTCAACAAACATAACAAATGTGATGTAGGATATACATAAAATTAAGAACAAAATAATATGATCATCTCAGTAAATGTTACTAGACCCCCCCTTTTTTTGCAAAAACATCTTTTTTTTTTTCATGATAAAAGGCCTAAAGAAGTTAAGAATAATTGTGGTCATCTACAACAAATGTACACCCAACATTATAATGAGTTGGGGGAAAAACTGAAAGAAGTAAAATCAGTAATAAGAAGAATATATTAATTCCCCCAACTTTTATTTAATACAAAATTAAAGTTTTAGTTGAGGCAATGACATTAAAAGATATAAATATGATACAAAAGAGAAAAAAAGTTTAAATTGATATTATTTGCAGACAATATGCTTCTATGTTTAAACAGGTCTAAGTACTGTTCCAGGAAATGAACCTGTATTTTAAATAGTTTAAGCAAAGTAGCAGGATACAAATATCAACATGAAAACATCTTAGCATATATATGTACCAATAAGTGGCAGTCCAAGAACAAAATAAGGAAATTAGTCGCATTCACAGAAGCCTCACAAAATAAGTACAAATAAGTATAATCACAGAGGTGAAAAGCATCTATAATGAGAAGTTTTCAACACTGCAGAATAAATCTGAAAATCTCTAAACAAAAGCATCTCTAATGCACACAGACTAGCACATTTACATTGTGACATTGTGACAATTGCTACATTACAAAAGGAAATCTGCAATTTGATGTAAGCCTTATGGTGATTCTAGTAACAGTCTTCATATAATTATTCAAAATATCTTAAAATGAATGGCAAAGCACCAAAGTTCTGAAAGAGCAAATGAGAAGAAAACGGGGGTGGGGGCGTGAGGGAGAGCAATTTGGAATATATTGGGATCTCAGATTCTGCATTATACTAAAGTGCAAAGTGATATTAGGAAAATAGCATGGTACTAGCACAAAAGCCGCAATGATCAAAAGGAAGAGCATAAAGGATCTGTATATAATTCTATACAGCTATATTCCCAACCCCAAAAACAATAACAACAAAACAATAAACTAAAACAACAACAACAACAACAGCAACAAAACCCCAAACCTAAAAGATTATAATAGAGTAGAAGAAAGAATTCCAAATAAATCCAGTCATATTAGTAAGTTTCAATACTTTGCCTAAAAAATATGTTGCAGAAAAGACACTCTTATAAAATGTATTTTGAAAACTAGACATTTACATGATATAGACTGTAACTAGATCACTATCTCTCACTCTGTACAAGAGTTAATTACAAATGCATCAAATAGTTTAAGGCAAAAATCCCTGAAAATTAGAAACTGTAGAGAAATCAAAGGAATAACTTTCTAAATATGAATTCAGTTACTCAGTAAGACCAAGAACTGACCAGTGGGATGGCATGAAATTTCAAAAGCTTCAATACAGCAAAATATACAACAACCAGAATTAAAAAAAAAAAAAAAAAGAAAGGAGAGACTATAAAGTGGAGAAAATCTTTTTCAGCTATTAATGTGGCTATAAAATAGATAAAAGAACTAAACAGTATAAAATATATAAAGAACTATTATAAATACTAAAGTAGAAGAAAATCCAACCAATAAGTGGGAAATAGGCTGAATGAATGGTAATTTTAAAAAAGATATAAAAATAGCCAATAAATATATTTATAAAGCTGAAGAGAGAAATTCAAATTAAAGCTAAAATAGGGTCCCATCTCACACAATTCAAAATTATTATTGTCAAGACAGCAAGCAATAAGCAGTATCTTGGATGTCATGGTGAGAGAACATGGCAGCTTTCTTTTATACACTTAGTGGATTGTATGCGAGAGTGAGAGGAGATGAGGAGGACCTCATCCTATTGTCTTATTCTTAGCATATAGGATGTGATGGTGAGGGAAGACAGGGAGGACCCCTATATACTCTTTGTGAGTAGGATGCAAGGGTGAGGGGAGATGGGGAGGGGCCCCCTATACATGCTCAGTTGGTAAGAAACATAATGAAAGGAGATGGGGAGCCCCAGCACACATTCTTAATGGGTTTCAGGCAAGGCTAATAAGAGGCTGTGAGGAGCCCTTATACACATATATGATACTAGGAGACTCGGTACTCTCAGTGGATGTGATGCATTGATAAGTAGGGATAAGGAGGACGTTTATTAGTTGCAGAGCTAGTACAAACCAGTATAGTGCTTCCTCAAACAATAACAAATAGAAATTGCACAGGATCTGATATCACCAGTAACATTCTAGAGTCTATATGCAAAGGTACCATTTCAGAATACTCTTCCCCAGTTTCTGAGTTTTATAATTTTTCTCTTCTCTGGGATATCTAAAGCCTTGGGGAAGGGGAGTGGTATAGATTTCAGGTTAATGTGGAATCTTACCACAATCAATTATTCTCTGCCCCTCAGGAAGTTCTGAGTCTCTGTATTAACTGCTGACCACTGGACAAAATTCTTCTGGTGGAGGCTGAGTGTTATACTAACACGTGGGTACAAAATAATCAACAGACAGTTTGACATTTAGCAAAACAACAATAGTAGATACTCCCTTAGGGCCTATGATTTCCTCATCCATGGGTTCTTGCCAAGACCAGTCAGAAATCAAAAATCTGTACAAAACCGAAACCAATACCATTTTATTACTCACCAGAGAAGGGCTCATGGGGCCCAACTCCTAACATAAGGTCAATGGGCAGTTAAAGAGTACTGAAGGAAAGGCTGCCATTTTCTCAGTAGAAAATACACTGATAAATTGACCATGTTTCTGTAAACTGTGCTTATGATACTATAAGCAACCTTAGTCAAACTCATTGAGCCCAGGGGGAGAAAAGGGTATCAAAATGTGACAGTGATGAGAGGAACAGGTTTCAGTGGAGGATGAAATGTCTCAAACTTGATTTATGCTTATGTGAAATTGTCAAAGAATATAAAGGAACAGTTATGAATGTGTTAAAAAATTCTAAGGTCAATTCTTAGACGGCACAAGAATCAACTGAATAAAAAAAGAAAGATGAGTCAGGTTGTGAAAGAGAAATACCATATACTAAAATACTAAATACTAAGTACTAAGGAAAACCCAAGCTGAAATGAAGCTGGAAATGAGAATTTCAATATAAGTCAAATAAAAACTCAGTAGGAAAGCTCACTAACAGAATTCATGAAGGGAAGGGCAGAATATCAGGGCATGGAAACGAAGCAGAGGAAATGAGTCATTCAGTCAAAGCAAATGATGAATTGCAAAGAAGAGAAGCACATGAACAGAAAGCATGTTCTCTTTGGGAGACCAGAAAAACATCTATGAATTTCCTAGAAGAATTCTATGCCAATTCTTTAAATTTCCCAACTCAAAGAAAAGACATACCCATTCTGGACAGACACCAAAAGAGACAGGATCAGGAAATAAACAACCCCTCATATTATATTATAGATATAATACTAAATGTACAAAGAAAGAGACAGGATCAGGAAATAAACAACCCCTCATATTATATTATAGATATAATACTAAATGTACAAAGAAGGTTATTGAAAGGTGCAGGAGAGATAAACCAAATCATAAAATCATAAAATGTCAGAGTACAGTGTTTTGTTTTGTTTTCTGGTTTTTTGAGGGTCCCCCCCCCAATGAAAATGTAAGCAGTAATTCTCTCTCGACCTGTGAGTTGTGATCCCTCTGAGTGGTCACTTACCAGCTAGTTACACTGCCATTCATAACAGTAGCAAAATTACAGTTATGAAGTAGCAATGAAATAATCTTATGGTGGCGGTTCACCACAACATGAAGAACTGTTTTAATGAGTCGCAGCACTGGGAAGGTTGAGAACCACTGGCTAAAAGTGTTAGAGTGATATGTTTCACATCCTGAAAAACAGCATATGCCAACTCTGGCAGGGAACTATACCCATAAAACTGTTATAACAGGAGGAGAAACAAAAAATTTCAGTGATAAGATGAGGTTAAAGGAATTTATGAATACCAAGCCAGACCTTCCACGGATAGTGGAAGTAATTCTTGGAACTTAAGAGTAGTATAAACATAACCAAAAGGTTACAAGGGAAAAATAAACAAATCTAAGACAGTTGTCAACCAGGAGGGTTAAGAAAACACTGAAGGCTAAAAGCAAAAAAAGTCAACCAAAGTGTATGAATTAATACACATCTTTAAATAAGAATTCTGCATATTAATGCTCTTAAGAATCCAAACAAAAGCCACAGATTAGCAGATTGGATTAGAAAACAGGATTTGTCTGTGCGTGTGGGAAGGGGGAACAGAGACATAGACACAGACAGAGACAGAGATGGAGATAGACATTAATCTGCATGTTCATTTTTATGGATGTGACCATGTACATGGCACAGTGTGTGTATATCAGAAAGCTGCCTTCTCTCCAATATCATCCCTCATGTCTCCCTTTTCCATCTTCTTTAAGACAGGGTCTCTTTGCATCTGTTTAAGCCAGGCTAGCTGGCTCTCGAACTACTTGAGAGCTCCTGGTCCCTCTTTACAGAGGTTACAGACACTTAAATGACTATAGCCACCATTTCCCTGGATTGTGGTAGTCCAGACTCAAGTAGTGAGGTTTGCAGAGAAGGCTTGTTTACTCACTAAGATACTTGGTTTGGGGGTGTTGGTGACAGTGAAGGTGTGGTCTTGTATCTAGAGAGTGGGTTGTGGCGCTCTTGACAGACCTTAAAGTCCAAGTGCTACAGGGCAGCCTCTGACCTGAGAGTCTGGAGGTTGATTCACTTGAGGGTGGTTTGGGTCTGTCACGGTTTTTTGTTTGAATCTTTGGTGTTGTTCTGCTGCTCATCAGTTAGGACCCAAGGATGTTTCTGTCTACATCTCCTCAGAGCTAGAATTACCAAGCACAAGTCTCCACACCTGGCTTTTGTGCATAGGGACTAAGAATCAAACTCAGGTCCTGATGGTTGCACAACAGGGATTTGATCATCTGAACTATCTTCCCAGTCCAATAAACTACAGTTACAATGGCAACCTTCTTAAACACCTCTTAAATTGTTCAATATAAAAGCAATACGTTAATTGATTTGGACTTATGGATATGTTGTTAAGAAGATCCACAATCTTTTATCTCTCTAAGTTTTCGTGCCTACAACTTCCTTAATTCTAAAACTTTGTTTCTGTCTTTTAAGCCTAGTTAAACTCAATTCATCACTTTGGATAGAGCTCAGAGCTCACCCTCTTTCTGATGACTGCCCAGAGGCTCTTGTTCTGATGATGAGCCTTCTTCTCCTTACTCGTGGAGCAGTGATTTCAAATAATTAACTTTTGTGATCTGTTTCAAAATTCACCGCGATTGTGTTTCCACTCATCCAAATGGAGGCCAGAGTTGGTAGCTGACTCCTTTTGGTTTCTCCAGTGAGTATAATGCTAGTCTTCTGGGTTTACACAGCGAACCTTGGTGGAATTGATTCAATGTGAGTACTTGAAGAAAAAGTGCTGTGATAAGCTCATTAGGCTTATCCCATGAGCCCTGAAAAAAAAAAGGTATAATAATTTTCATTATTCATTACTATTATTACAAACATTATTTTAGGTTTTCTTTTTGAAGGATCGGTCATATTTTCACAGATCGGCCCTGAATGTTCTATAAAAGGGACATCAATCATTTAGTTACATTGTCTTCTGCAAACCAAATGCACATATTAAAATGTATATATGTATAAAATGTGAATAGTGGTACACTTCTAAACAGTCCTATGATTAAAAAAAAAAAAAATCAGAAGGCGGGAGGACTTGGGCCTGAAGCTGCATTTTACAAGCAAGCTTCTAAGCTGTTATTTTAAACAACGGCGACAGGGAAAAATTATTTTTAAAAAAATGAAAACTGCTTCTGTGCTGTCCTTCTAATGGATGTACTTTAAAGAAAGCCAAGGGGAATTTTAAACTCCATATACATTTTATGAACATTCAAATGAATATCTGACTAATCTCAAGTGTGTTTGAATTAAAAAAATAGAACAATTTTTATACTCCAAGTTGAATTATTAAGTAAAAATATTCAGTTATCAGATAGTTAATTAAGTGGAACTGACTGTATTCATTAAAATATTTGTTCCAAACAAATGTATTTAACATTCAGATATTATGCAGAATAGGTGACAATTGCATATCTCCATGGAGATCAATAATGGGATTCAGATCATTGTGTAAAGAGTCTGCAAGTTTAATGCAGAGAGAATGTCATTATTATTTCTCTCTTAATGATGGTCATTATGCGCAAACACTGATTGAATTCCATTTGTTACCTGTGTTTGAGCTGAGAGGGATAATTACAATTTAAGTGTCTCCATTAAAATTCATAAAAGAATATGAATGCAAAAATTATACTTGAAACTGACAAAATATACTTTGAGGATATAAATTGTGTTTTCTGATAGGCCTCTTAAAAGTATTAAAAATAGCCCCATTTAATAAGATGGCATATAAAGATCGTATGTTGTTCTCACCTTTATGTTAATTTTAAGGCTACAATGCATGACCAATAATAAAAAGTAAAGAAATTAACTTTCAAAAAGTAAAATCAATTACATATTGTTCCAGCTTTTGTTACAGTATTTTTGAGAATTCTACCATAAAAACTTTAAAAGTATTTTAAATTTTGTATGGCTTATATTTTATTATTTCTTATATTGATGGTATCTTCTGACCACTTAATCACTGTGGGTAACAAACAGATCTAAGGTCTGGACAATACTTGGCTATGCTGTGTTGTATTTCATCATGATTGAGTTTGTTCTTACTTGTTGTATACTACCTGTTGTATACATCTTTGATTTATGATGCATAGCATCATCATTTCTTGGACACACCAATCCACAGTTTTCAGTTGACCAACCTGTGTCTTTTCCAGAATGAAGTGAGAAATCCGAGCATGTCATTTGGGTATTACTGGTCCTAAAAGTCTTGCCTGTATAGGCCATGGGAGTTCTCCAAGTCTCAGAAGAGAGGTTGAATGTTGAGTGCTGTAGAAGTCACTGAGATAGAAGCTCAGCAGTTGTGTGGCATTGATGCTGCTTAAGAGGATAAGAGGTATCTAAAGGAGAAATAGTGCTTGCTGGAAGGAGCCATCTTCTCTAACTCTCTATTAGGTATTAAAATTGAAGAGTCTTGAATGTAAAAGCACTCATATTATAAAATCTGATGTGTGTAATTTTTATTTTTTTTCAAACCGTATTGTTAATGATGGCATTTAGCTTTAAACTCCATTTTATCCCACCACCCAGCAGAGTTAGTAGGATAGAAAGAATACAGGAGAAGTGGACTTGTTTAGAAAGGTTCTTTGGAGCAGTTACCATTTGTGTTGCTGGAGACTGGCAGTTCAGTTCACAGGTCAGCAGCAGCAGCAGCTCAGTCTACTCGCAAACACTTCATGGATACACTAGTGGTTCAGTTCTGTAGTCGGGATAGCAAACACGAATCAGCACCGGTAGCACTACCTAGCAGAGACAGCCAGGCCTCAGTCTTGGCACAAATCAGGAGGAGGGACCTGGGGGGAAGGCAGGAGAAGTTGTTGGCTGTGCCTCAGGGAATCAAAGAGTAGAGAAGACTCAAGACTTTCAAGCATTGCACAGCTAGCTCTATCAGCAAGCCAACCTCCTTCTCCATCACTGTCAGTCAAGTCCTATTTATTTATACCCTTCAAATATCATGTGTCCTCTGAGAGTCTTGCCTCAGCACATGAATCTGTCTCAGCTGACATCACTCTGCCAGTCAGCCCGAGTCTACAGAAGGAGCAAGAAACTGCAATACATCACCAGAAGGTTTTTGGTGAATTTCTCTTCTATGGAATCCAAACTTTCCTTCACGAGTCTGCCTTAGTCTTTCACCTGTGTCCACTTCAGGTAAATGTTCCTTCACATGTTTGCCGCAGCAAAACACCATCCAACTGACTTCCCAAAGAACCTTTAAGTTTCCACTCATATGTGCATTTTGGATATTTATCCTAAATATGAATGTCTGGTATTTGTTCCAAGGTCTGCATAATCTCATCATATGTATATCTATGTCTATGCCTCTATCTATCTATCTATCTATCTATCTATCTATCTATCTATCTATCTATCTATCTATCTATCATCTATCTACCTGTCTATACATACATATATATATATTATATATATATATATATATATATATATATATATATATATATATAGAGAGAGAGAGAGAGAGAGAGAGAGAGAGACAGAGACAGAGACAGAGAAACAGAGAGAGAGAAAGACAGAGGACAGAGAGAGTGGGAGGGAGGGAGGGAGAGAAAGACCGAATTTTACTGATCAGAAACTCCAATTCTAGAGATCTAGAGATGTTTAAAGTGTATGTTTTTAAGGTTTGTCAGTGTTAAACTGATTATCAGTATTTGCTTCCCTCAACTTTGTCTAGAAAACTCTTTTAAAATAGCCTTACTTGGCATTGTTATTTTCCTATGTACTTTTTGATTTTGTTTTTGTCTTCCAAGTATATGATTTTTAAATGTCTATTCAGCATTGTCCTAACTAACCATAAAGATCATGCTTCTGACTCTTTTACAGTGGTGAAGATTTTTGTAAATGCTATAAAAGTACCTCCAAGCATCAAACATAAGAACTATCCCATAAATACATAAATATTTCAGACTGCCTAATCAGATATCCTTATAATTTGCCTATCCCTTTGTTGAATTTTGCCAGAATACAGATACAGAATTACATTGAGCAGTCTCTTCCTATTGCACACAGCACCAGGCAATTGTCAATGAGTCTGATTTTCTTGAAGAAAAGACAG